>NW_022630995.1:30290577-30580609 GCF_010015895.1 Lontra canadensis
TGAGCCACCCAGGCGCCCCTTAAATATCAATTTCTATTAATTAATTCTAAGTCATATTCTGAAGAATTTTCAATTTCTTTTTTTAATTAAATAAATACGTTCTGGAAGACTGAACTTTAGTCTCATACAAAATTCCACAGAAACTCATACAAGATAGTTAATTTTATTACCCAAATAAATTTTAACCAAACTGATCACTACTTCTTATTTTATAGGGATAGATCTCAAGTGTAACAAATGATAATTGTTGGTTATTTCATTTTAACTATATCTACATGACTATCAAGTTGGTTATTTGGTTTATGAATAATTTGATATGATTATAAATTTAAAATATTTAAATTATTTTTATTAACATATAATGTATTATTTGCCTCAGGGGTACAAGTCTGTGAGTCATCAGGCTTACACATCTCACAGCACTCACCATAGCACATACCCTCCCTGATGTCCATAACCCAACCACCCTAGCCCTAGCCCCGCCCCCTCTAGCAACCCTCAGTTTGTTTTGTGAGATTAAGAGTCTCTTATGGTTTGTCTCCCTCCTGATCCTATTTTGTTACACTAAGAAATATACTATTTGAAAGACTTATTATATTTAAATATATATTCCTTTTTTTGTTCTGCTGATAATTTCACTGTAAAACTTTTGCGGGTGGGCTGAGATTAAAGAAGAATTACTAAGTATTCTGTTCACCTCAGGAGATAACTTCACTGATTTCATTAGCTTTTATTAGACATCCATCCCAACATTTTACTACAATGATGAATCTAGAATTATTCAACAATCAACATTAAAAAAATCACTGTTATTTCAGTTTCCTAGTAAGACAGTCCCTTACTTTGGCAGAGAGGGGGAGGGGTAAATTATATTTATGTAGTGCTTGATTATGGCAAACCTAAAGTCAGAAAGAAACAAAATTTAGAATTAAAATGATTTTCTTGGTTTTGGTGATTCATTTCAGTGTTTAACCCATCTTTGCTTAAATTTTAGCTTGTTTATTTGTGTATCCCTTGCTAATGTACTGATTAAAGGCAATCATGCTCCTGGATAGAAAGAGTTAAGATTAATACCAAGAAGAGGAGGGAGAAGATGAGAGAAAGCTGACCAAGAGGTGGAGAAAATGAGTGAATACTAATTAACTCTTCTCTCAAGTTCCCCTCTTGTTGTCCTTCACCCACAATCACTGGCAAGCACTCAGTCATAACTATCTCTGGATCTTACTTGGCAGAATTCTGCTTAGAGAAACACTTGGAATTTCCAAAATTTAAAAAAAAAAATGTGTGTGTGAGGGGATATGGAATGTTACAAGAACAAATTTTCTTCAAGTTCTTTTCACAGTTGTGAATGTTCTAGAACACATGAAAAGGGTTTCTTCACAGATATTTTTTGAACATCTAACTAGTTTTTGGAGAAGAGATATAAGAGACCAATTAGCAAGTTATTGCAAGAGTGAGGTGATCAATGAGAAGAATCTAAACTAGAGAAATACCATTAAAAAGGGAGGGAAGGAGTGTGTGTAGGTGGCTCACGTCATGATCCTGGGGTCCTGGGATTGGGATCCAGCCCCATGTCAGGCTCCCTGCTCAGCTGGAAGTCTGCTTCTCCCTCCCCCTCTGTCTCTAGGCCTATTTGTGTTCTCTCTCATTCTCTCTCTCTCTCAAATAAATAAAATCTTTTAAAAATGGGGGGAGGGAAAGAAGAAAATAAGGGGATTTCTAAAGCATAATGGAAATTGTGGAATCACAAATGATTATTGGGAAGTGATTAGATCCTTGCAACAGCAGGGAAGAGGAAATGCAGCAGAACACCAAGAAAAGAAACCTAGGTTGTCAATGTTATCATTAACTAAGAGAGGGAATACTTAAGAAGGAGCAGGTTGGAGAGAGAAATGATCCCTTGGGTTTGGGACATATTTATTTATAGTCTGACATCCAGGTAAGGTGTTCTAATATGGAAATGGAAACACCAGCCTGGAGCCTAAGAAAGAGATTGGGGCTGTGGTCATCAGTCATCAGGGCCTGAGTGACATTTGTTTGGAATCCAAGATAGGCATTTTCACCTGGACTGCAGACCCAAGAAAGAGTAAAAAGGAGAGCTCTCTAAAACTAAACATGTTAATTAGAAAGGCAGTATCTTTCTTTAATAAGCCACCACCAAAGTACAAATGAAATTTACTTTAAAATAATTATCATTATATATGAAATTCCAATTATACTTGAGTCATATCTTAAAATAAAATGGTTCTACATCTTAGAGTATGAAATTAAAGTAGGTATTGATTGTAGAAAAGTGTGTCAACTATTCAACAACAAAAAAGAGATAGTATCTATATTTTTCAGGTCCATCCATTATTATCATGACTTTACATGTAAGTCATACTCTTAGAAATCTTTTCTTAGAGACTATTATATCTATAGATTCTAATTTTTTTAATGTTGTGAAATCTTAATTTTTCCCCTAACAAATTTCTTTCAGTTTTTATGTTTAAAAAGATTTTCACCAATTTTAGACCAGAGATATTATCCTAGAATTCCTTAATTATTTCATAAGGTTTTTCTCTTACATTTACCTTGTCAATCCATCTGAAGTGGACTTTTTTAAATGTATAAAGATTTAATACCTGATCCAAGCCTCTTCTCCCTATACTCTCCTACCCAAATAATTTACCAGCACCATTTATCAAATACCCCTTCACTTTCCAATTTGGTAATACCCCCCCACAAAAAAGGAACACTAATTTCTTTAAATACAACATACAAAAAATGTTAAAATCTTCCACTATACATGACCCATGTACGTCCATAGAATATTATGGAAAACAGAAAGAAAAATGGGAAAACAGACTACAATAGAACATATGAAAGGAAAAATAAATGCAGAGAGAAAATCAGTCTTTCTTCAGAAATAAATGGAAAACATCCCAATTTATGGATTGGTAAAACTATTATTATTAAAATATCCATATTATCCACATGATCTACAGATTAAATGCTATTCCCATCAAAATTCCAGGGGTATACCTTACAGAAATAGCAAAAACAATCTTAAAATTCATATGGGATTACAAAAGACCTTGCATGGCCAAAGCAATATTGAGAAAGAAGAAACAAGTTGGAAGTATCACACATTCTGGTTTAAAAATATATCACAAAGCTATAATCAAAATAGTATAGTGCTGGCATAAAAACAGACATATAGACCAATGGAACTGAACAGGGAGCCCAGAAATAAACTCACATATACTCAGCAAACTCATCTTTGTCTAGGGTGCCAAGAATACATAATGGAGAAAATATAATCTCTTCAATAAATGGTGTTGGAAAAGTAGACATTCACATCAAACTCAAAAGTCAATTCAAATGGACTAAATATTTAAATATAAGGCCTGAAACCATAAAGGTCTAGAAGAAAAGCTTTTCAATTTTGGCCTTGGCAATGATTTCTTGGATATGGCCTCAAAAAAGCATAGGCAAAAATAGAAAAATGTGGTTATGTCAAACTAGGAAGCTCCTACACAACAATCAACACAGTTAAGACAACCTAGAGAATGGGAGAAAATATTTACAAACCATGTATCTGATAAAGGGGTAACACACAAAATATATGAGGAATACTTACAACTCTATAGCAAAAATTAATAACCCAATAAAAAATGAGAAAGGAACTGAAAACACATTTCTGCCAAGACAATGCCAGATATATGAGGTGTTCAACGTCACTAATCATCAGGGAGATGCAAATGAAAACCCACAGTGTTACCTTAGGCCTACTAGGATAGCTATTGAAAAAAAATAAGGGTAAATGTTGGGTAAGATATAGAGAAATATGAACTCTTGTGGGAATGTAAACTGGTGCAAACACTATGGAAAACAGTGTAAAGCTTCCTAAAAAACTAAAATGGAACCACCATATGATCTAGCAAACCCACTTCTGAGTATTTAATCCAAAAGAACTAAAATTAGAATCTTAGAGAGATAATAGCACTCCCATGTTCACTGAAGCACCATTCACAATAGTGAAGATACAGAAACAATCTACATGTCCACTGACAAATGAATGGATAAATAAAAGTGGTATATACAGAAGAATATTATTTAGCCATAAAAAGGAAATTCTGTCATTTGTGACATATCAAGAGGACTTTACGTTAAGTCAGACACAGGAAGACATATACCATTTATATATGGAAACTAAAAGAGTAAAACTCATAGCAGAGAGTGGAATGAGGGTTGCCATGTACTGAGTGTAGGGGCAAATGGGGAGGTAACAGAAGTGGGTACAGAGTTTTGTTTATACGAAATGAAGTCTTAGAGATCTACTGTACAGCATGGTGTCTATAGTTAAAACAATATATTATACACTTAAAAATTTGCTAAAAGGGTTAGTCTTAAGTGTTAAAACAAAAAAAAAATTGTAATCATAATAAAAAAGAAGGTTGGAGGAAATTTTGCAGGTGTTAGATAGGTTTTTGGTATAGACCATGGTGATGGTTTCACCAGTATATACTTATTTCCAAACTCAAAGTTTTATACTTTATACATACCTTTTCTACATCAAAAAAATTCATTAAAATTCAGTCTTTCAGAGCACCTGAATGTCTCAGTCAGTTAAGTGTCTAACTCGATTTTGGCTCAGGTCACGATCTCAGCATTGTGAGATCGAGCCCTGCATCAGGCTCCTTGCTCAGTGCAGTCAGCCTGGGGTTCTCTCCCTCTTCCTCTGCCCCTACCATCACTCATGCTCTTGCTCTTGCTCTCTCTTTCTCAAATAAATAAATAAAATATTAAAAAAATAAAAATAAACAAAACTGAGTCTTTCTTTTAATCTAAGAAATACAAATTTAAGCAAATATCCATTTTGAAGACTATCAGAATGGCAGACAATTTTAAAAAATAAGTGACTATTCCTGTGAAATATGTGAAAACATACAAAAACCTGGACAGAAACATAAATTTGTACATTAGGGTAATTTGGCAATATGTATCAAGAATACTTCTTATTTTTAATCTAGCTATGAGATTTCTAGAAATTACCAGGAACAAATCAGATATATACACAAACATTCATATACATAGAGATTTAGGATAGCATTATTTAAATTAGTAAGAAGTTGAAACTACTTAAATATTCAGCAAAGACTTTATTTATTTGACAGAGAGAGACAGTGAGAGAGGGAACACAAGCAGGAGAAGTGGGAGAGGGAGAAGCAGGCTTCCTGCGGAGCAGAGAGCCCCATGCGGGGCTTGATCCCAGAACGCTGGGATCATGACCCGAACTGAAGGCAGACGCCCAATGACTGAGCCACCCAGGGGCCCCAGCAACAGGTATTTTTGAGTAAGCTAAAATTTGTTGAACATTTTACATATATTAAAAGTTCTAAGGAATATTTATTAATAGGAGAAAATATTATAGATATTAGAAAGACCTGAATACATTCATGCATATTCTAAGTATTTTCAGTTTTAAGTAACATATATGCGTAGGACAAAAAAAAAATTAAGATTGAAAATGTATGTTCCAAAATGTTAGCAATGTCTAACTCTGGATGGTAGCATTGTTTGATTCTCATTTAAATTGTTCTACTTTTCTGCCTGATGTCAGTGTTCTATAATATCTATATTTTTATACTCAGAAAAATATGAATTTTAAATGAGTATCACCTAAAGACAAAATGGCTTGTATAACCCAGTAAAGGGATATAACTGGAATTACTAACTGAATATGCCTACAAAGTTTTACCTGAAATTTTAGTTTGGAAAAGGAACGAATTAAGAATGCTATAAGATATAGCAATTACTGAATACAGGCTGGAAGTGTTAAAGGGTGTTTTAGTTTTAAAGAAAAGGAATAAATGTATATAAATATATAAAACTCCAAAATAACAACAGGATGTGAATTAAGGATATTATAAGACTTCTATCAGCCACTGGAACATATAATTCAAGCAAGCATTAATTACTTCATTTTAATGTTAGTTCATTTTCCTAAAATGAAAGCTTTTAAAGCAAATATCCTGAATTACATTATGCATATATTTTACTATACAAGTGTTGGAAATTAGCATAAAAATAACTACAGAAAATCTCAAGGAACCTCCTAGCTAATTTTTCGTCTAAGACATTTTATATGCTTTTTTTCACATGAAGTACTTCTCTCTGCTTTCTTAAGCCCGTTGCCCCTAGCTTGAGTAGCAAACTCACACTTCGGGCCTTGCTTTAATTATCATTCTCTTCTGTTAGCCTACAGTTATCCTCTAGGATAAGAATTCTTGCTACAGATTGTCATAATAGCTAAGAATCCCCATTTCTTCCCCAAAATTGATTATATACACTACAGTGTGTGTGTGTGTGTGTGTGTGTGTGTGTGTGTGTGTGTGTGTGTTTTCCTGGACAAAATATATACTCAGTAACTATTTGTGGAATAGGTTATAGAGTAATAAATTAATAAATCCATAACTGTGGTTTAGAGGCTACCCAACATAACATATATGCTCTCTTCTATCCTAGTGAACTACTAGTAACTCCATTTCATACACAAGTAAATAAAAAGGTAGAGAGATTAAATTCTCACACAAAGCTATATGAGTAGGGTTTATGACAAAAATGCTTATATACAGATTTGATATTAATTTTAGTATGGTTTAATAAGTAAATTATGCTGCCACATTCATTCATTCAAAAGTACTGGCCTTTATGTAATGTATTTTTCTTTCACCTGTGATAAATACTGTAACATTTAACTAAAATGCTTATACCTTGAACACACTTGAGAGTTCACTTCTCCTCTGCCCTGGCACGGCTGTGGGTAATGAAGAGTTTAGCACATTCTTCTTCCCTAATACCCTTTATTGAGATAGGGGCTTCCCTTTTTATTCCTGCTCAAAGCCTGAATCTCTGGGCCACTGGGCCTCCCTATCACCATCACAGCACAGCCACTGAAGCCGAAGATGCATCCCTGGTGCTAAAAATAACTTGATTTGATTGTTCAAGCCAGGCCTTGAGGCCCTAAAGCTCACCTCTCGCTTTTATCCTAAGTAAAAGCAGATAGATGTGTATAATACAAAGTACAGTGAAAGCCTGAACATGCTCTAGCTCTTCTCATAACCCCAAACCTGAGGGACTGACTGTTAAGGAAAGGCTTCTTTAACAGGTTGTCAGTTACAACTGTCTAGATTTTTTTTTTTTTCTTGCTAGGGAGGACAGACCATCTCTTGGTTTCATGGGAATTTATCAGTGGTTTTTCTTGTCAATGGACTGTGAAAATGAAATAAACTGCTTAGTGTTTTTACCGTTGATCTGATTTGTATCAGTAATCAGATTCAAAAACCAATTAACAGCCCTACTGTGATGAAAGGAAGGAATTGTGTCCTAAAGAGAAACTCTTACAAGCAGTCCCTGAACAAAGATGTCTGACTGCATAATGTAGCAAAATAGAAATAAAGAAAAAAAAATACTAAATCAACTTGATTTTTGCTTAATGAATCACATGATATTATGTTTAGCATTTTTTTTTTTTTAACTATGATTATCCCACCCTGGAGAAAGAAGAGTTAACCTGAAACCATTTTTCACTTATCAATCTGCCACAAATGTGAAGTTGTATAGCAAATGTTACTGAAAATGTGGAAAAACATGTACTGCTTATTTAATATTATCTATGATAGTGCTTTTATAGGGAAATTTAGCAATATCTAGAATAATTGAGACTATGGGTACCCTATCTATAATCCTCCTCTTTCAATTTTGCATATACATTCTTGAAAAACACTGGCATCTAAATTTAATGAGTCATGTTCAAGGATGCTCATTGTTACTTCACTTATAACAGTAAAAACTGGAAATAAACTAAATGACAATAAACAAGAGAATACCATATTATGAAATACAGTACAATAGGAAAAAAAAAGAATGAGGTAGATCTTTATATTCAATCATAAAGAGATCTTTTAAGATTTATCACTGAGTGTGAGGGGGCAAGCAAATTACAAAACAGTGTGTTTTTACATCAAAAACAACAATACTCTGTTTCCTACAGTTTGGTATATTTTGCAACTCAAATACGAGAAAGAAAAAGACCCTAAAAAGATATGCATGAGGAGTTATTTCTCTAGTTACTTCTGGAGAAGGATAAAGAGGCCCAAGACTGCAGTCATGATAAAGGGGACTTAGATTTATCCGGTATGTTTTAATTATTAATGAAGGCAATGCAATTAATGTGTTGCTTGTATAATTAATGTAACAGTTATTCTAAATATAATTTGACTTTGAATGTATCTCTTTGAATAAATGCCTCAGAGAAAAATCTGAGTTGGTCATGAATAATGGCCCAGTTCAATTTTTTCTAATTTTTTTTTTTTTTTTTTGCTAAACAATATCAAGCAGTTGATCTATTTAATAGGACTCTGCTTCTCTGAGTAGACCTTGGAAGAAAATAAGAAAAGATGTTACTATCTAGAATGCTAACCCTGAGGGTGAAGTAGGTTGGGGTCAACAGTTTCTTCTGTGGAGCAAAAGAGGGGTGGGCGGAGAAAGATGCAAACAGAAGTCAGTCAGTGGGCAAAGGGGAACTGTGACCTCTTACCATACACACCCCGAAGGAAAGTACCTGCAGCAGAGTTTCCCGAATGAGGAAACTGTGTAGATAGGCAACGCCAAACCTCTTCTTTCACCTTCTTTTCCTTCACCTCTCACCATCCTGGAGAAATGGTCTCTTTTCCTATAGTGACTATTATTAATGTTGATGAATGTGAAGAACTCATGAGGGCATGTTGGGAGAAGCTGGGTCTTCCTCCTCTTACTAACATAAAGAAGTAATCTAGTTTGGGAGGGGAGGGAAGTTGGGGGTTGGGTGAGCCTGGTGGTGGATACTGAGGAGGGCACATATTGCATGGAGCACTGGGTGGGGTGCATAAACAATGAATTTTGGAACACTGAAAAAAAAAAATACAATTTTAAAAAAAGAACAAAGGCGCCTGGGTGGCTCAGTTTGTTAAGTGACTGCCTTCGGACTCCCGGAGTCCCAGGATTGAGTTTTGCATTGGGCTCCCAGCTCAGTGGGGA
This sequence comes from Lontra canadensis, assembly GCF_010015895.1. Lineage (NCBI taxonomy): Eukaryota > Metazoa > Chordata > Mammalia > Carnivora > Mustelidae > Lontra > Lontra canadensis. The sequence continues at coordinate 30,299,641 of NW_022630995.1, forward strand.
GTCTGCTTCTCCCTCTGACCTTCTTCCCTCTCGTGCTCTCTCTCACCCTCAATCTCTCTCAAATAAAATCTTTTTTAAAAAAGAATTTAAAAAAAAAAGAAGTAATCCAGGGCAAGAAAAACTATTAAAATCTACATTTTAAAATTTTCTTTCTTTCTTTTTTTTTTTTTTTACTTTTAGATTAGAATCTACTCATTACATTAAGCCTTTTTCCATATTGGAAGTAGCATGATGCAATGGATAAATTTGGGAGACCAACAATGTAAGACCAAATCATTGCATAATATTTACTGGGAAGCTTAACACTGTCAGGTCACTAAACTATTTTTCACTCTATTTCAGAAAAAGGGGTGAGGAGCATTATTCCCTAACATGATGATCTCACATGGTCCTTGTGAGAATGAAACACAAAAGAGCCTTAAAAATTTTAAATCACCGTACCTCTCATAGTAGGTTGAGTCCAGCTCTGTTTTAGAAATATAAAAATTGGGAAAGGAAAAACTAATAAAAAATAGAGAGGAGATACTGTGAATACAATTTTTTTTAAGAGTAGGAGGGTAGATAGTCAATAAAATATACTTTTAAGTTCATAAAATAAAAATATAGAGCTCAAACATACTCATTCTACTTAAACAGAATTTTATATAGTGACCACTCCATTGTCTTTACTTTTTTGAGAAAGCACCTCAAAATTCAAATATGGTAGAATAAAAACATGCTAATGAGTATGCAGAAATGAGTGTCGAGTGTGTACAGGGAGACACCTGTTGAAGTAATAATATATCCGAGCAGAGAGAGTCAATTATATGGTTTCACTTACTTGTGGAGCATAACAAATAACACAGAGGACATGGGGAGATGGAGAGGAGAAGGGAGTTGAGGGAAATTGGAGGGGGAGATTAACCATGAGAGACTGTGGACTCTGAAAAACAATCTGAGGGTTTTGAAGGAGTGGGGGGTGGGAGGCTGGGGGAGCCTGGTGGTGGGTATTATGGAAGGCACATATTGCATGGAACACTGGGTGTGGTGCATAAACAATGAATTCTGCTACACTGAAAATAAATTTTAAAATAAATAAATAAATAAATAAATAAATAATATATCCAAAATTCCTATGCTTATTCCAAATGCTTCAGAAGGAAAGCAATAAAATATATCAGGAAAAATAAGCCTAGGATGAGTTTTCTCAACTAGAAAACTAATTTTAGATAAAAATTTCTAAAAGCTTTCAAGTTCTAGGAGATACAAAGCTGCAATTTGAAACTTAGAGGAACTGACACAAGATCACCACTGGGAGCAAAGGCCCTGTTTGATTGTGACCTCAGAAAGAGAACTTTCCTCTGTCCAAAGAAAAGAAGAAAGGGTGACAGCGTTTTGACTGCAAGCACTGGTGCATAATCTTTTTAGCTTGACCTGATATGGATGCTACTTTCAGTTCACTGATTCCCAAAACACAAATTGTCACTCACTATATGAGCTTTGATGACCAGAAAATATTTTATTTTTTATTTTCTGTAGAAATGAAAAGAGGAAAAACAATGGCCTCGACCCCAAAATAATTATTATTCTTGATAACCATAATATTAGCAAAATTTACATTTTTTATTTTCTAGGCACTATACAAAGCACTTTATATTCAATCCTCATTAATGAGTCTATAAAGTATGTACTATTTTATACACAGATACATAATGCAAATACATATATACACAAATATACATATATACTTGCAAAATATACACATATTACTGATACATATAGTTTTATATTTGGTTTTCATCTTAAAAATAATCTTTTCATCACTTAATTACCAGAAATAATTTTTTTGCAAATAAAAACATATACTTAGGACATATAACAAAATTCAATGCCACATTCATAGTATAAAAATGGCATGGGTTCTTCATTTTTTTGGTTTTCTTAATAAGCATATACTGTACAGATTCATTGTTTACATTATCTTTTTGCTAACATATGAAAATAATACACTGAGTTCAGGTAATAACTAGGAGTGAGGTTTTAAAAAAAGTTAGAAATTAGCAGTTGGTCAAATATCTGAAGTTTTTCAAAAACTATAAATATCTAAAAAAAAGAACTATAAATATCTCTTTGCTAGCTTTTGGTCTCTAAACACTTATGCTTTCCTTCAAAGATTTTTCTCCACCTGAATGAAGTGATTGCAAAATCTCTGACTCGATGCGTTTACTGCTAGTGTCTACAATGCATCAGTCTCTTTGCTAGGCACTGGTGACTTAATGAACATTGTGAACACAAAGTTTGCAGAATGGAGAGGAGACAAGTGTGGACAGAATGTTAAGATAGTGGTAATACAAAGTGCCATTGAAGCACAGGTCAAGGATCCTAAATCCAGCCTAGTGGTGTTTAAGTGTCTCCCTCCTCCTTCCCCTCCCTCTCCTTCTTCCCCTCCCCCTCCCCTCACTCCCCTCTCTCCCCTCTCTGCCTTCTCTCTCTCTCTCTCTCTCTCTCATGCACAGGCACATAAAATCAATGTCTCATTCTGAAGATAAGTAATTGGGTGAGAGGGAAAAAAGTAAAAGAGAATATGTCTGGAGAGTATAAACTGGGCAAAATTTTATCTGGTTTTAGGAGGAGAGATCGTTTTGCTCACACACAGGTGCAGCATTTACTGTGCAAAAGGTGAAAAAGCAAATAAAGTAATGTAGGGTGGTTCAGAAATGATAGAATCTGGGAAATCCAGGAATCACTGTGACAGAAGCCATTAAGATCCATGTAATCCTGAGGATGCCTTAAAAATTCAGCTTTTAATAATTAAATGCTATTTTAAAATTCTTGGGGTGCTTGGTTCCCTCAGTCAGAAGAATATGGGAATCCTGATTTCAGGGTCATGAATTAAAGCCCCACATTAGGTGGAGAGATCACTTAAATAAAATTTTTTAAAATTCTGAATAAAGTAGTTCTTACATATGGAAATTCTACTGAGACATTAAGGTAATGGGTAAATTACAAGGGTGTCTGGGTCGCTCAGTCAGTTAAGTGTCTGCTTTCTGCCCAGGTCATGATCCCAGGGTCCTGGGACTGAGCCCTGCATCAGGCTTCCTGCTCAGCGGGGAGCCTGTTTCTCCCTCTGCCTGCCACTTCCCCTGCTTGTGCGCTCTCTCTCTCCCTCTTTCTCTCTCTGGCATATAAATACATAAAATCTTTTTAAAAAATGTAGAAAAGGTGGGTGGTGTGTGTCAGGATTTGTCTAGTCTCAATTATGTATGCTAATAAGATTAAACATAGAACCAAATGAAATTTCTCCCATCTCACATCCTGAGTTTCCTAAAATTTTAGATTCTTGAACCTCAAACAGCTATCACTTTTTAAATTCATATTAAAACTGAATGTATGGAACAGCAAAAAAAAAAAAAAAGATTTAAGTTGGGAAGATGCATATAAATCAATATAAAACAAAAGTCTAGGCAATATACTGATAAGCAAAGCAATTTGAAGGGAATGGCCAGTTCAAACTATTATGCAACATCTAAATACTTCAACTTTCTGAATCTGGTCATATATGTAAATTTGGAGTAGTATACTTCTCAGTAGGATACATGTTAATAAATGGAGTAGATTAGGGCATAAAATGAGAAGCCTGATTGCATTTTTAAATATTTCAATTTCAGTTTTCAGAGCAAACCCAGCCATTTTTAACCTAGCTCTGATATCTAGTCTTACTCACTCGAAATACAGATAAAGTCTGAATCATAAATTAACATATAAATGACTTTGTGTTGATTTAGAAAAACTAAGTTGACCCTCAGGTCCTTTAACCATCAGTGAAGCCTAATGAAATAAAGAGCATTATAAGTTATGGGGAAAGTGTCATGAAGTTTTCATTGATTCATTCAATAAGTATTCATAGGGCATATTCCTGGAGAATATAAATTCCCTACACCCAATGTCCCTACCATGTACTTAAAGGTGTATGACAGTCACAATTATAAAATGCTAAATAGCAATTGTATTAGTCAGGGCTCTCCAGAGAAACAGAACCAACAGGATAGATATAAAAGTATATTAAGAGTTATTTGTTATTGTTGTTGTTTTAAAGGAATGGACTTATAATTGTAGGAGATATTCAAGTCTGAAATTTGCAGGGGAGGCAGCAGGCTAGAACTAACTCAGGCAGGATTTCTGTATTGCAGTCTTAGAGGCAGAATTCATTCTTCTCTGGGAAAATTCTTGTTTTTGCTCTTAAGACCTTCAACTGATTGGATGAGGTCCACCTGCATTACCAAGAGTATTTTGCATTATTTTAAAGTTTGCTAATTATATGTTAACCACATCCAAAAAGTTTCACAGCAAGATCTAGACTAGTATTAGTTAGTTAGACCAAACAACTGGGCACTGTAGCCTGGCTAAGTTGACCATAAAATTTAACCATCACAGCAGCTCATGATAATAGTTATTATTTCAGACATAGCTTTGATATTGAAGTTCTCCAGTGAATTTTAACCATATACAAATCCATATGAGCCATTATGAAAACTAGAATATTAGATCAATTGCTAATTCCTCCTGAATATGGGCCAGTCTTAACCCATTCTAAGGGCAAGATTAAATAGAAAAACCAGATACAGCTTCCCCCCCAACCCCCAGCTCATACTCCTGGGAAGATTGCCCTGGGTACATAGCCACCATAATGGAAAGAACCCCGGACTGCATCCAGAGACCATATATAGGTGTTCTAGACAACAGCTTCTGCTGAGCTCCCAGCTACCAACCAGAATTATGACAGAAGCAGCCTCTGCAAAGACTTAAGTCAACATCCAGCAGCAACCATATGAGAAATCCTGAGTAAAAACCAACTAGCTAAGGCCCAGTTAACCCCCAAAGCAGTGAGAAATAATAAATTATTGTTGCTGTTTTATACCATTATGTTTGGTAAGACTTATAATGAATCAAAAAATAACTGACATATTTTACTGGCAATCAAACAGATAGTTAATATTTTAAATATTAAAATATTCAATATTTTAAATATTAAAAGGTAATTAATATTTTGAATTTACTGAATGCTCACTGTGTGCTGGAAACTGTTTTAAATACTTTATAAATGTACAAAAATGCATTCAATTACCACAGTGACCCAACAGAGAGAGTTGCTGTTTTACCCAGTTTTATAGATTAGAAAGCAGAGGCACTGAGAGATCAAACAACTTGTCCAAAGTCACAAAGTCACACAGGATTTGTGGAGCCAGGATTTGAACACACTTTCTCTAACATATATTTTCCAGTGAAAGAAAGAAGACGACAAAGGAGTTTTATTTCATACATAGGAGAACAAGGCAATGGAAGCACTGGTTATCATTAAAAGAAAAATAGAAACGTTTTACAACTGTGTAAATGGTATATAATCCTGTATTATTCCTGCGTGATATCAAAACATTTTGGGTTTTTTTGTTGTTGTTGTTCTTCTTGTTTTTGTTTGTTTTGAGGCACAAGAAGAATATGAAAAGAAAGAAAAGGTTTCCTCTCCTACTGAGGCCTGGGAATCCTTAACAGTTGCCGTAGCCTTAAAGAGTTCTAGGATAACTTAATGTAAAATAAATTGGACTAGTTTGACTTGCAAAGGCTTAGATGATTTTAATAATGCCATGATCTTCATCGCCCCTATTAAGCTGGGATCTACTCCAGAATAGATGTTCACAGCAAGGCAAGCACACAAAAAAGGAAACCAACCAACCAACCAACATTTCCTCATCCTGCCAAATGAACTTTGTCCTTCACTCATCAATGTTTGCCCAAGAGGTCTTCTTTCAGCTTGCCTACGTGATGTCCCAGAAACTTGTGACATCATCTTCTCATTTTGGCTTCTGTGTTCCTTAAACCTTTCTAGCATCATCAAGTCAAATTCTTATATTATACAGAATCTATATAACAACTAGGGTCAAAATATTCTAAATTGAAAGGCACTGTAGATTATCACCAGTTGATTCTACTTAAAAAGTCCTGCAGGATGACAAAATAAGACTGTGACAAGTAATGCATCTTGTATCTCTATGAGAGAGAATTATTTACTAGAGAACCATTGAGCAGAAGACTCTGCCATTTAAGCATGGAGTCCAAACTAGCTTCATTATTTCTACTGAAATCTTCCTCATGGCCTGGGCACTATGATAAATGATAAAAGTGAACAGCATAGTTTTAAAAGTAGACACCCTTATCTTTCAGTAATGGAAGGAAGGTACAGAAAATAAATGTGAGAAAAAGAAGAGCTGTCTTTGACATCAGTTGTTGGCCTGGGTCGATTAGCTGGATGTTGGTGTTGCTAAGAGGTTACCTGATACTCACAAACAGATCTCAGTCTTTTCCCATGAACATAAATAATTTTACAGAACATCAACTTTAGACAAAACCACTCAGGGGTCCTGATGGATCAAAACAAAAAATAAAACCAATCTCTGCACAGGTCTGAACATAAATCTTGTCCAAACTGTTAAAACAACTCAACATTCCCCCATTCTAGTTCATAAGAGTAACTGCCGCTTCTTTATAAATTGCAGCTTTAGACTTGCCCTCCTTCTAGATAAGATCTATTAAAATACCAAATCATGGAATAACCCACACTTCCTGATAGCATCCAATTCAAAGCAAATCATCTTTAAACTCTCTCCAAAACCACCTTGCATAAGCCCAAATCCTACGATAAGTCCTCCCTAGCACCCCAAGATGTAACTCAGCACCCGATGGCATGTAGTATCTCTCCTTACAAAAGAAACAAGCCCTACTTTTCAACTCCACATGCACTCCTAGTGATCTTCAGCAGAGGGTGTAGACAAATGCAAGCATGCAAGAGCCTAAGCCTTATAAGGATCAAAAATAGAGTAAGCCTCTGGTAGATCAAAAACAATAACCATGGTAACTATTTTACTAAGTCAGACATCAACAACTGAATAGATGATTTGTAATATACAATATACAGAATCTTTACAAAATATTTTAAGTAATACTTACAAATAAAACAGGCTACTTTTTTTAAGGGCAAAAATGGGGAAAAATTATTTTGGGATTAACTCATGAGAAAGCCGAACACACAAATACAAGGACAAACCAAGTTATCACTTCAGCATAAAGGTTGACAGATTCTTTGGTAATTTCATGACAAACCTATTCTGAGTATAATTCGTTCCCAATATACTCATTTGGAAATTGTATTTTTCTTAAACGAAGAAATCCAGTTTGGGAATTTCGATACTGCAGAAATCCATCTAAATATTACTCCCCAGTTATCATTATCACTAAAAGTATCCATATTTTGAGTGTATAGTTTACTTCCAAAATAACTACTGTGTGCAGAATGCATATTTGGTACTAAATCCATAACATTAATACAGGAGGAAAAACTGAGCTTTATCCATTTTTATAATACTTGAGCTATCTCCATATATTATATAGGCTATCCTGGTTGGGATATGAGGTTGAAAACTGGTGTGCATGTGGGTGTCTGAGTGCGTGCCTTCATAAGACCCTGAGTTTAATAAAGCATTTTCTTGCTTGAATTCACCCAGCTGCCATGAGTCCTCAGGCTCTACCCCATGGAAATATGGAGGCACTCGATGAGACGCTATAGCCTGATGGGCAGTGTGCAGATCCTGCAAATGTACTCAGAATTTAAAAAAAAAAAAAAAAAGAACCTCAGTTAGGGCAATTTTAATGATGATCCATCACACGGTTTGAAAATACAAAGGTGGCAAGGGAAAAGGTCTAGTTATGTTACTGTGGATTGGCCTCTGGTCATAAGGACCAGATGGAGAAGCATGAAGAAACCAAAAAGAGATATTCAGTAGGAGTGGCCTTCATCCAAAAGGGAGCACTTACTCATGAGAGTGTCTGGGTGAAGGATGAGCTTGCAGAAAACACTGACAAAAATTTCAGTCTCTCTTCTCCCCAGATGATTTCATAAACATGCTTTGTACATTAAAATTATCCATAATAATTTAGGTTTAAACAATCCTCTGAAAAGCAGTGATAGTGAGAAACTGATAAAAATAAAGAACGTAGAAAAAATTCCCAGGATATTCTTACTCAGAAGAACTCAATCAGAAGCTAAATCTTTCGAATTTGTGAACACAAATGAATCTTTTAACTAGGGTCCGACCCTAAACACATGATGGAAATTTATAAGGAAAGAACAAATTTGAGTTGGAAGAATGTAGGCAACTTTTATTTTTTTTTAATTTTTTTATTATTATTTTATTTTATTTATTTGACAGACAGAGATCACAAGTAGGCAGAGAGAGAGGAAGGGAAGCAGGCTCCCTGCTGAGCAAAGAGCCAGCCGTGGGGCTTGATCCCAGGAACCTGGGATCATGACCTGAGCCAAAGGCAGGGGCTTTAACCCACTGAGCCACCCAGGTGCCCCTGTAGGCAACTTTTAAAACACAGAATATATTCAATGACCACCAGAAAGTTCCTGTTGAAGAGAGCCCATGAACATGCAGTGCAATCTTGCTGAACCCAAACCCGCCCGAAACACAAAAACTCTTTCTGAAGAGAAATTCTGTGCACGTGATAAGTGTGGAAAACCCTTGGCTGCTCTTTCCAGCTCTTCCTCATTTGCATTCTCAACACTATGTCAGCTTCTGCCAACCCAAGCTCTTTCTCCTTTCTCTTCACCTTTCCCTCAGCTTCCCAGTCTCTCCCTCACCTTTATACATTGACATATATCTGTAGATTCGAGATCACTTCTCTTTCCCATTCAAGTGCCATATTTTTGCTGGTGAGTCTTCCATTTGTTTTTCCTATCTTATCCCATTTCTATTCTTTGGTGGGAGGGGAGGAGCATATCTGTACCTATTCCATTTTTTTAAGTTTGTCAACTTTTTATTTTATCAAGGAAGAGCATCATAAAAACTATCATAACTATTATTTTGTAAAAAGACAGAAAATTATAAAATCAAAAAGTAGAAAGGGCATAATCTCAGAATAACGTATAGTTTCTTCCCAAGTTAGGATAGTTAGAAAAGTTATGCAATACCCACCACCATCAGACTAATACTTCCTATTCTGCCAAAGAATAACAAAATCTTCGTCTGGGTGAAGTCATGTCTCAAGTGTCTTTTGGATTCTAGGATTCTATTCATGTCCAATGTCATCCTGTTTGATATATTTTATATATGTTTATTCTATATAGGAGTTCACTTTTAAATTATAATGGCCTATCTCCTACAGATGATTACAGATAATAATTTTCACAAATCTCAAGCTGGCTCTGCCTTACCTTACTTTTAATTGAAATTGTTGTAGAGAGAGTTGTAGATTCAAATGCAGTTCTAATGCAGTTCACAAGTAGTTATTAAAAGGTGAGCCTGGTGGTGGGTATTAAGGAGGGCACATATAGCATGGAGCACTGGATGTGGTGCATAAACAATGAATTCCAGAACACTGTCTTTTTTAATTTTTAATTTAATTTAAAAAAAATTTTTAAAAAATTTTAAAAAATTAAAAAATAAAAGTAATAGAGAAGTCCCATAGTTCCTTTCTTTATCCATTATAATACAGTATTTTACAGAACACAGGCAAGGATATTGAATAGATACAATTCACACATCTTATTCCAATTTCCCTAGTTTTACTTATATTCATTTGTGCATGTGCTTATATGGACGGTGTACTTAGTTCCATAAAATATTACCACAATTATAGGTTTGTGCATCCGCCACACAGTCAAGATGCCAAACAGTCCATCAATGTAAGACTCCCTCATGCTGCCCTTGATAACCACATCCTCCTCTCCCCCTGCTTAGCCCATATGCCTACTCTTAGCAATTTTTTCATTTTGAAAATGTGATATAAATGGGATAATGTGATTTTTAACCTTTGGGATTGGTTTATTTCACCAAGACTATCCCCTAGATAGTCATCCAAGTTGCTGTATCAATGCTTTATTCCACCCTGGTGTTGAGTCGTTAGTATTCCATAGTATGTCATGGATTGTTGACCATTCATCTTTTAAAGAATAACTAGGTTGATTCAACATTCTATGAAAAATAAATGCCCTTTGAATATTTGTATTAAAAAAAAAACAGAAGCATAAACCAAGCCTTTAATGGATTTTTTCATCCTAGGAAAGATAGAGAACCATTACTCACATGTACTGGGCTTATCCAGCTGAATATATTGTTTTCATTCTAAGCACTATTCAAAGTTGTTTTAAATCATATATAACAATCCTAGAAAGTAAATATTATTAATACCCATGGTAGAGGTGAGAAAAATGAGGCAAAGGGTGGTAAAGTAAATTGTTCAAGGCCACATAATTTCTAAGTATCCAAGCTGGAATTTGAACCCAGGCAGTCATTCTGTAGATCATTATTGTAGTCATACTTCAATACAAAAAGCAGAAAAGCACAAGAACCAATTGAAAAGTAAATTATTTTTTAGCTATTTACAACTATTTCCAGGCTCTAATGACTTTGATCACCAGCATATCATTTGACCTCACTAGACCTAGACATATTTATGGATAAAATGTGGTGAATCTATTTCATTTTGCAGATGCTGTCTTTCAGAGCTCATGCTTTAGTTATTACCCTGGTTCAAGGACTACATGCCTAAGTGGGAGACTTTTGATTTCCAGAACTGGCAAATCTCTATAATTTCAGGGCACTCAGATTTATATTTGAATACAAAGCAGCAGAGCACCAAATAGTACCCATTTTATATTTACTTTAAAACAGATTATGTTAGAATGCTCTTATCGGTGACAAATACATTTTCCCCAAGAAACATTAAGTTCTTACTTTAAGGCAAGAATTTTACAAATATTTATGCCAACATGTCCTGAAATAGCATCTCCAAAATTTTAAGAGCTTTTAGATTTATCACAAAAAGGGAATTGGAATAAAACCTTCTCTTTTCTACTATACTCGTATTGAGTTTTAAAACCAATAATGACAAATAAGCATATTTTTCATATCTGTTCTTGTATTCACATTACCCCTTTACTGACAGTAAAAAGACTAATTTCAAGTGTCCTTTTTTCCCCTCAGAAATTAAGGTTTAAGGTTTTCAAAAATTCAAAGTTATTTCAATTGTATTATTAAACTAAGGTGGAATTAATGTACAAATGATGCATAAATTGATATATCTGTACAAGATAGTGGTAGGCATTGTTATCTATGTCAAATAAGATGTGTATTATAACCCTGGGGCAAAATATTACATTTTAAAATTTAATGGGCAAGTAAAATAATATCCTAGAAGAGCACCAGTAAGCTGTACCACAATCTGTCGTTTGTCGATTTATATTTTCATCATTTTTTATATATTAAAAATGAGTTGCCCTGTACCACAGAAAATAAAGCTTGAACTCCATGTCTCCACAGAGAATTTCATAGGAGGCACTTCAAAGAGGAAGACTTTTCAAAAAAAATTCATATTTATTCTATTCTTGTAGAATTTAGTAAATTGGTCAGAAGATGAAGTCTCATATAGAAGTATTGAAAGAGAAATGGACATCACTTTTCTAATAGCTAAAAATCTGGTAGCACCATGCAGAAGTTACATTGGTTTCTGGAGACTTTTATAAAGTTGTTACTAGAACACACACACACACACACACACATACACAAATCACAGCAATTTTATGCTGTGTGGTTGCAGACACATAAAAAATTGTTTTCCCAAAGGAGACTCTTTTTATTAAATGCTATGCCCAATTAAGTTCAGTTAATCGTTTTTGGTGTAAAATGAGTTGCTGTGGAGTTGTTTCCCTGAGGGAGTAAGCAGCTCTCTGGCTTTGGATTAGAGAACAGCTGAAAGCAATCAAACATCATCTGAGCTCTACACGTTTTTTCTTAATATAGGAACATCTTGCCTAGCTACCATAGGCTTTTAGGAGGGCAAAAGTGTTTAAGTTTCAGGATGTGATGTGTTGTTTGTTTGTTTGTTTCTAGTGTATAAATGCACTACAGGTGCCTACAAGGCAGGGCTCTCACCAGCTTACTGCACTAGTATCCCTCAGAAGCAGAGTGGGTGGGAAGGCGCAGTCTTTAGCAAACTTATCTTCAGTGCAATGGGTGCAACAAATTTAAATATATGTTAATAATAAATGTACTTAATTCTCCTTGGTCCCTTTCTGAACACTAGGTTTTGCATCAATTACAACAATAGTAAGGATGCTATATTGTTTTATGCTTGTCTAAGAAATTAAGACTCCAAAAAGTTTTCAATTGTATGTAGCGTTTGAAAGATTCTTAGTCACCTTAACTGTAGCCATGAAAATCATTAATTGTTGAACAAAGATTCAAAGGACTTAAGATGGAAGACAAATTGCATCTTTATTCTAAGGGTGATGAAAGCCTAAATAAGATTCCTCCCCATCATTAAATCTCTATCATACTGTAGAATAGACCTCTTCCCACAAGATAACAAAACGTTACTGTACTATGCAGGATGGCAGTATTTTTCCTCATGATCCCTACTATACATATATAAGTTAGAATTTATACACTAAAAGCAAAACATTATTTCTATACATGATCTTTTTAAGGAATTACAAATTAGTCATCGCTCTTCCAAACATTCTGCTGATTTCTCACTTTATGTTCTAATAAGCCCAGCAGATCATGGGACCCTACAGAATAAATTGAAATTCAACTAATGTATATTTTCAAAAAATTATTAATTTCAAATTAATGGACTAGAATAAAGTTTTATTGTCAAAATACAACAAAATGGCATATAGGTACAATACTGGAGGTTTAAATTTAATATTGAATTCTAAAGTTATATTGTTATGTAAAAATATTTAGAAAAAACTTCTCAAGATATTTCTACCGGAAACTTCAATATGTCTTAATTTGCTTCTTTGTGTAGTGTGACCAGATGGGAATGTAGGGAATTACAGATGTCTGAATCTAAAAGTAACATGAGATAAATAAATGTAACATGGAGAAGTCAGAAGGACGAAGGGCGTTGGAGCTAACACAAAACTCGCACACCTTCCTGTGGAGGTAGGTGACAGAGTCAGAGGCAAACTCTTCGGAGCAATCAGAAATGAAGGCACAGGGCTGGAAGTTATAATCTCAGGCACGACTTCACTCAGGTGAAGATACACATCAAAAGTTCTGATGGGTCCATGTTTTCATAGAAACTGTTGGGCAGCTAACTTAAATAGAGACAGAGACTTATAAAGACACACATGTTTCTCAGGAAAGTGAAGGGCAGAATTTCTGCTGAGGCCAAAGGAGGATATAGAACCAATAACTGAAAAGCTACAGGGGAGGAAAAAAAAAAAAAAAAGGCGTCACAAAATCCTCTCTCCTCTCTGCTGATCTGCTTCACGCTTCTCCCATCTGAAAATGACTTTTATCTGTTATAGCATTCTTGATAGAGAGCTATCATAACCAATAGCCCCCTGCACAGTTTCACCCATAAAAGTGATGCTGGACTGGTCAGAACCACCTAGATTGGGTTTCAAAGTCCTCCTGGAACATGCTCATTGGCTTAAATCAATTATTGTGGCTATAGGTAGTAACAAGGATATCGAAACAATGAAAAACACCTGGAAGTCAAACAGACAACCTGTAATTTCTATATCGAAATTACTAAAAGCACGCATTTCTATATTGAAATTACTAAAAGCTTTACTAAAAGCACACATCCTAGGACAAAGCTCCAGAATGGCGAAAGGAACTGGTAGGAATTAAGTGGGTCACTTAGTGGGTTTCTAAGTCTGTTCTGCCAAACATTTAAAATATTTGAAAGAGAAGACAAACCTACCAAGGACAATTCTTCTGAGTTCTTAAACAACTTTTGCAAATCCAGAAGGAAAAAAAAAAATCACCCATTGTCCTATTCCCTAGAAATAGTTCCCTGGGACTGTTATGTTTCCTCAAAAAAAAAAAAAAAATGAATTTTTATTTTTGCTATAGTATATATTTAAAATTTTACGTAGTTAAATCTACCATTTCTCCATCATGATTTCATGTATTGATTTTAAGCTAAAAAGTCATCATTCATCCAGATATATAAAAATATGTGACAACTTCTTTTTTTGTTTTTCTTCTGTTGTTGGATTTCTTTAAACTTCACTGCTGGGAGTCTCAGAATGAAATTTATCACCCACCTTAAGCAACTGTATAGTACAGGAAGTCTAGAAATCTACATTTTTAGTTTCATCTCACTTTGGTGAATATTCAAATTTATATTTTATTTTGTATCTCTATTATATGTATTTCCTATAAGGCATTTCAATTTTTTTTATAAACATATAATATATATTTTTTCCCCAGGGGTACAGGTCTGTGAATCGCCAGGTTTACACACTTCACAGCACTCACCATAGCACATACCCTCCCCAATGTCCATAACCCCACCCCCCCCCGAATAAGTCAATCAGAGAAAGACAACTATCATATGATCTCCCTGATATGAGGGAGAGGAGATGCAACATGGGGGTTAAGGGGGTAGGAGAAGAGTAAATGAAGCAAGATGGGATTGGGAGGGAGATAAACCATAAGTGACTCTTAATCTCACAAGGCATTTCAAATTTTTTGTGGGAAAAAAAAGGCAGGCTTTGACTAGTTTTTTCCCTTCTTTTAAGTTAAATTTCATATTGTTTTTATAGGTACCAATAGAGGAAAAAATGATATATTTGATTCCGTTTTTCACAAAATAAAAACTTTTGAAAATAATATCAGTTTAGATTTTACATTATATATTTTACAATATATATTTTAAGTTTACCTTATTTTTAATGTGTTAGGCAGGGTAGTGGTCTATATTTTTCAACAGCCTATTTGCCATGGGTCTACAACCAAGTGGATGCCAGCTGTAGTGCTTAAACAGAATCTTGGCAGTGTTCCACTGTGCTGACTATTTACCCTTCAGGTGTCATTTTGGGGGTGTTCAGGATGGCCCAAAGGAAAGGCCATAACTGTTAGGACAATGGGGCTTAGAGAACTAGATGCTTACTAGATTGTATAAAATTATTTCAAGGGGTGCCTGGGTGGCTCAGTGGGTTAAGCCTCTGCCTTCAGCTCAGGTCATGGTCCCAGGGTCCTGGGATCGAGCCCTGCATCGGGCTCTCTGCTCAGCGCGGAGCCTGCTTCCTCCTCTCTCTCTGGCTGCCTCTCTGCCTACTTGTGATCTCTGTTTGTCAAATAAATAAAATCTTAAAAAAAAATTATTTCAACATTGGGGGTGCCTGGGTGGCTCACTGGGTTAAGCATCTACCTTTGGCTCAGGTGATGATCCCAGGGTCCTGGGAGTGAGTCCCGCATCTGGCTCCTTGCTCAGTGGAGAGCCTGCTTGCTGGTCCCTCTCCCTCTGCTATTCCCTCTGCTTGCTCTCTCTCTCTCTCTCTCTCTCTCTCTCTGGCATATGAATAAAATCAGTGCACATGTATCAGTGCATATATGCTAAATATTAATCTGATTCTCGGGATATGGGCTTGATAAATACACGATTACTCAAAGAGAATTCCTTCCCACTCTTAGGAAATAAGTATATGATTTGAAGGCACCTGTTGTGGTTTTTGAAGGAGATGATCCTTTCATCTCTAAAAACAAACTTTAAAACATCACACTTACTACTGGTAAGGCTGGATGGACATGCAGCTAGGAACTGAAGCCAAAAATAACTCCCTAAGAGTTCCAGAGGATTCTGGCCTTCTTCTCATCACATTAAATGCAAAGAGCTGAAGAATCCAAGAGAGGAGGTGGAAGAAAGAAGACAAGTAAGTTTGGCAGACCTAAAAGGTCCTGCGCACTGCTCCATCCCACATTTCCTCCAGGAAGCAGAAATAAGAGGCAAATCAGAGCAAGTGTGAGAGATGGAGAGGGAGAAGGGGAGGGAGAAAACCAGGAAAGGGTGGAGTGGACCCAGACTCAGACTCTTTTTTCCAAATACCATTAGTCAGATAGTTCACTCCTACTTTTGAGGAAAGCAACATTAGAGTGATACTGATTCTTTTTGGAAAGTAAAGTGGATGGTCCCACCTCTTAGAGGGGTTTTATAAACATCAGTATACATAATCATTTATAGCTTCATGTTACAAAGTCTGGAGCTAGCATAAATATAGCTTCCTCAACTTTTTACAAGTACACCAAACTCATTACATTTGCATTGTTAATTCACAAATGTACCTAAGAATTTACAGCAACCACTAAATCAACGTGGAATCGCCGAAAGTATTTCTGAACTCCACAATATTTTGGTCTCATTATTTGCTCTGATTCTGTCAGTTACACAGATAAGCAAACGTCAAAAGCTCTGTGAGCCTCAGTTCTTACCCTTAGGTGATAAAGATGATAATGCCTCCCCTTCAGGAGATAAATTTACATAAATAACACTTTGTATAACTGACTCCTTACCAAATATTTTGCAAACTTCAAACCCAATATACTTCAACTAAGTTAAACAAAAGACAGTGCCAAAATGCGTCAGTAGCATGAACCTACTTTACAACCCGCTGATCTGTCCAGTTTTGAAAATACTTCCTAAAATTTCTTGGCTTTTTTATTGGAGGATTTTTTTGTATTCTGTAAAATTTAAATATGAAGAGTTAATTAAAATTCTTAAATTATCCTACATTAAATTTGCATAGTTATATTTTTAATGTTCCTGAGTTACAAAATCCATATACATATAAATCATAATCACCCAATTAAGATAACTATTAAAAACAAAATTTAAAAATGCAGGCATTTTTCTTCTGGCCAAAACTGAATAACAGGCCCCTCTTAACTTTACTAAAACAACAGGCTGGATGGAACAGGGAATGTATGAAACAACAGATCGCAAGATACTATGCTTCAGGTGACCTAAGGCAATAATAACTCCTGAAACATGTTTACCTGATGTGGTGGAAAAGGGAAGCCAGGCAAAGCTTGGCTTATTTAGCAAATATGCACTGATATAGGAAACCAGGAAATCAAGGTTTTCCTGATGTGGAGGAAAAGGGAAGCCAGGCAAAGCTTGGCAGTCTTCCTGAGTTGAGCAGGTATTTCTGGAAGATAAGAAAGGGAGAAAAAGGGAAGCCAGGCAAAGCTTGGCAGTCTTCCTGAGTTGAGCAGGTATTGCTAGAAGACAAGAAAGGCCATGGTGGCTAGAGAGCTACATAAGGACCTGCAGAGATTCACAGAGGCTCCCGCCTAGAAACCTCAGCCAGGCTATTACCAGCTCATGCATGTGAAGAAATTACCAAGGGCTGGGAAAAGGCAGTAGAAGGCATCCTCTCTAGTAGTCCAAGGATAGTTCCTGTTCCTGCCCGCTGAGGGAAAACCTCAGAAGCAAACACCACCAAGCAGAGTACTCAGAAAAGTTCTCTTACAACTGTGGCAAAGTTTGCCCTTGAGTAATGTTACCTAAGCTTTAAAGCCTTGCTTTAAAGGAGTTAAATCATTTCCAAGTAAATTAACCTTATATCAGAACAAAGCTTAAGATTATTTATAGAATACAAAAATAGCCAGTATACAACAGTGTAAAACATTTACTCACTTTTGTTCTGTTTTACCTCCAAGAGCTCCACCAGGGTTCCCCAGTGAACAGCTGAGAAAAATCCCCTCATGCTTCTGACAGAGAGAGAAGAAAATGAACCATTTTGAAAGGCAGCAGAACATTCTTTTAACAAGCCCTGCCCTCAAGGGAGAACTAGTTTACAGAGCCTAAACAGATGGGTTTTAGTAGAGCCTACTGGACCTGAGGGACCAGAAATGCCCAACTCCAGCCCACTGAAGCCTTCCAGTCCCTCCTAAGTGGGACATGGAGCTCTGGGACAACTTCAAGTGGCCACATATACATACGATTTGAGTCCCTAAAAGGGGGTGGGGAGGTGACAAAAATTTATTTGAAGAAACTACTGCTAAAAATTTTCCAAGCATGAATTAAACTATAGACCCATAGTTCCAAGACATTCCACAAACCACAAGTACAAAAGATGTGAAAAAAATAAAAACTATACCAAGGCACATTATAATCTAATTGTTTTAAGCCAGTGATAAAAATAAAATCTTAAAAGACAGTGGAAAAAAAAAAAAGGGAACAAAATAAGATAAACAACAGATTTCTCATTGGAATACAAATAAGCCAGAAAACAAAGGAGAAACACCTTTAATGAAAAAAGACTGTCAACTTATAATTCTATTTCACTTAAAACCAAAGGCGAAATAAAGCCTTTTTCAGACATAAGAGCTAAAGGAGTTCATTGCCAGCAAGTCTGTGTTACAAGAAATAGTGAAGAAGTTCTGAGGACCAGGGTATAAGATAAAAATCTGGATCAACACAGGAAGGAAGAACACTGGGAGTGGACACTACATAGGTAAATATAAAGACTGAGAGCCCTGTATCTATTTTTAAAATAAAGTTTACAATTATAAACTCTCCCCACACACACTTAAACCTCAACGTTCACAAGACTTCACCATTTTACGAAGCATTTAAGGAAATAGTAATTCCAATTGTGCAGAAAATCAGAAAACAGAAGAGGCAACACTATGTAATTCATTCTATGAAGGCAGCATTACTATAGTACTCCAAAGACATTGAAGGAAAAGAAAACTATAGTCCAAAAACTCTCACAAAAATTGATGCAAACATTCTTGCATATTTTATCATATTAAATCCAAAAAACATAAGAATTATATCATGTTCAAGGAGGGGTTCTAGGAATGTAAGACTGGTTTAATATTCAAAAATCAACCAGTGTAATTCATCTTATGAACAGAATGAAAAGGAGATGTATCAATAGATGAATCAATAGATGTAAATCAATAGATGTAAAAAATACATTTAACAAAATACAACTTCTATTCTTAAGAACAAAAACTATTAGTAAACTATAAATAAAAAGGGTGATTATCACCCTCATAAAGGGCATCTATGAAAAAACTTAGAAGAAATTTGTAGAATTGACAGAAGTCGACTTCAAGATCTATTATAATGCTACAGTAATCAAGATACTGTAGCATTAGCAAAAGAATAGACAAATTGATCAAACAGAATAGAGAACCCAGAAACTGACCCACATAAAAACAGCCTACTGATCTTTGAAAAAGGAATGAAGGCAACATAATCAAGCAAAGACAGTCTTCTTAACAAATGTTTCTGGGACAACTAGACATCCACATTTAAAAAAAAAATCAAATATAGACCTTCAGTCCTTCACAAAACTCAGCACGGATCATAGACTTAAATGTAAAATACAAAACTATAAAGCTCCTAGAAGATAACATAGGAGAAAACCTAGATGATCTTACATACAGCAATGACTTTTTAGATATAACACCAAAAGCATAATTCATGAAAGAAATAATTGGTAAGCTGAACTTCTTTAAAATTAGAAACTTCTGCACTGCCAAAAGTACTGTCAAGAAAATGAGAAAAGAAGCCACACACTGGGAAAAAATATTTACAAAAGACATATCTAATAAAGGACTATTAACCAAAATATACAAAGAATTCTTCAAATTCAACAGTAAGAAAACAACCCAATTTAAACATAGGCCAAAAACCTTAACAGACTCTTCAACAAAAAAGATCTACAGATGGCAAATAAACATATGAAAAGATGCTCCAGATCACATGTCATCTGGGAAATGCAAATTAAGAAACAATGAGTTGCCAGTGCACACCTAGTAGAATGGCTCAAATCTGGAGCATTGACAGCACCAAATGTTGTCAAGGATAGGAAACGATAGAACATTCATTCTCATTCATTGCTGAAAGGAATGCAAAGTGCTATGGCCACTTTCGAAGACAGTTTGGAGGTTACTTACAAAACTAAAGAAACTCTCACCATACAATCTGGTAATAGCACTCCTCGATATTTACACAAAGAAGATGAAAACTTATGTCCACCCAAAAACCTCCATAGGGATGTTTACAGAAGCTTTATTTACAATTGCCTAACTCAGAAGCAACCAAGATGTCCTACAGTAGCTAAAGGGATAAATAATATAGAACAGTATTTAGGTCATGAAAAGACATGGGGAAAACTTAAATGCATATTTCTAAGTGAAAGAAGTCAATCTGAAAAGGCTGCATACTGCGTGATTCCAACTATATAACATTTTGAAAAGGCAAAACTATGGAGACAGAAAAATGATCAGTGGTTGCCAGGGGTCAGGCTGAGGGAAGATTGAACAGGCTGAGCACATATTTTCAAGGCAGTGAAAGTACTCTGTATGATACCATAATGATGGATATATGCTGTTATATATGTATTCAAACACATAGGAGGTACAACACAAGAGTGAACACTAATGTAAACTATATAGACCTTCAGTGGTTATGACATATCCATGTAGGTTCATCAGTTTTAACAAAAGCAACACTATGGTAGGGAATGCTGACAAAGGGGAGGCTGTGGATGTGTGGGGGCAGGGGTATAAAGGAACTCTGTGTACCTTTTCCTCAGTTTTGCTGTGAATCTGAAACTGCTCTAAAAAAATCAAGTCTTTATGTATTTTAGAAAGAGAGTGAGCTCAAGCACACAAGTGGAAGGGGCAGGAGGAGAGTGAGAGAGAATCTCCGCATGGAGCCCATCAGCGGACTCGATTCCAGGACCTCGAGACCAGGACCTGAGCTGAAACCAGGAGTCAGTCATTCAACCAACTATACCACCCAGGGGTCCCCAAAAATAAAGTCTTAATAAAAAATTAATTCCTGAAAAAAAATTGAAGGACTACACTATGTGATATGAAGAGTTATAACAAAGCTACAATAGCCAAAACAGTGTAGTATCATTTCAATATAGACAAAGAGTTCAATGGAAAAGAATAGAGTCCAGAAAGAACTGATTTTTTTAAAAGATGCAAAGCCAATTCTATGCAGAAAGGCAAATGGCACATATTTATATTTAAAAAGGAAGAATTATTTCATTCTATAGCTTTCATAGCTTATATCATATACAAAAATTAACTCTCAACAAACAGCATATAACTATATTAAAAAATAAATATTATTTCAATCAAATATATATATATCTAATATACATAAATAATATATATAGTTATATAAATCTATGTATATAAATCTATATCTATATATAGATATATCTATATATCTCTATCTATCTATATATATAACTTTAATAGAACACAGGCCTAAGAGTGAAAACTAAAACTATAAAACTTCCATAAGAAAACATAGGAGAAAATGTTTTTGACATTGGATTAGGCAAAGACTTTCCATATAGAAAAAAATAATAAACTGGTCATCCTCAGAATGAATAACTTCTAGTCTTTGAAAGGAACTAACAGAATAAAGACCAAAGTCTAGAAGAAGTTATTTGCAAATCATATATTTTTTAAAATTTTTTATTTTTTTATAAACATATAATGTATTTTTATCCCCAGGGGTACAGGTCTGTGAATTGCCAGGTTTACACACTTCACAGCACTCACCATAGCACATAACCTCCCCAATGTCCATAACCCCACCCCTCTCTCCCGATCCCCCTCCCCCCAGCAACCCACAGTCTGTTTTTTGAGACTGAGTCTTTTATGGTTTGTCTCCCGCCCAATCCCATCTTGTTTCATTTATTCTTTTCCTACCTCCCAAACCCCCCATGTTGCATCTCCACTTCCTCATATCAGGGAGATCATATGATAGTTGTCTTTCTCCGACTGACTTATTTCGCTAAGCATGATACCCTCTAGTTCCATCCACGTCATCGCAAATGGCAAGATTTCATTTCTTTTGATGGCTGCATAGTATTCCATTGTATATATATACCATATCTTTATCCCTTCATCTGTTGATGGACATCTAGGTTCTTTCCATAGTTTGGCTATTGTAGACATTGCTGCTATAAACATTCCAGTGCATGTGCCCCTTCAGATCACTACATTTGTATCTTTAGGGTAAATACCCAGTAGTGCAATTGCTGGGTCATAGGGTAGTTCTATTTTCAACATTTTGAGGAACCTCCATGCTGTTTTCCAGAGTGGTTGCACCAGCTTGCATTCCCACCAACAGTGTAGGAGGGTTCCCCTTTCTCCACATCCTCACCAGCATCTGTCATTTCCCGACTTGTTAATTTTAGCTGCAAATCATATATTTGATAAAGGATTTATATCCAGAATACGTAAAGAATCCTCAAACTTCAATAATAAGTAAACAAACAACAAAATTTGTTGTCTTGTATAGGTTGTAGACCCCGTTGTAGTCTCTTCAGAAATGACTCAGATGCCTGATAGGAGCTGTGGGTACTTGGTATGAATGAAGTTGATGAGGTCACCTCTATCATCCAAAATCATACTGAGAGGCCTTCCTTCAAGTACAGTGTCTGCTCAGTGCACCAGAGCTACTCCTCATCTGTCTTACCCTTCCAGGTGTACACTGGAATGCTAGCCTTGGCAATGGCAGCCACTGCATGATCCTGGATAGACAAGATGTTGCAGCTGAACCACTGCCCCTCAGCACCCAGGGCGACAAGGGTCTCAGTGAGTATGGCTGTCTCTACTATCATCTGTAGGTAGGTTGTTGGTGTCTGTCAGTGGCTTAAAGGCTGAGTAGATCTCCTGCAAGGGAATCAGATCTGTCATCTTTCTCCACAATGTCCAGGGCCTTGTGTTCCCACCGTGAGACTGGTTAATGTTGGCAATTTTGTAGGTCAGTTTGTCTGACATGCTCGAGGTGCTTCCCCATGGAGTGATGGACATGGGTAAAGGGACCAGCTGAGGACAGGCATGGAGTGGATGATACTGGGCAGGGAAAGTTTGTCAATTTCTTAAAAATTTGTATATAAACCTGCCATATCAACCAACCATTCCTTGTTAAGCTATTTGGCCAAGAAAATGAGATCATAGGTCCACACAAAGACTCATTCATGCACATCAACATAAACATTGTACACAGATATTCATAGCAACTTTGTTCATAATCATAATCAAAGGCTGGAAACAACACACATGGCCATCCACAGACGAATGGATGATTAGTTGTAGTATACCCATATGTTGGACTACGACACAGCAATGAAACCAAATGGACAATCAATACATGCAATAAAATAGATGAATCTTGAAATGATTATATTGAACGAATGAAACTGTGCAAGAAAGTATGAATCCTAAAACTGAATAAAATTCTTGGAAGTATAAACTAGAATTCAGTGACAGAAATATCACTAGGTGTCAGAGGCAGGGATAAGCAAGAAGGAGGGATCACAAAGGGACAAGAGAAGACCTCAACCAATAGAGAGTATTTTCATTATCTTGATTGTGGTGATGGAGTCACTGTATACACACATATCAACACTTAACAGATTTGTATACTTTATGGTTTATTGTATTTCAATTATTCTTCAATAAAGCTGTGAAAGAAAGGAAGAAAAAAGTGTAGCTTATAACAGGATAAGTTATTATGATAAGAAACCAGATTTTTTTTAAATTAGAAGGATTATTTAACCTGAAATTTAAAGTATTTTTATTCAAAATGAGACTAAAAACTCCATGAAGCAAGTGTTATGTCATAGTCATTTT
This sequence comes from Lontra canadensis, assembly GCF_010015895.1. Lineage (NCBI taxonomy): Eukaryota > Metazoa > Chordata > Mammalia > Carnivora > Mustelidae > Lontra > Lontra canadensis. The sequence continues at coordinate 30,323,100 of NW_022630995.1, forward strand.
ATACACGTAGTACTGAGAACCATGCATAGCACACAGTAGTTAGTTAATAAATATAGGTTAAGTTCAATATGTTTACCATTTCATTCACAGAAGAACAGTGTGGAAGGAAGCCTATTTAAAACTGACTAGATGGTGATGGTTTAAACATCAGCTTCAAACAGTCTCATTTCTAGGTCCCTAGAATAAATAAACAACATCTGTCTCTCTGTGCATTGTTGGTTTAAAGAACTTTGAGTTTAAGGAGTGTGATGTGCACTAACATGCAAATTGTTTTTCCATTTTGCAGAAAAAAGAAAGTGATTAAAAATTAAGAATTAATTGATTAGAGTCAAGCCCTTTAAATATTTTAAATTAAGTCAAAAGCATTTTTTATTCTAGTCCCCCCCTCCATGAAGGAGATAAAAATGTCAAAGTTTTTTCTTTCCGCTTACAATACAGCACCTATAGCAAAAGACCCAAGAATTTTTATTTTATTTTTTTTATTTGACAGAGAGAGACACAGCGAGAGAGGGAATGCAAGCAGGAGGAGTGAGAGAGGGAGAAGCAGGCTTCCCATGAACAGGGAGCCTTAGGTGGGGCTTGATTCCAGGACCCTGGGATCAGGACCTGAGCCAATCATGACCTGAGACACCCAGACACCCCCAAAACAATGCTTTAACCCTTCCTACTTAACCTCAAGCAATATTTTAACCCTCCCTATGAAAAACACCTATTTGTTCTGCCCATATTCATTGGTTAAATCTCAAATTATACCCATTCAAATGAGATATTTTTAAATGAAAGTATATTTCTTTTACAGTGCCTCAATTTCCCAGGTAAGTTAGGAGAAAGGTAAAATAAAACAGATCCCCATTTTTCAAATTCACTGCAAATTTCCCATACTTCAATTTACAGTAGAGCAGACTTAAGATATAATTCTTCATAAAATGTTTTCCTTGTAGAAAGCACATATATCCATTATGCCTTTGGATCCAAAACATGCCTTTATTAACTTTTCAGAAGCAATGTTTTGTGTACAAACAGAATATTGCATTTGAAGTCATCATATCTTCTCTTCAGATATGATAGATAATTCAACTTTAAGGAAAAGAAGTCCCTTCCTTCAATTAGGTAAATATATTTAATGGAAGAGACAGTAAAATATAATGGCATTTTTGCAAATGTATTTTCATTGTGAAATAAAATTTTATTTTCTGCCAGAACTAACCTTATTGAGCTGTTTCCCTGTCCTGCCTTTCAAGTGAAACTATATCTTTGAGGAATATATCGGTCATGGGTTAAAAAAGAACTGTCAAGTTGGTTTTTCACACACGATGAAATGGAATATTTCAAATCCCTTAAATCATTTCCAAAATCAGAGGAACAGATGGTGCCTCAGAGCAGAGCCCCAGCCTGCCATTTGCCTGAGATTTAAACCAGTGCTTAACTGTGTGAGAAAACAAGTGCTTCCTCCCGCTGGTCTGGAGTAGCTTGCTAGGGCTCACAGAGAACACCACCAACAGTGTCTGGAACAGAGAATAGGAAGCTGTGCCCAGAAGATCCATGTTTTTAGGGCTCTAGGTTTCAGCAGAGTCTTTCTGTTTGTTTGTTGATGTTTTCCCTCTTGACTCTGAAGGTAACAATGTAGCAAAAGGAAAAGCAGATTCAGAGTGAGGCTCTATGTACAGTCTACCATTAATTAGCAATGTGACCCTTTGGGTGAATTCTTGGCAAATACCCATTCCAAATACATCTGCCTGTCATTAAGGTCTTTTCCAGGTTTGTCAAATAAAACGTGAAAATGCTTTTTCTTAAAAACTATATAACTAACGAAATAAATAAATAACTAAATAAAACAGGAGATAAATTAGTAAACTGCATATCTTTCTTTTTCCTCAGCCAACATTTTAATCAAGTTTGTTGTTTAAGTTTTCCAGCTATCAAAGCAAGCAGAGTGAAGTTTGAAAATTCAAAAGTGGTTGCATGTGTTTGCATTTGGCATGGCCTGAGAGATCTACAAAATCTGGATTCTGGCTCCAGCGTCTTGCACGCTCCTCTCTCTGTGCCCTAGTTGGAAAACTTTTTCAATCCCCAAACACACCACCATATCTCTCTCTTCAGGGCTTCAGTAAGCGAAACTCCTTTCGTCTGAACATCTCTTCTCTGCCCAAGGCTGGCTCTCCAGGACCCATCAGATCTCAAACATTCCCTCAGGGGGAGCATTCCTGAAAATTGTACCTGAAGTTGATTTTTGACCCTTTTCTCTTGTGGACCTTATTCTGACACTTTATATATAACACTGGTTACCAGAAATTTTTACTCATGTTTTTCCCACTAGACTGTAAGCTCCATCAAGGAAGAAAATACATTGATATATGTTACGGACTGACGATGTATATCGCACCCACCCCCCAAATCCATATGTTGAAGTTCTAAATCCCGATATGATGGTAACTGGAGGTGGAGCCTAAGGAAAGTAATTAGTTTTAGATGAGTTCACGAGGGTGGGGCCCTCATGAGGGGGTTAGTCTCCTTACCAGAAGAGGAAGAAAGAATAGAGCTCATTCTCTGAGCCCTGTGAGGACACAGTAGTAAGGTGTCCATTTGCAAGCCAGAAAGTGAGCCACCAGAAGACGGGGAACCTGGGTTCTTATCCTAAATAGGATTTAAGAGAAGATGTAATATAATGATGGTTAAAGGTCTATTTGGGAAGAAAATCAGTTTCCTCACGTACTAGATTAGAGAGTTTGAGTAAATGACTTCTAAGTCTTTCCAGATTCATAGGTCTAAAAGAAATTAATAAATAGTAGAACAGCAATTATCAGATTAAAGAGAAAATCCTATTCATAACAGTTACATTATCTAGGTATATGTATATAAGTATAGATAATATAGATAGAGATATAAATACATAGAAAGGTATATAGATAGAGGTAGGTGTAGGTCTAGATAATTCTTTAATACCACTTCAGGCTACCCAAGAGATAGCCATGTCCAGAAAACAGGAAAAATGAAGGAAAAGAATGTGGTCTTCCACAGACAGAAAGGAGACATGAAAATAATTCAAAAAAATAACATAACTGTAGATATTTATATTTAGAGATTAAAATAGTTATTATGTTATCTATGGCTATTATTGGATTTTGTTGCCTTCAAAGAAAAATAATCTTTAAGACATAACCACTTCTGCTAATGATGCTATCATTGCTTAGAAGTTTTTTAAAAATTCTCCCTTGGAATTGCTTTCAGAATCAGTTTAAGAACAATGGAAGAAATCAGAGTCATTACTTATATTTTTGGCTGCAAATATTATTGCTTAAAGTGGTCATCTAACTTACTTACCTTATGGCTTTTGGATTATTCCTAAAGTTAAATTTACCCTGAAATAAAAATATGCTATAAATGAAGCTATTTATTCACCCAGACTGTCCATCTTTCATTCCATAAACTTACATAGGAAATCTATAAAAAATATTATGCCACTAGGGCTGAAAATTATTGCCAAATAGAAATTGCTTTGTGGTAAACTGTCATAGATTTTCATTATATTTGTTGAAACTGGGTCTCCACTCTTTCCCTCATGCCTCATATTCAATGCAGTAGGAAGCCTATAGGCTGTAATATAGATATCCTGAAAATATATCATCTCATGCCACTGCCAGCATCTTAGACCAATACACCATCATGTATTGCCTTTTTAACCACAATAGCCTCTTAGATGATCATAGATTTGATAGATATTAAAACTAAGAGTTAAGCACAATATCTGGTCTGCATTCTTCAAAAATGTCAAAGTCCTTGTATTAGTCAGCTCAGGCTGCCATTACAAAATACATTGACTCGATGGCTTAAACAGCAAAAATTTATTTTCTTAGTGTTCTAGAGGTTAGACGGCCACGATCAAGGTATCTATAGGGTTAGTTTCTAGTGAGAGTTTTCTTCCTGGCTTGCAGATGGCTACCAACACCCTATGTCTTCACATGGACTTTCCTCTGTGTGTATGCAGAACAAAAGACAGAAAACTCTCTGATGTCTCTTTTGGTAAAATATACTAATCTTATTGGATCAGAGCCCCACACTTTGACTTCACTCAACCTTAATTACTTCCATGAAGGATCCATCTCCAAATACAGTCATACTGCGGGGTTAGGGCTTCAACATCATAGGGATTTGGGGGAAACACAAACATCATTCCACAATAGTAAAAAAAAAAAAAAAAAAAAGAACTGTTCTGTATTAAAAAAGACTAAAGAGGCACCTGGGTGGCTCAGTCAATTAAGTGTCTGCCTTTGCGTCAGGTCATGATCCCAGGGTTCGGGGATCAAGCCCTGCATCAAGCTGCCTGCTCAGCGGAGAGTTTGCCTCTCCCTTACCCCCTGCTCATTCTCTCTCAAATAAAATCTTTAGAAATTATAAATAAATAAATAAATAAATAAACAAACAAACAAGACTAAAGAGATATGGCAACCAAATATAACACATTATCCTAGATGGCATATTATTGGAACAATTGGCAAAACTTAAATAAGGCCTGAAGATTAAATATTAGTGCTGAATCATTATCAATTTCCTAGTTCTGACAACTGCACTGTGGTTATAAGAGAGGATATCCTGTTTTTAGGAAATAAAGGTTGAGGTATTTGGTTGTAAAGGGGTTCGTGTATACAACTTACAAATGGTTCTAAAATACACACATAAGATAAAATAAAATAAAATAAAATAAAATAAAATAAAATAAAATAAAAACAGAAAAAACATGATGCAGTAAAATGTTTACATTTGAGAACTCTGGATGAAGGTGTATGAAATACTTTATATAATTTTTGTAATTTTTCTTTAATTCTGAAATTATTTCAAAATATAAAGTTTGTAAAAGAGTGTAATTCCATAGATCTTGCTTTTTTTTAAGCGGGGGAAGGGGCAGAGAGCAAGGGACACAGAATCCCATGCAGGCCCCAAGCCCAGGATGGAGCCTGATACAGGGTTCCATCTCATGATCCAGAGATCGTGACCTGAGCTGAAATCACAGTACAACACTTAGAAGACTGAGTAACCCAGGCATCCCTCCATAGGTTTTCTTAAGTTAGAGCAACCTGATTGATTTTTCATAGCAGGAATAGTAAGTTGCTACAGATAAAGAAGGCATTTGCTAGTACATGGGTGAATTCAGAAAATTAGCTCCGGGGGTGCCTAGGTAGCTCAGTGGGTTAAAGCCTCTGCCTTCAGCTCAAGTCATGATCCGAGGGTCCTGAGATCGAACCCCACATCGGGCTCTCTGCTCGGCAGGGAGCCTGCCTCCCCCTCTGTTTGTGCCTGCCTCTCTGCCTACTTGTGATTTATGTCTGTCAAATAAATAAATAAAATCTTAAAAAAAAACAAAACAAGCAAAAATAACAGGGGTGCCTGGGTGGCTCAGTGGGTTAAACTGTTGCCTTCGGCTCAGGTCATGATCTCAGGGTCCTGGGATCAAGCCCCACATCGGGCTCTCTGCTCAGCAGGGACCTGCTTTCTCTCTCTGCCTGCCTCTCTGCCTACTTGTGATCTCTGTCTGTCAAATAAATAAATAAAATCTTTAATAAAAGAAAAAAAGAAAATTAGCTCAGCTTGGTTTTTAGACTTTTCACTTTTGGAACTGTTTAATAACAAAAATTTAACAGTTAATTGTAAAGCTCTAATTGGCTTTATTAAATGATTATGAATCAAACAAGGTTCTATCTAGCAAAGCAAGGTGAGGCTCTGAGGAGGTGTACAAAAAAGGAAGGTTTTTATAGAAGGAGGGTGGGGCAAGAGAGTTACTGGCAAAAGTTACTGTTTCAGTCAAGGCTTTCCCTTAAGGGCAAAAGCAAAATGTCTTACCAACCAGGTTACCTCATCTTCCTCTTGGGGATGGAGAGGGCCCCAGTGGCCAATTCTTTGGTGCTGACCAAAAAATTTCTGGTTGACCAGTTAAGATGACATTCCTGGGGAAGGTAGAAATTGCATTTGACAAGGTATCAAGCCCTGGTTTGAGAACTCAATCTAAACGACACCATTCTGAGCCAGTGCTTTTCTAGTTACCCAACATACTTCATTTGGAACATACACATATTTTTAAAAACATTTTAATGGTTATATTCAATAAGTGGTAGGTCATTGGTATTATAACTATTAAAAAAGTACAATATAGTTCCTGAGAATATGGTAAACAGGTAAAAAGAGATCATAAATAAAGCAATAATTGTATGTTTTATTTCAGTGGTCCTAAACCAGGGGCAAATTTTGTTCCCCAAGAGATATTTAACAATGTCTAGAGATATTTTTGTTTGTCACAATCTTGGGGTGGGAAGGAATGTTACTCACATATAATAGGTAGAGGTCAGGGATATTGCTAAACATCCTAGAATGCATAGCACAGCAGCTATTCACAACCAAAACTTATCTGACCCCAAATGTCAATAGTGCCAGGTTGAAAAAAACTCTACTTATTCAAACATATCAAGGATCAGGCACCTGGGTGGCTCAGCTGGTTAAGCATCTGCCTTTGGCTCAGGTCATGATCCCAGGGTCCTGGGATTGAGTCCAGTGTTGGGCTCTCTGCTCAGCAAGGAGCCGGCTTCTCCCTCTCCCCCTGCCTCTGCCTGCTGCTCTACCAACTCATGTGTGCTCTCTTGCTCTCTCTCTCTCTCTTAAATAAATAAAATCTTTAAAAACAATCCTAGAGGAGAACATAGGCAGTAACCTCTTCGACATCAGCCACAGCAACTTCTTTCAAGACATGTCTCCAAAGGCAAACGAAACAAAAGCAAAAATGAACTTTTGGGACTTCATCAAGATAAAAAGCTTCTGCACAGCAAAGGAAACAGTCAACAAAACAAAGAGGCAACCCATGGAATGGGAGAAAATATTCGCAAATGGCACTACAGACAAAGGGCTGATATCCATGTCCTAAAAAGAACTCCTCAAACTCAACACACACAAAACAGATAATCAAAAAAAAAAAAAAAAAATGGACAGAAGACATGAATAGACACTTCTCCAAAGGAGACATACAAATGGCTAACAGACATGGAAAAATGTTCATCATCATTAGCCATCAGGGAAATTAAAATCAAAATCATACTGAGATATCACCTAATACCAGTTAGAATGGCCAAAATTAGCCATAATCTTAAAAAAAATAAAACTACCCATAAAAAATATATATATGAAGGATCACTACCTGGTTTCTTTCAAATCTGCCCTTGTGAATTTGCAACAAAATCTTGTTTATTATGCCTCTAGATATTCAACCTTGGAATTGCCATAATCTATCTTTTCTTTTTTTTTAAGCAGGTTTTTTTTTTTTTTCAGATTTTATTTATTTGGGGAGCCTTAAATCTTAAAAAAAAATTATTTACTTGACAGAAAATGGATTGAATGGACTTGGTAAAAATGGGAAAATGATACAGGATGCCATTTCATTGACCCGATGAGAGGAGAGAGAGAGCAGCTTAGAGTGAACTAAACATCTTCTGCAGAAATAAAATCTTTTAAAAAATTATTTATTTATTTGACAGAGAGAGAGATCACAAGTAGGCAGAGAGGCAGGCAGAGAGAGGGACAAGCAGGCTTCCCGCTGAGCAGAGAGCCAGATGCAGGACTAGATCCCAGGACCCCTGAGATCATGACCTGAGCCAAAGGCAGAGTCTCAACCCACTGAACCACCCAGGTGCCCCTAATCCACCTTTTCTATTCAATATTGATAAAAAGAAACTGTTGTTATTGTGTTTTATGTCAGGCCAATGGATTTGGTTTAGACTTTTAATGTAAATTGCAACATTCAATGGATCATTTCTACCATTAGTTTGAATTGCTGATTTAGTCTTATGTTAAGCACTAGTCATATTTTTCCCTGATGATTCAAAGCTCTAAGGGAGAAGTAACCATAATGTTTATTTTGTTTTGTAGAAAACAAGTGTCACATATGCTAAGTAAAATAAGTCAATCAGTGAAAGACAAGTATCAAATGATCTTACTGATATGAGGAATTTGAGAAACAAGACAGAGGACCATAGGGGAAGGGAGGAAAAAAATGAAACAAGAGGAAACCAGAGAGGGAGACAAACCTTAAGAGACTCTTAATCTCAGGAAACAAACTGAGGGTTGCTGGAGTGGAGGGGGGTGGGAGAGATGGGGTGGTCGGAGGATGGACATTAGGGAGGGTACGCACTATGGTGAGTGCTGTGAATTGTGTAAGACTGATGATTCACAGACCTGTACCCCTGAAACAAATACTACATTATATGTTAATAAAAATAAGTGTAAAAATGTAAAAAAATAAAGAAAACAAGTGTCACATGTGGAAAAAAGATTTTAAAATAAGTTCTTTAAATGAGCTTTTGATTTCCCCACTCTGACTTCCCTCCTTTTATTCTGACTAGAATGCTTTTGTCCATCCACCTACGCTTTTGAAAATTTTACTCATTATTCAATCTCAATCAAATCTTAAATGTGACCTTCTCTAAGAAGCTTCTAGAGTAATTCCCATCTGAATGAATGTCTCCCTTATCAATGTACCAAAATCACAGATATGGAAAACTCTATTACAACACATTGCACAAAATTATTTTGGATGTTAACTTTCGCCCCTACTATGTTAAAAATGCCAGAGGAAAATGACAATGTCATTCATTTCCCTATTCTACATGTCACTTAGCATAGTGTATCAGATATTGAATATGCTTGGCTAATTTTTTTTACTAATTATTTTAAATACTGATGACATTGATGATAGTCAAAGCAACATGTAAGTAAATGATACACATTTTGAAAGTCAGTAAGATAAAAAGATAAATATAATAATAAAAATGGGCAGGTGATATGAACAAGAAGTCAGAGAAGAAATATAAATGGTTCAAAAACAAAAACATTTTTTCAAAGATTTATTTATTTATTTATTTGACAGAGAGAGATCACAAGCAGATGGAAAGGCAGGCAGAGAGAGAGAGAGAGAGAGGGAAGCAGGCTCCCTGCTGAGCAGAGAGCCCGATGCGGGACTCGATCCCAGGACCCTGAAATCATGACCTGAGCCGAACGCAGCGGCTTAACCCACTGAGCCACCCAGGCGCCCCCAAAAAACAAAAATATTTTCAACCTCAAGGGTAACTTATTACAGTTGAATCAATAATCATAGCAAACTTCCTCTTATTCTGTGCCAGGCACTATAGTAAGCACTTAACACATATGGACTCATCCCATCCTCACCACTTTTTGCAGCATACATATAATTACCCTCCTTTTACAGAGAAGGGAACTGTGGCATAGAAAGTAATTTGCCCAGTGTGTTGTGGATAGTGACAAAGCTGGACTGAAAACCCAGGTAATCTTGCTCCAAAGCTTAAATACTTAATCACGGAGATTATGCCACTTTGCCCATATATTTGATAAATATCTATTCAATTATAATATGCAGAAAAAAACCTAAGTACATGTTTTTGTATTAGATAAAATTGTTAGATGTTAAATGCCAGGGAAAGAATCAGATAAAAGTAATATAAAAACCCTCAAAGCTGAAGCAACTTATTTTTCATATGGTGTAGTGGAATAGGGATCAATTTTGATTGAATTAATTCAATCAAATTAATCTCACTTAGAATCTTCATCTCTTACAGCACCTCCGACAATCTGATTTAGACTGCATATCCACATCCAGGCATACTGAGAAAGTAACAGGAAAGAGAAAGATAACTCTCAACCAAAGAATACAAAGGAGCATAAAAAAAAAGAAAGAAAAGAAAAATTTCTTATTCAAGTGTAACTTTGTATTTATGTGGAAGGTTAAAATAAATCTACCAATTCAATTGCTTTTGGAACTTGGAGAATTCTTAGGTACACACTATACACATAAAGCCTAGTTGTCATGTTAGCCTTAACATTCACTACTTTTGGGGTAGTTTGATAATATTTAAAGGTTGAGTAATAACTTTGAACTTGAGTATAATCTTTCATGCATAAAAATGCTCCCTAAATTTCTAGGGGGTTTTGATTTGTGTTGTTTTAGTTTTGAAGTAAAATTTCTATCTTTACTTCAAAACCATCAAGCAAATCATAACCAATAAAATTGATATTCGATTTTTCTCTTATTTTTAGAAAACTTATCCCACCCTGGATATGTTAATTGCTATCTGCTTTGTCTGTCCCTTTATTTGAGAGTCACTATCCTACATTTAGTTTTCTTACATAGTATCCAAAATGAAGTACTAAATAAAAAGGTTAACTTATATAATTTGATTAGATAATTTGAAAGATTAATGAAGTGGACATTCTATACTTTTCCCAGAGAGAAAAGCAACTGAAGGAACTATCTTACATTATTTTAACAAAACATAAATTGTGATTATGTAGGACAAAGTACAACTATAAATCTTTTTTTTTTCCTTGCCAAAAGTTTGTTATTCTGGTACCAAGGTAATTTGTCTTCACTTTTTGAGAAATAGAAAGATCAGAGCAACCACACCTCCTTGACCTTGGATATTTCTATTTGAACAATGAATCACCAACAAACGGATAGCAGTGTGAGGAGCCATCACGTTGGGCTTATGGAAAAGAATAGCCCATGGTCAAGACAGAAAACCTGGATTCTAGTCTTTGAAGTGCAAATCCATTTTCTCTGAAGTCTTAGTCAAGCCTTGTAACCTAGAAGCATCTACTTTTTCATATACAAATGGGATGAAAGGTCTCTGTCAAATTTCCAGAATCTTTAACACAAACAACTAAGTACTTATGCAGATAACAGAGAATAGCTTATACTCCTTTTATTTATTCTTAAAGGTACACAAAAATGTGACCAAGAGCTCTTCCTGTATGCATGAAAAAAAAAAACCCTTTCTTTAGTGTTTTATTTGTTGAGCACTCTGTTAGTTACTTGACAATCCTCTCAGCAATCCAACAGAACTTGAGCAAGCTACTTGACCCTTCTGTGTTTTAATGTACCTATCCATAAAATGGAGATGATAATTATACCTCCACATGCGGTTGTTGTCAGAATTGAATGTGTAAATGAGTATTTACACAAAAAGCTTTAAAAAGCTTTTCCACATATACAAAGTAATTAATGTTAGCTCTTATTTGTATTACTCCCATCTTACAAGTAAGAAAACTGAGGTTTATGGAAGTTAATTAATATGCCCCAAGGTCATATAATTTGAAAACAGTAGAAGTAAAACTTGAACCCAGATGTAGACTCCATAGCCCATATCTACACATTGCTCTATTTGATCTTCCTTTGAACATTCCGAACTAAGTAATAAGGAAAAGCTGCTCTATTTTGCATATTTTGACAGAATGCAGAGAGAAGATATATAAGAAGCTGCAAATTATTTTAGTAGATAATATGTTAACAGAAAATAGGAGATCCTTAAACTCGTTATACAGAACAGAGACTGAGAAATCATAATTTCTACAGTAAATGTAGTTACAGGATTTTCCTTGTTACTACTGAGAAACATCCAGAGTTGTAAAGAGGGAAGACTGCCATAAATTGACACTGAATAATCAATCCAAACCATGAAAAACTGCCAACAAGCCCTAAATGCATTTTTCTGGAAAGATTTAATAAATGTGGCTTCATAAATACTGTATAATGTAAGGTATAAATTATTCTGCTTTCTCTCAAAAATTAGTTTAAGTGCAAACTGGAAGAAAAGCTGATATAAAATTTAGTAAATACAGAAACTTTAAAAGAGAATAATATTAAAGACTTCTAAAGATTATGTGAATACTCTAATTATCTGTGCATAAATGAAAGCATTTTATCTTCCTGTACCTAAACAGGAAAATAAATACCAAAAAAAAAGTGTTCCCATAGGAAAATTATTTCCAAAAGCACTTTAAGAAATGGCAGCATTTGAATCTCCCTGATGGCTAGTGATGATGAACATTTTTTTATGTGTCTGATAGCCATTTGTATGTCTTCTTTGGAGAAGTGTCTGTTCATATCTTCTGCCCATTTTTTGATATGATTATCTGTTTTGTGTGTGTTGAGTTTGAGGAATTCTTTATACATCCTGGATATCAATCTTTTGTCTGTACTGTCATTTGCAAATATCTTCTCCTATTCCGTGGGTTGCCTCTTTGTTTTCTTGACTCTTTCCTTTGCTGTGCAGAAACTTTTGATTTTGATGAAGTCCCAAAAGTTTATTTTGGCTTTTGTTTCCTTTGCCTTTGGAGACATATCTTGAAAGAAGTTGTTGTGGCTGATATCGAAGAGATTACTGCCTATGTTCTCCTCTAGGATTCTGATGGATTCCTGTCTCGCGTTGAGGTCTTTTATCCATTTTGAGTTTATCTTTGTGTACGGTGTAAGAGAATGGTCAAGTTTCATTCTTCTACATATGGCTGCCCAGTTTTCCCAGCACCATTTATTGCAAGACAGGAAACAACATGTGTTGGAGGGGATGTGGAGAAAGGGGAACCCTCTTATACTGTTGGTGGGAATGCAAGTTGGTGCAGCCTCTTTGGAGAACAGTGTGGAGATTCCTCAAGAAATTAAAAATAGAACTTCCCTATGACCCTGCAATTGCACTACTGGGTATTTACCCCAAAGGTACAGATGTAGTGAAAAGAAGGGCCATCTGTACCCCAATGTTCATAGCAGCAATGGCCACGGTTGCCAAACTGTGGAAAGAACCAAGATGCCCTTCAACGGATGAATGGATAAGGAAGATGTGGTCCATATACACTATGGAGTATTATGCCTCCATCAGAAAGGATGAATACCCAACTTTTGTAGCAACATGGATGGGACTGGAAGAGATCATGCTGAGTGAAATAAGTCAAGCAGAGAGAATCAATTATCATATGGTTTCACTTATTTGTGGAGCATAACAAATAGCATGGAGGACATGGGGAGTTAGGAGAAGGGAGTTGGGGGAAATTGGAAGGGGAGGTGAACAATGAGAGACTATGGACTCTGAAAAACAATCTGAAGGGTTTGAAGAGGTGGGGGGGTGGGAGGTTGAGGGAACCAGGTGGTGGGTATTAGAGAGGGCACGGACTGCATGGAGCACTGGGTGTGGTACAAAAACAATGAATACTGTTATGCTGAAAATAAATTAAAAAAAAAAAAAGATTTAAAATAAATAAATTAAAAAAAAAAGAAAGAAATGGCAGCATTTTCTATATATATGTTCTTGGACTTCCAAGTTAAAATTTTGAATATAACACTGATTTTGACATATGTTTTTTAATCTCTTTCTTTAAAAATATTTTAGATTTCTTATATAAAATTATACATAACTTATGTAATAAGTGAAATGTAGATCCACAAAGCTGGTTTAAACAGAGGCTCTACTTTCACCAGTGATAGAAAACAAGATTTATACAGAGATAATTAGGGAATAATATATAATTAAAAGTTAAAATGGTACTTGGTAGTTAGAATAAAGGCTAATAGCAGATTGAAGTTACTCAGAATCAGATATAAATTCCTGATCTATTTCTTGCTACTAGCTACGTGACCTAAGGCAAGCTACTTAATACTCTTCGTGAGAAAAATCAGAATAAAAGAATCCACCTTACAGACTTGGGATAATTAAATGCAGTAATATTTATAAAGTACCTAGAACACCATCTGGCATGTAATTATATATTCAATAAATAGCAGTTGATATCACTATTTCATAGTAATATTAATGCCTAAATTAAAAATGCCACATGAGGTCAGAAGATTTCAAGAGCAGGAATATTATAAAGCTGTTGCTCTGGAACATTCACCTAGTATCCACATCTATAAAACAGAACAGATAAAACAGAGCCATCACTGTAGTGGCAATCACTGGAATTCACTATATTGCAGAGACCCCCAACTCTGCAGACAAGACCTCTGGGCCCAGTCCTTACTGCTGGGCTTCGCTCCCTATAATATCTGCAGTTCATTTTTAAATTAAAGCTATACAATTACCCAGATGACATCAAATGAGATATAGTATGAAGACAAATGTGTATAGAACACTAACCGAAATGATTCTTATCATAGAAAACAAGCTGAATTGTACAAAGGGATGAATCTATTTGAAAAAAATAATTAAAGTCATAAATATCTAAACCCCAGGAGGAATCTGGAATCACAGATATCTCAGTGGGTTGCATAAAAGCAAATTGGACTCTACTTTTTGCAAATGAGTATCAAGGGATATTCTGAGTAAAACATGCAACCTGATAATATAAAAGGATATATTAATTTTCTCCTTCTGTCTTCCTATCTTTGGAGATGATCTACAATCTCTTACACATAGGAGGCATTCAATAAATGTTTGCTAAATAAATGATTCCATTAAGGATCAGTATTAGGTTGCTAAACATACAGAACAAAAAAAAAAAATAACAAGAATTTCAGCTGGAAGATCATTTAAATGTAATTTGCATGCTTAACATATTAGATTTAGAAAGGTAAAGAGAATTGTTCAGGGTCACTCAGCTAATTACAGATCTACAACCAGAAATCAAGCCTTAACTCCTAATTTAACTGGGAGACATATGTGATTCAAATTAAAACTGAAATTGTAAAAATATGTAATAAACTATAACATATCAAGGATTTGTCAGTAGGTTCATATCAAGTAAAGGACAAACCATGAGACTGTGGACTCTGAGAAACAAACTGAGGGTTTTGGAGGGGAGGAGGGTGGGGGGTTGGGTGAGCCTGGTGGTGTGCATTAAGGAGGGCACGTATTGCACAGAGCACTGGGTGTGGTGCATAAACAATGAATCTTTCAACACTGAAAAAAAAAAGAAATAAAATGGGAAAGAAAGAAAAAAGAAAACCAGTGTTTTCATAATGTTCTAGAGGCAGTGGAAAGATTGCTAAAGAAGGCATATAGAGATGTTTTAGTACTGACTCTATACTCTGATTCTGGTTCTATTCAATTCTCAATAAAGGGGTTGATATGAATAACTACATCTAATTTCCCCCACAAAACATACCCATTTTATCTCTTGCACTGAGCTAGCAGCTGAGAATACAAGGAGAAATAAAATGCAGGTCATGCTGTATTGGACTGATGTGGTAGGAGGTACGCACATAGACTGTTGAGCCAAACTATATGTTCTACTTCTGGCTTTACCATATACTAGCTACATGACCTTGAGAGCTTATTTAATCTCTCTTGGTCTCAGTCTTCTACTCCATAAAATGGAAATTATGATAGGAATATACCTTATTTATAGAGTTATGAAGACTCAGGTACTATGTATATTAACACTTAGAGAAATGCCTGTCATGGTTCTATAAATGTTAGTCATTATTATTAGACACAAGGAATCTATAGTCTAACAGGGAAAATAAGAATACATATAAAACTAAAAATACCACAGGCTACTATAATGTTAAGTTACCAGTTAAAGTGCAAAACTTTATCCCAAGAGTTTTAGGAATCACTTCATTCCAACAACAACAACAAAAAGGAATTAAAGGGAGCATCCTTAGCCTCTGAAAGGGGTGATGATGGCAAAAGGAGAAGGTGAAGAGAAAGGCCAGAAAAATCAGTAAGATGAGTGATTATTGGATTTAGAAATATGGTGGTCTAAAGGTCAGTTTCAACCTTTTGAAAAATTCATTCCCATTGAAGGGACAGGCAAATTATTAAAAAGTTGGAGAGAGAAAGAAGATGAGAAAATATTATCAATAAATATGAGCTACATTTTAAAATTTATTTATTGACTCACCACTCACTCCTAGTTAATACAACAAATACAAGGGCACACTACACACAACCCAGCATGGTGGCAGATGTGTATTTGAGGTGTCCCCTCCTCAGAGGTAGACAACAATATGATCCCTATCTTTCTAGATCCAGCATGCAGAAGAGGGTCATCAGGGGATGCCTGGGTGGCCCAGTTAGTAAAGTGTTCACTTTGGAAAAAAAAAAAAAAAGATTTAATTAATTAATTTGACAGAGAGAGAGAGCGCAAGCACAACCAGGGAGAGTGGCAGGCAGAGGGGGAGGGAGAAGCAAGCTCTCCACTGAGCAGGGAGCCCAATGTGGGGCTCAATCTCAGGACCCTGGGATCATGACCTGAGCCAAAGGCAGATGCTTAACAACTGAGCCACCCAGGAGCCCCAACTGTCCAGTTTGGTTTCAGCTCAGGTCATGATATCACAGTCCTGGGATTGAGCCCTGAGTAGGGCTCCATGCTCAGTTGGGAGTCTGCTTGAGGATTCTTTCTCTCCCTCTTCATGTACCTCTCCCACCCCTCTTTCTCTCTCTCTCTCTCTTTCTCTAAGACAAATGAATAAATAAATCTTTGGGGGGGGGAAGAGGGTCCTCAGTAGAGGAAATAACAAATGTGAAGGACTTGAGAAGTCCAGTATTAATGTAATTGTCAAGATAAGACCAAGTCTTAAAGCACACTGTAAGTGTAAATCATCATAAAAGAAGCAGGATTCTGGGATTCAGCTAACATGAAGAGATAGTGGAAGTATATCAGAAAAAGAAATTTGGTGATGTTAAATATGAGTTCCTACATAACATGGCTGAAGGAAAGAAAGGGAAGGGTAGAAGGGACTTTTTTTAGTTAAATAGAATGGGGTTGGGTTGAAGATAATAAACACTGGTGGGGAGGAAGGTGTGAGGCAGGAATGAAAAGTGGGACACAATCAGGATCTATCTGGGCTTACAGTAGCAGAACACATAGGTGGCTGCTAGTGAAAAGAATTCTCTTAGGTAATCCCTAAAATCTGTTCTAGTTCTTTGATTCTATGATTCCCTCAAAGAATAGCAATCATAGGGGCACCTGGGTGGCTCAGTGGGTTAAAGCCTCTGCCTTCGGCTCAGGTCATGATCCCAGGGTCCTGGGATCGAGCCCCACATTGAGCTGTCTGCTCAGCAGGAAGCCTTCTTCCCCTTCTCTCTCTGCCTGCCTCTCTGCCTACCTGTGATCTCTGTCACATAAATAAATAAAATCTTAAAAAAAAAAAAGAATAGCAATCATGCATCTTAGAATGTATAACATATGTTCCAATGTGTGTAATTAATGAGCAATACTTTATTCTTAAGGTGTGGCCTTGTGACCCATTTGGATATTAAGTTTCTGGTTTCCATAATTAAACACAGCGGCTTAAACTCAATTGTCAAACCAAGGGCTTCAGGAGACTTCTAATTAGCATACCTGCTGGAAATCATTGGGAGTTATGACAAATATGTGCTACTAATTTCCAAGACTGATTTCATGACTTGAGGCCTAGCAACTAAATTTACTTTTGAGCCCCAGTAAGTAAATTTCATTTTCTAGAATAAATTTAGGATTTTCAAAAATATGTCCTAAAACCATATGCAGACACTATGATAATAAAGTATCGTGTTTGTGATTGTGATGCTGCATGGCTTACAGCATCCTCAAGCTGGAAGAACTGTTCAGTACTCGCCACGTACCCAGTCAGGTTGGTCTCGTTACAATCAAGCACTATGATTTCACACTGGCTGTCACTGGAGCTACAAGGAGCAGAGCACATCAATCTCATGTCAGAGAGCCATATGCTCTTTGTGATGTTCAAGCTTTGCAAAAGGAACTTCTGCAAGGGCTAAAGAAAATCCTTACAGGGTTTTACTTCTTAGACTTATTGATAAGAGTGGTAAACAATATCAGTAAAGAAACCTATGATTTTATTTTCCAAAGTGAGAAAGAACGGGAAAAAAATACACACAAAATTCGTCATGAGCACGAATTCACGAAACTCTCCCTGTTAGACTATACTTATGAGAAAACCAGAGAATCTTTTTATAGAATTGTAAAGAGTATATCCCACTTTCTTTTCTTTTCTGAGATAATGAACTACAGACATTTCTAGTTCCAATTAGGATGTAACAATAGTAGGTTCCCTGGCAGACTACGTTCCCACTATAAGCATTAGAGCTGTAGGAAAGAACAATAAACTGAAATATCAGAATATCAGAAATGGGAGAGGCTCTGTGAGGAAGCAAATCTGTTACCAAACATTTTCTTCTGTAGTAGGGTTGCCAAAAACCTGATTCTGTGAGGACATTTGCCAATTCTGTGTTCAAGCTGATGATAGCTTGGACCACAAAGTGGTACACTACTGGGAGAAAGAGAAATCAGAAAAGCTTTTGACAGTCATGAAACACCAGGATTATTTAATAATTTGGGAATGCCATGAATCCTAAACATGCAATTAGATTTTCCCCATGTTACATTTATTATATCTCAGGGAGGAGACAGTGACTTGCCAGGCTCTCAATAAAAAGCCTAGACAGGATGCAACCGAGGAAAGAAAATTCAAAGGTAGAGTCTCAACAAACCTTCAATCCACCCCTGATCCAAGCTAGTCCTGAGCTAGATTGAAGAATATACCCCTCACCCTACCTGCTAAATAAAGAAAAGCAAAGTCTTTCAGGTGAAAGATAATGTTATTTGGAGCTTCAACACACTATCTCTTTAAACACAAAGGGTGTCATACAATTGAACAGTACTAGACATACAAAGAGGCAAAAAGTATGACTGATAATCAAGAGAAAAGCAAAGAAGAGGTACAAACTCAGAGACTGTAGTAGCCAGCTAGCAAGACAGTCCTCAGTGATGCCTGCCTCCTGGTATTTTGCCCTTGTGTAGTCCACTCCCACACTGAAAAGTGCTGACTTTGCAACCAGCAGAATTAGGCAATAATAACAACTATGACTTCCACAATGAGGTCTTAAGACTTAATAGCTTCGTCTTCCTGCCTTATTCACTCTGGGGGAAGCCGGTGTCATATCTTAAGGTTTCCCAAGCAGCTCTGTAGTAGTCCATGTAGAGCCCCTTGCTATCAGCCAGCAAGGAACTAAAGAGTCCTACTATCTGCAATGTGAGAGCACCATCTTGGAAATGGATCTTTCAATTCCAGTCAAATGTCCAGAGGACTGAAGAACTGACTGATCACTTGAATGCAACAGAAAAAGAGGTATCAAGTTAGAACCATTCAGCTAAGTAGATCTTAAATTCCAGACCACCACGAACTCTGTGAGGCATTAAAAGCTTATTATTATTATAAGCTACTAAGTTTTGAAGTAATTTATTATATAGTAACAGATGAACAGATTTCAGTATCTTGAAGTGGAGTCTCTCCATGACAAAAAAAAAAAAAAAAAATCAGGGAGTATTCTTTGGAAAGGGGGAGTGCCCAGGAAGCAGGAAGAAGCTGGAAGAACTTTGAGGAGAATGTTAGTGATGACTATAAAGCTTTGTAGAAACAGAGAGTAGAAATCTAATAACCTTTTCAGAAACTGCCAATGGGGGAATTATAACCCAACTTTCTACAAATGATTCTAATCTGGATAACAAGCTCACAGAATGCTACACAGCTATCAAGGATCAGCCCCAGCTCCCTGGTAACTTTATAGAAATACTAAAGGATGTAACCATTCTCTTATGCACACAAGACTATTTGATCATCTCTGTGAGAAAATATTTGCAAATCATATATCTGATAAGGAGTTAATATCCAAAACTTACAAAGAATTCATATAACTCATCCCAATACTTCTACCATGCAGCAGCATCCAAATCAGAGAAAACATGCTACATCACTGCTTTGCATAAAACAGTGGTTTTCAGTAGAACAGGGGAAGGAGGAGTGTTTTTGCCCCTCAGGACATACTTGATCTTGCCTGGAGACACTTTTGGTTGTTAAAACTAGAGAGGTGCTGGCGTCTGGTGAGGAGAGGGCACAGATGCTGCTAAACATGCTACAGTGCATAAGACAGCCTCCTACAACAATTATCGAACCCCAAATGTCAATAATACGAAGTTGAGAAAAACTGGTCTAGAAAAATCTAGAATTATCCATTTAGAATTACAGTATATTCATTGGATTCTTTTTCATGTTATACCTTTGTAACATTTTACAGATATTTGACAGCAGAGACTGAGGACATTTCTACTCTCACTTGCCCTGAAGAAGGGAAACTTCAATTCTAAGGTCCCCACACTGAGGTCATTAAAGGAGTTGCAAAATACCACCTGTTTATAAACAGAATTTCACATACAGTTAAACACAGGTTCAGAAATCTCCTTTACGTTGATTTGCATTTTTCCCTAAGTTAAAAAATGACAAAGTCTTTGAAATAAGTATAATTTGGTCTCCGTACTTATAAAAGTACATTATGATTTTTTAAAAATATTGAGAAAAATTTTTATTGAATATTATCAGCACTTTATACTCAATTCTGAAAAGTATTGTTTCTTTGGTATAAACCAATTCATACTTAAAAGACACTCCTATTGCCTAATTCAGCTAATGTATTTATTGTTGAATAATAAATATACTACTCAATGTTTCACTCAAGCCCAATAAACAGACACTAAAGGAAGAAAAGTAGACCTGGTCGTTTTCCTGCTGTGATCTAAAATGTGCTCATTCTTAGCTGTTTCTTAGGGACATTAAGAAATTTATGTTTCCTGAGTGTAGGCAAAATTTTAACATGATACAGTGCTAATTATACAGCATGATCACACTACTAGTGATAGCCACATATAAATGCCATTTGATTTGGCCTCTGTATATATAAAATGTTAGAAAACTTTATTTCTTTTCATTCCTAGTAGCCAATTTTATATCCATTATGAGAGAAAAGACCATATGACAGTAGTGTGAACTTTTTAGATGCCATTATGGTAAAGACATTTGGATTTAGTGAATTTAAAATACAATAAGATAAATTTACTGTATTATCTTCCAAAGCAAGATAAACCCATCTCTTGATTCTGCAAGAGACGCATCCAATCTTATTCTTCTTGCTGTAGAATAGGCCAATAAGTTGGAAACAAGATGTTGGAGTAAGAAGAACAACTTTATTCGGAAAGTCAGCAAACTGAGGAGATGGTCAATTATTGTCCTAAAGCACTATCCTCCACCTACCTTAGGGATATAATGTACTTTGCCCATTTCATATAACAATTACCTGTTACAATGGTTCATCTTATGTGTCCATTTGACTGGGCTAAGGGATGCCCAGATAGCTGGTAAAATATTATTTCTGGGCGCCTCCAGGAAAGTGTTTCTAGAAGAGAATAGCATTTGAATCAACAGACTGAGTAAAGATCCACCTCACCAATGTGGGCAATTAATCAGTCTGTTGAAGGCTTGAATTAAACAAAAAGACAGAGGAAGGATGAATTCTCTCTTCTTGAGCTGATACATCCATCTTCTGCTCTTGGATATCAGAGCTCCTGGTTCTCTGGCCCCTGGACTCTAGGACTTAACACTAGTGGCCCTTTAGACTCTGAATTATACCACCAACCTTCCTGGTTCTCTAGTTTGCAGAAGGAAGACTGTGGAATTGCTCAGCCTCCATAATCATATGAGCCAATTCTTATAACAAACCTCTTCTTATATATACAATTAAGCATAGTTTCCTTGGAGAACTAATATGCCCATGAATGGACTTGAGATAGTTTAAAAGAAAATATATAGGAATCTGAGGTGGCATGTAAAACAATGCAACAAACTAAGTAAACAGAAACTCCTATATGACAAAACCTTCAAGAAGCATTCAAATACAAGTTGTTATATTTTCTTTTAAAAATACATGAGAGGGGAGCCTGGGTGGCTCAGGGGGTCAAAGCCTCTCCCTTCGGCTCAGGTCATGATCTCAGGGTTCTTGGATCCAGCCCCGCATCAGGCTCTCTGTTCAGCGGGGAGCCTGCTTCCTCCTCTCTCTCTGCCTGCCTCTCTGCCTACTTGTGACCTCTGTCTGTCAAATAAATAAATAAATAAATAAATATCTTTTAAAATAAAATAAAATACATGAGTATCCATTTTGAGTTTATCTTTGTGTCTTTGTGTATGGTGTAAGAGAATGGTTGAGTTTCATTCTTCTACACATAGCTGTCCAATTTTCCCAGCAACATTTATTGAAGAGACTGTCTTATTTCCACTGAGTATTTTTCCCTGCTTTGTTGAAGATTATTTGACTATAGATTTGAGGCTGCATATCTGGGTACTCTACTCTGTTCCACTGGTCTATGTGTCTGTTTTTATGCCAGTACCATGTTGTCTTGGTAATCACAGCTTTGTAGTAAAGCTTGAAATCAGGCAACGTGATGCCCCAGTTTTGCTTTTCTTTTTCAGCATTTCCTTAGAAATTCGGGGTCTCTTCTAAGTCCACACAAATTTTAGGATTGTTTGCTCCAGCTCTTTGAAAAAATGTCAGTGGAATTTTGATCAGAATGGCATTGAAAGTATAGATTGCTTTAGGCAGTATAGACATTTTAACAATGTTTATTCTTCTGATCCATGAACATGGAATGGTCTTCTATCTTTTTGTGTCTTCTTCAATTTCTTCCTTGAGTGTTCTGTAAGTTCCTCGAGTACAGATCCTTTACCTCTTTGGTTAGATTTATTCCCAGGTATCTTATGGTTCTTGGTGCTATAATAAATGGAATTGATTCTCCAATTTCCCTTTCTGTATTTTCATTTTAGTGTATAAGAAAGCAACTGATTCCTGTACATTGATTTTGAATCCTGCCACATTACTGAATTGCTGAATGAGTTCTGGTGGTTTGAGGGTAGAGTCTTTTGGGTTTTCCATATAAAGTATCATGTCATCTGTGAAGAGAGAGAGTTTGACTTCTTCCTTGCCAATCTGAATACCTTTTATTTCTCTTTGTTTTCTGATTGCTGTTGCTAGGACTTCTAATACTATGTTGAACAAGAGTGGTGAGAGTGGGCATCCTTGTCAAGTTCCTGATCTCAAAGGGAAGGCTGTCAGCTTTTTCCCCATTGAGGATGATATTCACTATGGATATTTCATAGATAGATTTTATGAATGTGAGGCAGGAATCCATCAGAGTCCTAGAGGAGACCATAGGCAGTAACCTCTTAGACATCGGCCACAGCAACTTCTTTCACGTTATGTCTCCAAAGGCAAAGGAAACAAAAGCAAAAATGAATTTTTGGGACTTCATCAAGATCGAAAGCTTCTGCACAGCAAAGGAAACAGTCAACAAAACAAAGAGGCAACCCATGGAATGGGAGAAGATATTTGCAAATGACAAAACAGCCCTTTGTAAGGGCTGTATATCCAGGATCTATAAAGAACTCCTCAAACTCAACACACATAAAACAGATAATCATGTCAAAACATGGGCAGAATATAGGAACAGACACTTCTCCAAAGAAGACATACAATATAATGGCTATCAGACACATGAAAACATGTTCATCATCACTAGCCAACAGGGAGATTCAAATCAAAACTACATTGAGATAATACCTTACACCAGTTAGAAGGCCAAAATTAACAAAACCGTAAACAATGTGTGTTGGAGGATGTGGAGAAAGGGGAACCCTCTTACACTGTTGGTGGAAATGCAAGTTAATGCAGCCACTTTGGAAAACAGTGTGGAGATTACTTAAGAAATTAAAAATAGAGCTTCCTTATGACGCTGCAATTGCACTACTGGGTATTTACCCCAAAGATACAGATGTAGTGAAAAGAAGGGCCATCTGTACCCCAATGTTTATAGCAGCAATGGCCACAGTTACCAAACTGTGGACAGAACCAAGATGCCCTTCAACAGAAAAATGGATAAGGAAGATGTGGTCCATATATAAAATGGAATATTATGCCTCCATCAGAAAGGATGAATACCCAACTTTTGTATCAACACGGACAAGACTGGAAGAGATTATGCTGAGGGAAATAAGTCTAGCAGAGAGAGTCAATTATCATATGGTTTCACTTGTTTGTGGAGCATAAGGAATAACACGGAGGACATGGGGAGATGGAGAGGAGAAGGGAGTTGGGGGAAATTGGAGGGGGAGACAAAC
The DNA here is from genome assembly GCF_010015895.1 of Lontra canadensis. Lineage (NCBI taxonomy): Eukaryota > Metazoa > Chordata > Mammalia > Carnivora > Mustelidae > Lontra > Lontra canadensis. The sequence goes on from NW_022630995.1 coordinate 30,346,858, forward strand.
CATGAGAGACTGTGGACTCTGAAAAACAATCTGAGGGTTTTGGAGGCAGGGGGCAGGAGGTTGGGGAGGCTGGTGGTGGGTATTAAGGAGGGCACGTATTGCATGGAGCACTGGATGTGGTGCATAAACAATGAATTCTGGAACACTGAAAAGAAATTTAAAAAATAAATAAAAATTAAAAAAAAAACACATGAGTATCTATATAATTTTTCCTGCCAATACATTATAGTTTAGAGGGAAAAGAGATTTCAAAGGACTACAACAGGCAACTTTGGCAAGTACAAAGTGGAGCACAATAAATGTCCTTAACTCACATGGATCTGGGTATTAGCATACCGAAGCAAATAGCCAAAGTAAAAGAAATGTAGATGAGAAAGCATGTATATTAGAGACAAGCTAAAATTGTATTTTGCCGACACTGACACAATAAATAACTAGTCTAGCAGGGTGATCAGCAGGGTCCATAGAGAACTTTGGGGAACAGAAGGATATAGAAGAATGACAAGTAAAATGAGGGTGGAAGATCAATTAAGTCAAATACTAATTATACTGATATTATTAAGTTCATTCTAAATTAATACCTTTGTTGGGTTTTATAATCCAGATTAGTTCAATAATTATAAATGTTGTAACCATCCTCTTTCAATGTTGGCTTTATTGACTTATAATTCGCATACCATAAAATTCTCCTCTTTAAACTATATACAATTAACTGGTTTTTTTTTAGCCTATTTATAAAATTTTGCCAACATTGCCATTCTCCAATTTTAAGACATTCCATCACCAACAAAAATCTTGCATGCACATGAAAACTCATGCCCATTAGCAGTTCCTCCCCATCCCACCTCACCCACAGACAATAACTAATATATTTTTTCCTCTATGGATATGCCTAGACATTTTATATAAATGAAACCACACAATATGTGGTCTTTTATGACTGGCTTCTTTCACTTAGCATAATGTTTTCAAGGTTCAAGCATGTTATAGCCTGTATCAGTACATCACTGCTTTTTACCTCCTAGTAGTATTGCATTGTATAGATATGCCACATTTTATTTAGCCATTCTTCAGTTGATGGACATTTTGGTTGCTTTCACATTTTGGCTAATAGGAATAATTCTGCTATGAATATCCACTACAAGTTTATGTATAGGCTATAGTTTTCAATCTTTGGATGTACAGAATTGCTGTATCACAGGATAACTATGTTTAACATTTGAGTAACCACCAAACTGTTTTTCTTTTCTTTTTTTTTTTAAAGATTTTATTTATTTGACAGAGATCACAAGTAGGCAGAGAGGCAGGCAGAGAGAGAGAGGAAGGGAAGCAGGCTCCCCGCTGAGTGGAGAGCCCGACGTGGGGCTCAATCCCAGGACCCTGAGATCATGACTGGAGCCAAAGGCAGAGGCTTTAACACTGAGCCACCCAGGCTCCCCCAAACTGTTTTTCAAAGTAGATGAACCATTTTACAATCCCACTAATGATGTATGAAGGTACCAATTTCTCCATGTTCTTGCCAACACTTGTTTTCATCTGTCTTTTAGCCATCCTAGTGGGTGTGAAGAGGTATCTGATTTTGGTTGTGGTTTACATTTACCAAATAATTAATGGTACTAAGAATTTTTTCATATGCATATTAGCCATTGATAGGTGTTATTTGGGTTAATGTCCATTCAAAATTGATTGTCCAGGTGTTACTTGAATTTTCTTCTTACCGTTGAGTTGTAAGAGGTATTTTATATATTCCAGAAACAAGTTCTTATAATATATGTGACTTGTAAATATTTTCTCCCATTCTCTGGGTTATCTTTTCATTGTTTTGATAGTATTCTCTAAATGACTTTTTTTTTTTTTTTTTTTTTTTACTTTTGACAAAGCTCATTTATTCATATTTTCTTCAGTCACTTGTTGCTAAGAAACAATTCCTTAACCAAAATCATGAAAATTTACTTCCATGTTTTCTTCTAAGATATTCAGAATTTCAGCTCTTATATCTAGGTCAATAATATATTTTTAATTAATATCTGTATATGGTATGAGGTGGCAGTCAAATTCGTTCTTTTGCATATGGATAACTGGATATTTTTCAAGATTCTCTCTTTGGTTTTGACTTTCAATAGTTTGATTATAATCTGGTGTATATTTCTCTGATGATCTACTTTGATTGATCTACTTAGATGTAGAGACTAAGTGTTTTTCATCAAGTTTTGGAAATTTCAGCCATTATTTCTTCAAATATTCTTTCCACCCATTTTTCTCTCTCTCCTTTCCTTGTGGGACAACCATAATATATATGCTGGTGTGGTGACCAGACAGCAAGCTGACATGATCCTTGTGGTCTTAGGGCCAGGTCAGAGACTAGCCCTACCCACCACCATTCAGCCCTAAAGCACTGTCATAACTACAGCTTGCAGAAGCGCATAAACCACATAGCAGGAAGTAGGCACAGAAAAATAGATTTACCCTTAAGCTAGTTGATCTGACCCAATGCAGTGTAACAGCACTGAATGAGAAAACTGTTATTTACCAGTAGATTGTACCATTGATTGTTCTATTGAATTATCTATGCATTGATCAAGGTGACTCCCATGCAACAGTATTGTGCTTGAATCAAATAAAACTGCTGTAAACCAATAAATGTTCTCTCAGCATTGGCTGGGACCCTCCTGATCCATTATTTGTGTTTCTTTCTTACTCATTCCCACCCCCAAACTCATATTTCTGTGTTCAGTCAGGGCTGGTCCTTGACATGTTGGTATACCAGATATTCCAGAGGTCTCCAAAACGCTGTTCATTTTTCTTCCTTTTTTTTTTTTTCATTTTGATCTTCAGCCTGGAAAATCTCAACTGACTTATCCACAAGTTGGATGATTCTACTACTTGCTCAAACTGACTTTGCTCTCTTCTAGAGAGAATTTCACTTCTGTGTTTATATTTTTCAACTTCAGAATTTCTATTTGTTCTTTTAAAATGCCTATCCCTTTTTTGATATCTCTATTTAGTGATGCATTTTCCTCAGACTTTCCTTTAATTCTTTAGACATGATTCCCTTTCAATTTTTTTTTTAAACATTTGTAACAGCTGATTTTAAAACTTTTCTAGGAAGTCCAACATTTGGGCTCACTCAGGGAGAGTTTACATAGACTGTTTTTCTGTTTTCTTCCTGTGGATTGGCCAACATTTCCTGTTTCATTGTGCAGCTTTGTAAATTTTCTTGAAAACTGGATATTTTAATTAATATGATGTGGCTACTCTGGAAATCAGATTCCTCTTCCTGTCCAGGGTTTGCTGTTATTGCTGTTTGTTGTTGTTGTTGTTGTTGTTGCTCCTGCTGTTATTGCTTTTTGTTTGTTTAGTGGCTTTCCTGGGCTAGTTCTGTAAAGTCTGTACTCTTTGTCATGTGTGGTCTCTGCTTGGTTTACTTAATAGTCTGCTAATGATTGACAGAGATTTCTTCTAAATGTCTTAAACCAGTAAATCTCTCAGTCTTTGTTCTTAGGGCAAGTCTTCAACCTTTCAGTAATTTACAACTTTACTTATTACTTACTTCCTGCTTGTACAGAGTTTTAAGGTGAGCCAGAGATAAGATGTGGGCCAAATCAGATATTCCTTCAGTATGCACACAGCTCTGTGTATGAGGACAACCTACTAGATCCCTCAGAAATATGTGAAAACTCTTTAAAACCTCCTATGTGTATCTAATTCCCCAGTTTTTTTCTTTTGAGATTTTTTTTGCCAGTGCATTGTTAAAACCAACTAGTATCACAGCTTAGGTGACTGCAATGTTAAATAATATCACCAATTGTTTTTTTACACACCCTCCTGAGGATAGAGTTTTCTCAAATGAGTGCTGCATTAGGTCAAATAAAGGCAAGTCTTATGAATGGTGTTTTCCCAGAGTGCTGCCAGACAAGTCAAATAATGACATATTTCTGGGAATGGGACTTTTGGGGAGTTCAAAAACTGTCTGCCTCCTCCAGTAGCACTAGACTTCTGGTTTTCACAGATACTGTGGTTGTGATATTGCTGTTTTTAAGGCCTCTGTGGATCTGGGGAGAAGGGGATTGGGAACAGAGCAAACTAAAATGCTACAAAGCTTACCATTCATACCAAAATCTGGCCATTAAAAAATAAATAAATAAATGTTTCTTTAGATCGTTACACGTTATTGCTTAATTTCTAGAGAGGGTTCTGAAATGGTTGATTTGGAGAATTTTTACCATTGTGCTCATTGATCTTATGGAGGTGTGGATTTTCAGATGTTATTACTCCAACATTTCAGAAATGCATATGTAATCATCTTTGAGGACACTACTTGGGAACTATTTTCTAGAGATAGATTTTTTAAATGAAATTAAAGATCAAAGTGATTATTAAATAAATACTCCAATGCGGCTGAAATAGAAGAAGCACAAAAGCACCGAGGCAGTTGCCCTCTGATACTTTCCATCCATTTTACACTTTCTTCCTCCTGCAACTGTGGGAAACCACTATCCCTTACCAAAAAGCCCTGAGCTATGTGATTTTCACTGCAGCTCTCAGAAGCAGGTTTACTCTTCCTATTCCCTCTGCCTCTGCTTATTTTGACAGTAATTGGTTTGGGTTTTTAACTGGAATGTTAAGTTCTATGAAATCTTTTAGATTTGGGTAAAATAAGCCACTTAGGGCTCAAGCCTAAGCAAAAACAGGACTCTGCATTACCTAGGTAAACATGGGTAGGTAGATATTGGTTTACCTTCTGTTGCCTCTTTTATGAAAGTTCTTCTTGTGAAAAGAGTGATGTCTGAGACAGCAAGACTTGTTCATTTATGGATAGGTGAAGGACTTTCTCAGGGAAGACGTTCTTAACCACAGATCCCTGACATTTAATAGCACCCTGATAGCTATCACCCTTGTTGACTTCACTGTTTGTCATAGCCCTTATCACCACAAAATATTACTTGTTTGCTTATTTATTGCCTATCTTTCTTCACTAGAATGTAACATCCAAACGCAGAGGGACTTTGTTTTCCTCATTGTTTTCTTTATAGTGACTGGAAAAGTGTACACAGTTGTCCCTTTAATACATACTGATGGAATAAATTTTATAAAGGTATCATTTATTTATCAGACATGACTGAAATATGGATACTCCTAAAAGTAAGTCCTTTTTTTATATTTAGCATGGGGAGAAATTTTCAAAATCTATGGGGAAAAAGAAACATGTATTATATAAAAAGGAGTTGAAAATTAGGAAGAAAATTTCTTTCTAAGACCCTGACATTTTATGAAATGTCACAGATTATTGAATTTATCCAAAACTCACAAATTCAATTTGACAAAACTGTATATATGAACATCTGTAATTTTTAATATATGTGTAATGTCTGTGCTTGCAGGTATGTTTTTGGTTTTCCTCTTAAACCTTTGGTTTAGTATGTTATATGATGCCTATAAAATAGAAATCTATTTAGAGATATTTATTTCCCAAATTCATTCCCTTTCCAATATTTATAATCAAGAAAAATTAGATCAACCAAAACTCAAGTTTATCATCAGCCCCTGGTATGTGGATTCCATGACTGATTTAACTAATGTGCAAATTCAGGGAAATAAAAAGTAAGAGTTGCTGTAAATTATGTTAAGGAGCGACATTTCTTTTGTGCAAAGAAGGGGATCATTTATAAAAGAGATCTGTCATTGCTTCTCCTTCAGAGCAAAGGCAGGCAGGTTTATTTAATTTCCTCATATACTAGTGACCAAGAAGCAGCAAGGATGAAAAAGAGTTATGAGAAAGAGTTATTTTTAAAGGACAGCTTTGCCATTTACCATCTAGTGCCCAGATAAAATAGTATGGGACAACTCCAGGTAGCTATTGGTTGAGCCTGTCTACAGAGATAAGGCTAATGAGTCCTCCTTTATTACTGTCAGGTGTTCTGTTGTTGATAAGACCCCTATTGCCTTCAGAGATCAAAAATGAAGCTACTTCTGATGAAAGCCTTCATTCTGGCTACTGAAACAATATGACAAAAAATTAAAATACAATCTTCTGATGGTTTTTTCAAACAACTCAAGTCATATCTACTAGACTCTCTTGGTTCCTTCAGGTGCAATGCCTGAATACATATTTTCCCTGGAGAAAAACAATATATTGTAGTTAAAGATGTATGTTTTGGACTCTCAAATGCCTGGATTAAAATTCTAACTCTGTCAGTAATTAGATGTCAAATTATTTAACCTCGGTAAACTCTACTGTCTTTAAGTTGTTGACAGGAATACCTAGAATAAAGTCTACAGCAGAATAAATATAAGAAACCACTTTAAAAAACAGTGCCCAGCACACTGTAAAGGCTCAATAAATGTCAGTTACTATCATTAGTCCTTGTTTTCCATTCTATTAGCTAGTACATTAAATAAGGTCTTCTTTGCTACCTCATGAACAGGCAATTGAAATAACCTCATAGCTAGTGTCCTTATCTTTACTTTTCCTCCTATTTCCACATTTTTCTTACATTTACATTCTGTAAGAGCATAATTTCAGGAAGAACACAAAGAAAGTGAGAAACAGAATTATAAATCAGAAGGACCCAGAGGAAGATAAAAAGTAACGATACATAGCATGTATTAAGCACTCAGTCTATGAAAGGAACTTTTTATTTTTTTTCCTTAAATTTATTTTAGAGAAAGAGAGAGAATGAGTGGGAAAGGCTGAGGGAGAGGGAGAGATAATCTCAAGAAGATTCTGCACCAAGTGTGGAGCCCCACATAAGGCTCGATTTCACAAACCTGAGATCATGACCTGAGCTGAAACCAAGAGTTGTATGCTCAACCGACTGCGCCTCCCAGGTGGTCCTGTGATAGGAACTTTTTAAACACTGTACAGATATTTATAAATTTATTTCTTACAACAGCCTAATGACTAGATATTAATTTTATCCCTCAGTTGAGTTAATTAAGGCACAGAGGAATTAAGTAACTTATCCAGGTCATACAGGTGGTGAGAGGTAATATTACAAATATATAGTAGCAAAATAGGAAATAAAATTAGAACAGACAGAAAATCATCACAATGTGTATTAATCAAGTCTCAGCCCTGAGCTTACAAATAGTAGAACTGGTCAAATTCATGAACTCTAGATTCAGCACCCATACTCTAACCAAGCCACTAGAATTGAGAACATCACTGACCAAAAAAAAAAAAAAAAAAAAAATCATCCTGTAGTTAATGGGACAGTTCATTTTGTTTCTTGGGATAAGTAGGTAGGTATTTTGAAGCATTGGACAGTGAGGACCACAGGAAAGGTTAATTCTCAATTATTGTTTTGAGAGCTACTCTGTGTCTACTGAAAATAGTATACACCTCTAAATAACTAAGCAATTTCCAACCACACATGATTCTGGTTTTTAAGAGTTTCTATAGTTTTTACAGAATTGCAGTGGGAAAGATCTCCAGCTAAGACAAAAAAAAAAAACCACCTTGTAATTTAACATCATTAGCATCAAAATAACATATCTTGATAGGAAAAGAGTTTTCTAGAATATGAACTTCTTGATTTTTTTTTTTGCTTTTGTCAATCGGAAATGAGTATACACACATTAAAGGTATAATTAAAAAGATATCACTTTACTATTATTGATATTTTTGTGCTATACTAAGTACAGTGTAGCAGTTCTATAACACTGAGAAAAAAAAAAGTGTATTAAGTTTTAAAACAGTCAAGGGGCTCCTGAGTGGTTCAGTTGGTTAAGCAACAGCCTTCGGCTTGGGTCATGATCCTGGAGTCCTAGAATCGAGTCCCGCATCGGGCTCCCTGCTCTGAATGGAGACTGCTTCTCCCTCTAACCCTCCCCCTTCTCGTGCACTCTCTCTCTCAAATAAATAAATACAATCTTTAAAAAATAGTTATAAAACAGTCAAAGATAGAATTAGAGAATAATTATTTTGGACGTACAATTTTTCTAGAAATTAAAGCATTTAAAACGGGATACCAAATATATGCATACACACATACATATAAATTGCATATAAACTCAAATTTGGATAAAGTTAGCCACAGTTAAATAGGACTAACACATATGCTTAAATAAGTATCTTAGATCTTAAACTTCTGACACTGGCTGGGGCAGACTAGGAAGTGATTAAGAGCAGAAAGCACTGGTGAAAAACCATCCTGAGTATTTTGGGATCAATCTACAAGGCCCCAGAAACCAAGCAACTGCTAGCTACTACCACATCTTTAAGGTTACCAGTTCCCTAGTATCAGCCAGTATTTATTTAACCAAAGACATACAAATGACCAACAGGCATATGAAAAGATGATCATGTCAATAATCTAGGGAAATGCAAATCAAAACCACAATGTGATATATCACCTCACACCAGTTAGTATGGGTTTTATCAAAAACAAAACAAAGTATAAAAAATATTAGCAAGGATATGGAGAAATCGGAACCCCAGAGCCCTGGTGAGAATGCAAAAATGGTGCATCCACTATGGAAAATAGTAATGACATTCCTGAAAAAATTAAAAATTGAACTACCACATGATCTGGAAATCCTACTGAGTATTTACACAAAATAACTGAAATCAGGATCTTGACAACATATTAGCACTCCCACATTCACTATAGCACTATGCACAATAGCCAGGATGTGGAAACAACCAAAAGGTCCACCAATGGGTGAATGGATTAAAAAAATATATGGTTTATATAACAACAGAATATTAGTTTTCAAAAAGAAAGAAGTCTGCAATATGCAACAACATGGATGAACCTTGAGGACATTATGCTAAGTGAAATAAGCCAGTCACAGGACAAATACTGAGTGATTTCACTGACATGTGGTAGCTAAAATAGTCAAATCATAGAAGCAGAGGGTGGAATTGTGGTTTCCAGGGGCTGGGAGGGAGAGGGAAATAGGAAGTTGCTAATCAATGGGTATAAAGTTTCAGTTATGCAAGATAAATACATTCTAGAGATTTGTTGTATGAAATTATATATAGTTACCAATACTGTATTGTACACTTAAAGATCTGTTAAGAGGGTACATCTCATGTTAAGTATGTTTACTACAACAGAAAAAAAAATAAAAGTAAAGAAAGCAAATTAGGAGTGGGGATGACAAGCTTGGAGAATCAGGAAAACACTGGGATGTGGAGAAAATCTATATTCAGCAGCACTATCATTATCCAATTACTTACCCTTTGTTTTCCCTGTTTCAGTCTCCCAGTCAAAACTTCTACCCAAATGCCAGGTCACAGAAAAAGCAAATTGTAAAATTAAGAGTGTCAGGGGTAGTTGCTGATTAAGTAACACTGAGCTTTTTCTTGGGAGAAACTGCTGTTGCCCTCAAATATTCAGTAGTTTAATTAGCTTTAATTCTTGTATTTATTTTTGTATATATCATTCAGACTTCAGAAATAATTTAAGATTATTTTTGTATATATCATTCAGACTTCAGAAATAATTTAAGACAATCATCATTATTATTAATTCATGAATAACTTTTAGAAAGAATTAATATGCTTTCATTTTATACAAATACTAACCAAGATGAAGAAGAATTAGTTCTGATTTACAGATGAGGATAAGGAAGCTTATATAGGCTAAACCAGTTGCCAAAGAAAACACCAGATCTAAAGATATTTTAGCATTAATTTAAGCACTTTCCACAAATTTAGGTTGTCTCCTGTTAGGGTCCTTCCTTCAGATCAATTCCCAAGGGACTCCTCTCTCCCTATCAGCAATTCAATTTTTCTGAGGCTCCCTAGCTGTCAAGGATGTCCTTGACCCCTCTGAACCCCATAGAGTCCTGCCCTCCAGGCTTTCCCCTACTCCTGCTCTATACAGCATCACTTCTTATACCCTAACTCAGGGAGATAACTTTTCTTTGCTACCTTAAAGAAAGATGATTTAAGAAAGTATTCATGAGTTATGGGAGGATGTGGCCTTACGTATTATCCATTCCAGAGTTTACATTCCTGTTTTAAGAATTTAATTTTTAAAACTGTGGTAAATGTTTGGGTAATAACAGTGCTTCCTAATTCTAGATGAATTTTCAAATTATTAGGAATTCCATTTTTTTCACTTATTTACTCATAATAGTAGAGATCATAATAATCCTAGGATTTATAGAGTATAAAACTCTAATGATCGGCTTTTTGATGCTAGGTCATTTTTTTACATAACATACATGAGCAAGAACCATATGGCAAGAACCATATGGATTCTAATGCACTTCTTAGAAGGCTTCTCATTCTAAGTCTGGGTCCACATGATAGCCTATCATTCTCCAAGAGTTTTGTTAGTCAGCACCAGCACAGAAAAATGATATTCCAGATTGCTGGGTCAAAGACCTGCTAAGTACAATGAGTCCATGTGCATCCATCACAAGTGGAGAGGGAAAAAGTAAGATGAAAAGAAGTTTGAAGGTATGTGCAGAGGAAGAAAAGAATGAAAATTGGGAAAAACGTTTTTGTAACTTTATTTTTCTTGTGGAGGAAAGAAATAGGCTCTGAAGGCTATTCCAATAAAAAGGAAGTTTTTAAAAGATCAGAGTAATGTTTACCTTTCTGGATTAAGTTTACATCTTCCTCAAATTATAAAATTTGTGAAATCTTCAAATTTTAAAGTTGGAGAATGCCTTAGTATGCATACTGTCCAATCTCCCACTCTATATAAGAATCTATAGTATCTGCTGTAGATTTATGTAGATTTATGACCATTCAGAGTCTACTTAAGCCCATGGTTGATTGTATTGGATTTGCCTCCCTAAGATATCTACCAATTCCCCTAGTTCTGACATCTCAAGCTAAAAGAATAAACCTAATCCTTTAATCACATATCACCATTTGAAATGATTTAAGGCAATTATCAATTTCCCCTTACCAAGTTAAAGTTGATAATTTTCCTTCCAGCATTATACTTTCTGCAATTACTACCCCCATTTGGATATATAAATTTCAGAATATTTAGTATATGTGCTGCCGAAGCGAGCACTAAATTTCAGAATATTTATTTGAAAACAAAACAACAAAAACTCATTTCTCTGAAGTCATGCTAAATCCTTTAAATTTCCCAATGAAAGAAATCAGTAAAGAACACTTTTGATAACTGTAGTATATTTAATATAGAAAGACCTCATTTTATGAATTGAGATTCAACTTCCTCAATCTGTTTAGGGCTATAACTTTGAGAATTTGCTACATTTTGTGAGAGATAAAAAGGATCAAAGAGTCAGAAAATTCTAAGTAAACAGTAGTTCATACATCTTACTAACCTATGTCTTGGAATATTAGGTGCAATGTGGAACTGCTAACAGTGAAGAAATAACTCCAAAGGGAGGAGGTGGGAGGAAGAAAAGAAAGGTTTTCACTTTCCAACACACACACACACACACACACACACACACACACACACACACACAGCAAGTTGATTTCTAACTCGACCTTGCCACAGGGAGCTTCACAACTACACAAGAGTTGCCAACTGAAGAACTTCTGCTACTAAAAGTAAAAAGGCAAGCTTTTCTGGTCAGATTTTTGTTACTTTGGAAGAAAAAAAATTTACAATCTCTCTTAGTTATGAAAATGTGAATTTAATCAAAGCAGGCAGCCCATGTCCTGAGGAGAGTACATAACAGTACATTTTTCTCCTATGGCTTATCAAATGTTGACCTTGAATAATCCCTTTGAGTGCAGAGATGGGATGGAACCGGGGAATTTATTTGCCAAAATGTCCTAGATACCCTCTGGGTTACTCATTTTTTTTTTTTAATCGTCATCCTAGCCACTTTAGAGAAGGGCATCAGAGAATACGCCTTTCTTGCTTGCTGAACAGCTTTACCAGCTGCCTCCTACAGCTAGTGAAGCTAAAACTTCAGTCACTGTCTCTCTTGGTTCACGGTGGCCTCGCTGTACTTTTGTCAGTGCGTTCTTGACAATTTAAAAACTCACAATTGGTTTAAACACTTGAACAGGCACAACAGTTCTACAGGTATTTCTTGAGACCTCTCTGTAACTCCTACTCATCAGTTCTTATTTAGTGCTCAGAATTCTTTATCGTAAATTAGACATAGTGTTCTAGTAAAATAGTAAAATTCAACAATAAATTAAGTATTATATTAAAACATTCTCTGTTCTGTAAAGGTCAATATGGCTATTAGCACCTGAAGAAAACATTAACATAAGAATTAACTGATAAGCTGAATAACACCACTTTAGCCCCATTTTTAAAAATCTCAATTAGACTTCTTTTATTTATTTTTAGACTTCTATTTTATTTTTTTAAGATTTTATTTATTTATTTGACAGACAGAGATTACAAGTAGGCAGAGGGGCAGTCCCCCCCTTCAATGATTTTTTTTTAAGCTGTTTCTGAAACTTGAGTTCCTTGGATAATTATAACCATAGAAATATACACTAACAGATTTTATCTAAAGACTTCAGATAGTTTGAATGGTTGATAAAAATGACAAAATCACAGATACCCAAGGAATGGAAAAAGTCATATACTGCTATATGGGAGGTATACACAGGATCTATGCCTGTATGTTATTTCTGTGATGTCTGTAAACTGCTCAGTGAGATTCAACACCAATATTGAAACCAAAATACTAGTTGTATAGCATAAAGTTCAAGTTTCTTGTTCTTCCATAAAGTAGTGATACCACTTTTTACTTTATTTATTCTTCCTATTAAATCTACCCTAAACTGCAGCCAAAATGCAATTAATTGTCCTTGCAAATATTCCCTCTGCTGTATTTCTATTCCTTGGCTAATGTTTTCCATCTGCATGGAATTCCTGTCAAATCCGCTTATCGTTCGAGATGTCTGACCGACTCCCAATTTGCTCAGGATTCTCCGGGCACTTTTAGGACTGAAAGTCCTATATCCCTAGAAAACTCTGCCTCAAGAAAACTAAGCTCATTCTACCTTCAAGAGCAAGCATAATGATCTTCACTCTTCCTCCACTTGATTAGCCACTCATTTGAGTGCACACTGGAACTGGCCACCTTTTTGTTTTTTTACGATTTTATTTATTTATTTGAGAGAGCAGGAGCAAGGGGAGGATAAGGGCCGGGGGGTGGGGGGGAAGGGAGGAGAAGGGAGAGGTGAGAGGGAGAAGCAGGCTCCCAGCTAAGCAGGGAACCAGACGTGGGACTTGAGTCTAGGACCCTGGGATCATGATGTGAGCCAAAGTCAGATGTTTCACCAAATGAACCACCCAGGAGCCCCTAGAACTTGTTACTTTTCAAACTGCTTCATCACTGAATGCTTAAAATCAATTATATCTATTTCTGTTTTAAAAAGTACCATAACTTTTACAGTTCTTTACAAAAAAAAAAAAAATCCCCTCCACCCTTATAGCAGGTATTTTCTGTACGCCACACAAATCAACAGTCTGATCTTCTCTAACCTGGTCTCTGTCCTAGGAGACCCGCTGATGTACTGTTTCAACCAAAATCCCTTGCGACTCTGGTTTTTGGATGGATTCAGCATATGAGATGTGATATCAGAGGGTGGGAGGAAAGTCAGGTTGGAGAACTTTTTCTCCCGTTTCCCTGCACTATCGAAGGCCACATTTCATTTTCAGTGGCCTCCTCTAATATAAAAATTCTCATTATCTTGTTTCTCTCAGTCTCTCCCTCTTCCTCTTTGCTTCCCTTCCCAACTCCATTCCCTTTCTTCTATAGCCATTCAGGTCTAGGGCAGGTAAGAGCTCCCTGCTCTTGACAGTCCTTGGAAACTTTACCAAGCTTTTTTGATTGCCCAAATATTAGTATATAAACTCTCCTCTTTTAAGAATACCATCTATTTTCTACTAGCATTTGGTTGATACACCCACTTTATCCAAATCTATAAATCCTGTAGCTATACTTCCAAATAAAATTAAATATGAGAATCTGTTATTTCAATCTCTATCTCACTAATATCCTTAACCATCTCACCTCCTAGTCCTTTCAGTTGTGCCGATTTAGCAATTTCTCAAACCAATCATATTTCTCCTCTTTTATTGCTATCCTAGTGGTAACACAGTAGGTAAAAATCACACCTTCAAGCAGATTAGTAACTCTTGAAGTAAAGAGGTGTCAAAGAGAAGTCACTGGGGAGGAGTCCTGAAGAGATCAGAGGAATAGGAAGGATAGTTTCTCCCCCTACCCCCATTTTATCAGCATAAAACCCAATTCAACAAACAAAGTCATACATAGGGAACTATCCTAAAGCCCACTTCCTAAAACCATGAGCAATATCATGGCTGGCCTAGCAAAAAAGACAACTCAATATTAAGCCACTAAACGTCAAGCTTTAGTTGCTCAAGTATCACTTCCTTGTGGTCAGAGGCATCCTAGAGCATGAAGCATTGCTGATCATTTACATGGGATCAGACGGTGAAAAAGAATAAGGTGGTAGGAAGAGAAAGGAAAAAGAATCAGAGCACGGGCGAATTAGTCACAATCTGACAACAACTTCTAACCCTAGATCATATTTGTATTCTTAAAATAATTGATAAATCAAAAAAGATAGAACGAAAAACAGTACTGAAGGACACTAAACATATCCCAAAAAGAGCTTGCAAAGGCTATTATTTTCAGAAGAACAAGAGAAAAACTACCTGCTCTCAGATCAGAAGAGTCAGACCATGAGCAATTTCCATGCTCACTAGAAAGCACAGTTGGGTAGTTGTGAGGATATGTATGGTGCAGAGTGGGAAAGGCAACTTCACTGGTTAGTTCAATCCTTTGTTGTGATTATATAGGTAATCTTCAGGTTTAGGAGAAAACAGAAGAGCAAGTATGATAATTTCTTTGTGGCTTTTATTTGTTGGACTTTTCTTCAGGGAAAATAGAGAAATTACATTAATATATTCAGGGTTCAGTAATAAATATATTTTCCCCTTCAAAAACACATATAACAAGAGGAGTGTTTCACATTCCTAATATTTATTATTTTATGTAACTAAGAAAATTAAAGGCATTGAATAGTTAGATCTGCAGTTTTCTGATAGGGACTTAAAAGTAATTGAAGCTTTAAGAGATGAATCTCCATTTCCATAATTAAGCATTGGAGGTGCTATTTACAGGAAGTTTTTTATCTGATAGACAGGTGTTGCGGACTAGAGAGAGGGGAAATTGCAATTAGCTGAAAGAGCTCCTGTCAGAAAAGAGATTGCCATAATGTTTAGATGATGCCTTCAGACCCATCTTCAGCTCTTTTCACTTCCCTCTTAAGAATGAGAACAAAGTAGGGCACCTGGTGACTCATTTGGTTAAGCCTCAGACTTTTGATTTCAGCTCAGGTCGTGATCTCAGGGTCGTGAATCTGAGACCCACATGAGGAATCCATACTCAGTGGGGAGTCTGCTTGAGATTCTCCCTCTGCCTCACCACCTGCTCTCTCACTCTCTACTAAACAAATAAATCTTAAAAAATTTTAAAAAAAGAATGAGAACAAAACACAACACACAAAAGTTGGGTATTCATCCTTTCTGATGGAGGCATAATACTTCATAGTGCATATGGACCATCTTCCTTATCCATTCGTCCATTGAAGGGCATCTTGGTTCTTTCCACAGTTTGGTGACCGTGGCCATTGCTGCTATAAACATTGGGGTACAGATGGCCCTTCTTTTCACTACATCTGTATCTTTGGGGTAAATACCCAGTAGTGCAATTGCAGGGCAACATGGATGGGATTGGAGGAGATTATGCTGAGTGAAATAAGTCAAGCAGAGAGAGTCAATTATCATATGGTTTCACTTGTTTGTAGAGCATAACAAATAACATGGAGGACAAGGGGAGATGGAGAGGAGAAGGGAGTTGAGGGAAATTGGAAGGGGAGGTGAACCATGAGAGACTATGGACTCTGAAAAACAATCTGAGGGTTTTGAAGGGGCGGGGGTGGAAGGTTGGGGGAACCAGGTGGTGGGTATTAGGGAGGGCACGGATTGCATGGAGCACTGGGTATAGTGCAAAAACAATGAATACTGTTACACTGAAAAGAAATAAAAAATTAAAAACAAACAAACAAAAACCCACAACACACAGGGGCCCTATGCAACCAAGTCACATCCCATATCTGTCAGCTGTATATATCCTGAAGAAGTTTCACATAGTGAGAGAGATCTCCCTTGAAGTAAAACATGAGAAGTTCAAGGATGGACTAACACTACGCTTCTCTGTTTCTTAAAAATAGGTCCCTTTATTTTTCTGCTGTATGACTTTAAGATTGCTTAATTCAGTGGAAATCAGCAGGTGTGTTAGGTGAAATAGGCTGTTAAAAGCAAGCCAGCCCAGGTGTCATTCTGCAACAGTTTATATATACATCTCTCTCCTCTGGAAATCTCTCCCCTAGAGGTAAATTATTTTTTATCCAGATTTTTCTAATAGTACACACACACACACACACACACAGAAAAAAATGCCCAATGACTATTATTTCATAGGCAAGTGTCTGAAAAAGGAAATAACATAAAACTTTTTCTGGCAAGGCAGTGAGGAAGTTGGTTCCTGGTGCAACCAGGAGTAGATATCATTGGCTGCCATTTTTTAGGGCACCAAAACCCTCTGTAGGTTGAACCCTTTGTTGTGATATTCAGAGAATAGCTGGGGCTTGATATTTTTCTTGCAGAGATCATTTCTTTTTTTAAAGATTTTGTTTGTTGGGCACCTGGGTGGTTCAGTGGGTTAAAGCTTCTGCCTTCCACTCAGGTCATGATCCCAAGGTCCTGGGATTGAGCCCCACATCAGGCTCTCTGCTCAGCAGGGAGTCTGCTTCCTCCTCTCTCTCTCTCTTTCTTTCTGCCTGCCTCTCTGCCTACTTGTGCTCCCTGTCTGTCAAATAAATAAATAAAATCTTTAAAGAAAAAAAGATTTTGTTTATTTGACAGACAGAGATCACAAGCAGGCAGAGAGGCAGGCAGAGAGAGAGAAGCACGCAGGCTCCCCGCCAAACAGAGAGCCCAATGCGGGGCTTGATTCCAGGACTCCGGGATCATGACCTGAGTCGAAGGCAGAGGCTTTAACCCACTGAGCCACCCAGGCACCCCTGCAGAGATCATATTTGTACGCTCTCTTTTGCACGCTGGTTTTCCAGAAGCAGACACGGAGGAGTTTGGCATGCAGGATGACTATGAGAGCACGTGGATAGAGAAGGAAGAAGGATCAGGCACAGTGAGCCACTGAACAGCATTGCAGTCTTAGCAAAGCTTTCGCTAACCGTGAACTGAGCTCTAGAGTACATATGGTCCATTCCTTGGTGGACCAAAATGGCAGGGTCTGTATACCCCACCATGATTAGTCACTTGATGTGGATGACCCCAGGAA
Source organism: Lontra canadensis (assembly GCF_010015895.1). Lineage (NCBI taxonomy): Eukaryota > Metazoa > Chordata > Mammalia > Carnivora > Mustelidae > Lontra > Lontra canadensis. The sequence goes on from NW_022630995.1 coordinate 30,364,165, forward strand.
GGCTATCCCTTCAGTGAGGCAGCTTTCCAGAGCTGAGGCAAACACTGAAGGCGCTAACAGTTGGAGGCTGTCTGCAGACAGCTGGAACAAGTGCTGCCTTGAGGGAGATCTGGCCAGTGCATTTCCATTTCACCACTGTCCCTTCCTTTTATTAATTGCAGTTGTTGTTCAGTAGGAATTAGAATTCAGTGGGCGACACTTCCAGCTATTTTTTACCATCAAGTTCAGAATCACTTAATTTATCTGGTTTGGCCCCAAATGAAAAATAAGGACATCTAATCTCAGAGTCTATGGGCTGTTTAAATTTCAGTGTTATTCCCCTAATAATTTGGGTACATGAATTAATTAAGATATTATTAAATTCCAACCAAATGGGGCTTTTAAGCATATATATGACATTTGGAAACACTTTGAGTTTTTCCATACAGCTTTTCTGAACCAACTTATGGCTTCATATGGTTTCACTGAATCTATTCTTGACTTCAAAACCTAGATTTATCAGGCCTGCCAAGTCCAAGATAGATCTCTCTTTTAAAAAAAATGGTTCTGTCTTGAATGATGTGTGGAGCAGATTTACTGGGCAAAGTCATCAGCCATAGCCACCGTTGGTGCTAACTCTGAAGAATCCTGTATACTGAGGGTTAGGCGGATTTAGCTTATCCACTTCAAAATGTTGGTAGAATGTAAAGATCCTATACTCACGGACTCTCAGTAACTGTGAAACCAACAGTGGACTGTAAGCACATCCACTAAAAAGAGCCAGAGGGTTTGGATACCATCTTTTAATGGCCTTTTATCAGAATGTATTTTGATCAAGTGGCTTCAACATAAAATGGGTTTGTGTATGAGTTTAACAAGATGGCTAAATCTTCTCCCTTATTAAATTTTTATACTGGTCAAAAAAATTAGATCCTTTTGGTCACTGTCTCTAACTTTTTTTATTCAGAACATTCTACTGTGAAACTTCACATTTGAGTGGGAGTTACTTCCAACTTTTCTGTCAGTACACAGCAAATACTGTGCCAGTTGTGATTTTGTGCATTTTACGTTTTTTTTTTTTTTTAATTTTGGCAAGTCCACTCTAATTATCCCTGCCTGATTGGATCTTGAAAAATTGACACGGTTATAACCCAGGATCTAATTTATACACTATTGATTAGAGTATGCCTATTCTTGGGATTTCTCCAACATCTCTAGTATCTCCATGATGATGTGATGCTTTATTTAGGAAATGACTCTTTATATAATTCATTCTCTAAAATATCTGGCCCAATTCAGTCTTCCCATTTAGCATATAAAATTATAAAATGCTTGAGGGCATTAGGAGGCTGGTAGATGGCACCATTTTTTAATCAAATCTAAGACATCATTGATTATACCATGGAAACTAATTTTAGAGATGTTACTATGTGAAAACTGATGAAATATAGTATTATGATACACTTGGCCCCCTGAGAATCACCTTTTCCTCAACAGGTTTTAATTAATGAAATTCTTACAAGGACTTTTATGTGCACAATCTTTGATTTATTGTTCTATATAGCAAACTCTTATAAGGATAAAGCAAAATAAGAGTAGCCCTGTGGTGACAAATGAGCAAATAGATATACAATGACTAGTTATGAGAGCAATAAAAACTCCAGTAAAATGCAGAGTCAAGTGACCTAGAGTAAAATGGTTACTAAAACCTAGTTATAGAAATTCCTATTATACAGAATGCTAAGCAAACGGGGTCATCAGTCAAATATGAAGCAACTATATTGATTCTGGTGACAAAAAAAAAAGTACAGCTAGACAAAATATAGGACTGAACATTTAAACATCCAAAGGTTTCAGGAAAGGAGTACTGATTTTTTAATACCAAGGAGAGCTCCAAATAAGTTACTGTTTTCATAATAAAAATTAACTCACCCTCTAAAACAGAAGGGAGGTGAGAGGGAGAGAGAGAGAGAGAGAGAGAGACTCTTTCTATTGGGTTTTTACAAACCAACATTACAAACCACGTTATTTGTAATGATGTATAAGGACTTATAGTAAAACAGCCTTCCAGGAAATGGAAGTGTCTCCTCTTCTTCCACCTTAGAATATTTGGTATAAATGTCTAGTTTTGTCTAGTCAGGACTTCTTTCATGAAAGTCAAGATTCTCGGAGATTTTACTGGACTGGACTCTGGGAAAGGAATAGTTTGGGCTTCTTAGAACAAGGCCCTATCTCTCCAGTACAAGAGTCCTCATAACAAGTGAGTAAGTTGGGGCACCTGAGTGGCTCAGTCATTAAGTGTCTGCTCTCAGCTCAGGTCATGATCCCGGGGTCCTGGGTTCAAACCCTGCACTGGGTTCCCTGTGCAACAGGAAGTCTGCTTCTCCCATTCCCCCTGCTTCTGTTCCCTCTCTTGCTGTGTCTCTCTCTGTCAAATGAATAAACAAACAAACAAACAAAAAAAAAAACCACAAGTGAGCAAGTTATCCTCTGGGACAAGCTCATATGCCAGTGGTTAAGGCTTATTTTTGAGTTAGTCAATAGTTTAGAACCGTGAATAGATGTACAAGAAGGAAAATTTATCATATGCCAGGAATGGCACTAAGAGTCAGAGAAATTGCTCTGTATTCAACTTTTGGAGGCCATTAAAGCAATGACTGTAGGCAAAATTGATTTGACTTCATGACAATCTAAGGAAAGCCTAGAATTCTGCAATAACAAAGTAGATAATTTATCATAGTGATATTTATCTATTACTATCTAATGAAAAGGAAATGCTTAAGGTAAATTTCAAGAAGTATGTTCTTTTACTTTAAACAAGAAAAAAAATATAAAAATATCAACATAATAATTGAGAAAGAAAAGAAGCCACAGTTTAGGATAGATATGTAGTTAAACCATCTGTCATGGACAACTGAAATCTTTTTTATTATTCTTTGATAATGACATGTGCCTCAACATCATTCTGTAAAGCTCTGAAAAGAAGTTACAAGAGAACAAAATCATGGAAGCTGTTTTCATAGTAAATGAAATGAGAAACAATCATTTGAGAGAACTCCACTTTGTGACCTCTACAGGACTAGTTTCAGTTTCTACAGTTGTCATCTTGGATCCTGATTTAATACTAATTTCTAGAAGTGTCATGCCACAGAGTTGAGTGAAGATGTATGAAGAAAGTAGTCTTTAAAAAGGAAACTAAAATCAATCAATCTCTCTCTCTCTGTATATATATATACACATATGTATATATATATGTGTGTGTGTGTGTGTGTGTATATATATATATATATATATATATATATATATATATATGGCACTTTTAAAAAGGTATCCCTTCTCACACAACCCCCCTTCACTTTGTTTTCCAGTATTCCCATATAAATAGAAAAAGTAAGCTATATTTTTTCTATACTACTGTTTTCATCAATTTCTTCTGTGTAGTATTTACTGCTTTGATATTGTTATTTTATCTCTGAACATACGAAGGACCAAATAAAATATGGCAATACGTTATTTTATTTTTAAAGATTTTATTTACTTATTTGATAGAGAGAGAAAGAGAGAGAGGGAACACAAGCAGGGGGAGTGGGAGAGGGAGAAGCAGGCTTCCCACTGAGTGGGGAGCCTGATGTGGGGCTTGATCCTAGGACCCCAGGATCACGACCTGAGACTAAGGCAGATGCTTAACGACTGAGCCACCCAGGCACCCCAACAATATGTTATTTTAGGGCTAGCACTTAAAGTCCTATAAATGGAGCAAATTCCTTGTGGCAAAGGGGAAAGAACTGCCATAAGACAATTTACATTTCCTTTGCTTGTTTTCTGTCCTAATTATGTATGAAAATCTTTGTAAAATAAGTTGAAACAGTTACTCATGGGCTTTTCATAACGAACCATCTTCATGATTTAATATTTTCTCTGGGTGCTAAAGTGATACCAGGTTTGACAAGTTGATGCATCTTCCAAAGTTACTGAAAGATAATTAGATCCAGTAGGTTTTAAATCTTCCTATGACAGGGATTCTATTTAATCTAAGTCAATATTTAAACCAATATATCCTTCTCTCTATTGGAGTTTATCAATATGTAGTGCACACCAAAGTTTTTGGGGAAGGAAATACTGGCCAATCATAATGATGGTAACAACAGCATCATTATTAAAAAACAGGACAGCAACTTTATTTAAACTTAGCTATTTTTTAAATAAGGTTATTATGTTTTAGATATTCTGAATCATTTGATGTGTTGCCTCTCTCTTCCTAGTTCTGAACTTATCTCCATTAAATTTAAAGAAACCTGTATACGAGCTACCTATGCTAACCCCTCTAAATCATATTCATAAATATAGGCAAACAACTAAGTATCACTAGAGATGATCTGGGGACCTCTTAATGCTAAAAAAGAAATCCCAATATTCACAAACAGAATTACACACTCTAAACCAAAAGAGGTCATTTGGAAGTTAAAACCAAACTTAAAAAAAAAAAAACAAAAACAAAACTGAGTGAATTACTTATTTCAACTCTTAGCTTGTTGGCATGGTAACCAGGACTCTGTGTTTGTTTCAGCTCCTAACCAATAGCTATATGCATACATTAGCCAGCCTGGTGCTCCGACAAGCAACTGACTGCTGGGAGCTCTACTGCCTGGAACATGTCATCTAGCCAAGTAACAAGACTACTGGAGTGTAGGAGAAGTGACTCCTTTACCACATTCAGTGAGAGGTGTGTTAGGGAGTGTGTCTCCAAACTATTGTTTGTAGATGTGAATCCCACATTTATTGATGGAAGTTTGTACAGACACTTACCACTGGCTCTCCTGTCCTGAGCAGCACATCACTGACAAAGAGAATTCTGCCAATAACTATGCTCAAAAGCACTGTACCATTGGCAGCAAAAATTACTGACTTTACTGGGACAGGATTCGTAAATTGGCCAGTGAGTTCATAGGTCTTTAAAAATCTTGGTTTTTCACATCTTTGCTGGGAGAATAGATTCTGGGTTTAACTCTCCCTTATGGAAAGTCTCTGTTGAATAAAGTAAGAAGTCTGAGTTCACATTTCCCATTTTCCCAGGTCCACAGCTGTAACTCAACTCCATGTCCCTTTAATTCCATCCTCACCACCACATCAGCCTGTACGCAGGCACGTATACATATCCTCAGTACCAAGTGCCCAACTTACGTTAACTTTCACACTCTTATTAGATAGACAGTATTCCATAAATGCCTCTCTCAAATTTGAAAATGACTTGAATGTAGATCAGAATTCCAGACCAATATTGAATGCTATCCTTGTATCCCATTCCCTCTAGCCACATAAACCCCAGTCATCTCCGCTTAAAAAGCTCATGATTAATAGTTTTCTATGGCAGAAATTTACAGAGCCAGTGAAAGAAATGGTATACTACCCTCACCATGATAAGTACATGAATAAGGAGATGAAAAGTAATTCTTGCCATGGTCAGTACCATGGTATTGTGTTTCCCCAAAAATGTTTATTTTGCCCTTTCCACCATCAAAAAAGTGTATCATCCAGTGTATAGACTGATCTACCACTGGCTTCCAGACTCACATTGTGATTCCTGGAGGAGACTTGGGCAAGGTGCAGCCAGTGCTGAGGCTTAGACCCACTTGGATCACAGGTCTGCCCCAGTGTATTACAATCATGCCTTCAAATATGAGTAATGAGTTGGAGGAGAAAGAGTATCCTGTACACTTAAGAACATTACTATCCCAGAGAAAGATAATGAGGAATGTGTCATGTGTACCCTTACCCTTCCTTTGTGTCCTATGGTATATCACACCCGTGGAGCTCTAGCTTCCATATGAGAGACAATATAGCTATTTAGTTAGACTGACTTCATCTGAGAGCAGGTCTAATTTTTCCATGTGTGCCTGAAAATCTTCTACATCACATCTCTGAAATTTAAGATTTTGTTAAGAAACACAATTAGCTATCTTGGTGCTGTTCAAGTATATACTGAAACCATAAAATTAGAGAAAGCCTAATAAAAAACCTGGAAGAAAAGAGAAAGACTTTTTAATATATTATAAATCTGAGAGCAAATTTAAAATTTCAGTAGAGGTTAAAAAATAAAAAGGTAAACATAATAAATGAAGCAAAATTACTGTTCTCTAAGGCAGAGCTGAGGAAATCACTCAGGAAACCTAGACTAGGGTATATTAGATTCTATAATGTAAGGACAAGGATTTTTGCCTACTTCCTATTGTATTCACAGAGCTTAGAGCTCGGTATTTACTTATTCAGTAGACATTTATTAATATATTAATTAATATTTATCAACCAAAAAGACCAAAATAATGTAAATTATTAAAGTAAGAAGACAGGGAGAATCAATATAGGAAGGATAGTGTCCGTCTAAGTATTCTAGAATGAAGAAATGAGGATATAAATGGGAAGAGGAAAAATTTTTTTTTTAATTTTTCTGAGTTGAAGGAAAATATAATTTCCAGAGTGAAAGACCATACTTTATTCCAAAAATATGAATGAAGGGGCAACTGGCTGGCTCAGCTGGTAGAGCATGCAGCCTTTGATCTCAGAGTTGTGAATTCGAGCCCCACATTGCATGTAGAGCCTAATTAAATATATAAATATGTATTTTATATTCATATATAAAATATAATATATAAATAATATAATATAATATAATATATGCCTATTTAAATATTAAATATATTTTATATAAAATATAAAACCAAATATATAAAAATAAAAAATATATATAATGAAGAATTAATCACTACAGATGCATATTCTAGCAGAATTTCAAACCCAAAATAAAACTGTGCTTAAAATCTTTAGAAAGTATATCTATATTACCTACAAAGGAACAAGAATCTATCAGTCATCTCAGCCAAACAGAAGGCTAAGAGGCAATGGAACAATGATCTTAGAATTTATGAGGGAAAATTAGTTTGAACCTCGAATTCAATATCCAGTCAAAATAGCAATCAAGTTTGAGAAGAAGTTAAAAATATTTCAGATCTTTAGGATTAAGAATGGTTACATGCTTGCAGGCATCCTTCAAAAAACTTGAATTTTTATTCCTGAAAAATAAAAATGATAATCAGGACACCTGGGTGGCTCAGTGGGTTAAGCTTCTGCCTTCCTCTCAGGTCACGATCTCAGGGTCCTGGGATCGAGCCCCGCATGGGGCTCTCTGCTCAGCGGGGAGCCTGCTTCCCCCTCTCTCTCTGCCTGCCTCTCTGCCTACTTGTGATCTCTCTTTCTGTGTCAAATAAATAAATATAATCTTAAAAAAAATAAAATAAAAAAGGAAATCAAGAAAGAGATGCACATTTGGATTCATTATAATTTTGCAATGAAATTTCTGTGCAATTCGTTCAAATAAAAACAGGAAGTCAAAGGGTTCTATAAAAACTTTCCTGAAGGAAAAGACAGATCCCATTCAATGATCTGTATAATTAAGATCTTGAAAATTTTACCAATATGACTAAACTTATGGGGTGTTTTGCTGCCAGTAATAAAAAAGTGGAGTTAGACACTCTTCGGAGAACCATAAGATGTATAAGAAACTCAGAGACCACATCTTGAACGCACTAAAATATAATGATTTTGAGCATTAAAACCTTAAAAAGTCCTCTTTCTTGTGGCACAATTTTAATTATGTAAGATTACATTGTCTTTCCAGTGGGCCCAAAACAGTACTTAGATTAAAATGATATTTACATATTTTAATAATATAATAAATAATTTAAATAATATTTATGCATAACATTAAACACATTTACATAATGTTAATATTTTATGAAGTTGATTTGTTTTCAATTTTTAAAATCAACCCACAGTGGAAACACAGGAAATAACATTAAACTTGAAAAAAATGAAACAAAATATAAGTTGGCGAATCAAACAATGATATGGCTGGGGTGCCTGGGTGGCTCAGTCAGTTAAGTGTCTGCCTTTGGCTCAGGTCATGATCACAGAGTCCTGGGATTGAGCCCTGCATCAGGCTCCCTGCTCCATGGGGAAACTGCTTCTCCCTCTGCCTCTGTCTGCTGCTACCCCTGTTTGTGTGTTCTCTCTCTCTCTCTCTCAAATAAAAATAAATGATATAGCAGACAGAATTTGGAAAACACAACATGTGCAAGGAGAATTAAGGAAAATGTAAGTATACTATTTTCTTTATCATATGTAATATGAGGTCAATGAGTACTCATAAATTATATGACTCAAGAAATATTTGTTGGAGTATATTACTTGAAGTCATATATATAATACTAGAAGAATTATAAATATGAATAAATTATAAATAATATGAATAACGGTACTAGAAAGAAGAAAGGTAAAAATTAATATGATGATGCAAACTGAGTAGATACTGCCTGAAGTTGATAAATCAAGAAATAGAAATAAAAACATAATTTAGAGAAGCCATGATAACCACACATGAACTGAAAACATTCTTTAACGTGCTTACAACTGCAGATTGCAGCTGGAAGTTGAGACAGAGGAAGTAAGAAACTTTCATTTTAAAATGTCCTTTCAAACTGTCTTAATATATATATATATATATATATATATGGGGGGAGGGAGAGAGAGTTTCCTCTTATTGTTTCTTTTCTATAAGAAAACATGATGTCTTTGAATCTTCATACCCACATTACCAACCAGTTCTTTTCCATTAACCAAATAAATAAGAATAGAAATTCCTCTTGGTTATTATAAGTGTTACCTACCTTATATTTTACAGCATGCTCAAAGTTTCAATGCACATTCTCTCAGTTAATCGACAGTATAAGTTATTGTCCCCATTCTATAATTGCTGAAACTTTGTTTTCAAATCAGTTAAATAGGTTCCTCCAATCATTCAATTTTTCAAAACCTGTGTGTGCCAGAAACTGTGATAGGCACAAGGAATCTGATGGCCAGATAGTTGAGTGGGAATGGACAATGTTAATAACAACATATAAATATACAATTAAAAAGGAGGTAGGTGATCCAAAGGAAAACATCACAGTTTCAAGAAACCAATATAAGCTAACCTGTTTAAGTGAAGTGAGTGGAAGTTAAAAAAGCAAGGAAAGAAAAACAATCTGAGGGTTTTGAAGGGGTGGGGGGGGAGGTTGGGGGAACCAGGTGGTGGGTATCGGAGAGGGCACGGATTGCATGGAGCACTGGGTGTGGTGCAAAACAATGAATATTGTTACGCTGAAAATAAATTTAAAAAAATTAAAAAAATAAATAAAATCTTAAAAAAAAAAAGAAGTACAAAATGCTCTCAGCATAAAAAAAAAAAAAAGGCAAGGAAAGGAGAGGTGCTTTAGAGAGAAAACACACTGGGCTGCCGTCCTGAGAGATGCAGCATTGTCTAGGAAATGAACCATGGCTGCAGCAGCTACAGGAAATGGCAGAGGAGCAGCAGTGTTGGAAGGTAAAATTAGAGAAGTAAGCAGAACCAGACGATGCAGGATCTGTAGGCCATGTTGAAGACTGCTTCTTTATCCTAAGGACAATAAGAAGCCATTTAAAGGACAAGGGGATATACTATGACTGGTTTTGCATTTTAAAATAAAGTAAATTAACAATAATAATAATTAATAATAATAATAAAAGAAGTAAATAAAATATTAAATAAATAAATAAAATGTGGCGATCTGGGGCTAGGGTATCTGCGTAGATGTTCGGTCTCCAAGTCCAGGGCTCTATTAGAATTACCTCTTGAGAGATTGCTTCCTATTAAACAAATACATCACTTACTTGGATTTGGATATATTTTTTTTCTCCAACACCATTATCACTATTAAATATTGCCCAGAACACTACTTTGCCCACAGAAGAAAATCAATAAATGCTGGGTGAATAAATGAATATATTTCTTCTAGGTAATTTTTAAAGCCACTCTGCCAAAAGATGCCATCCATAGATCTCTTTGACTTATATCTCCCTTCCATGGAATATCAGTTATTTTTCTTCACCTGTCTCCTCTCGCATGTAAGGAAAATGTATCTTAAATATTGTCAACCCACAACAGTGAAGAGATTTCTGTAAAAGAGAGGAACGGTTTAGGAAAAGCATAAGGAAGAAAAGGGATTCTGAATTCTTATATAGTCATTGAATCTAAGGACTTACGTGGTTCGAGGGTTATGTGAACTCTCTATTGGGGTGATGAGGGGAAAGAAAGAGAAGCAAAATACTACAGGTGTGAGGAAGTAGTAACTAGGGAGTGTGGAATGAAATAAGTTAACGAAAGGACACATAAGAAGACATACAAACACAGAGACACATACAAGGCCCACACAGATGAAACATGCAAACAAGTACACCGTTGCTGCATGGCCACAGGTGTTCACTCAGATCTGCAGGTATGCAAACCCTACCAGCAGTCAGAACACAGTCACTACACACGTGAAACAGCCAAGCCCCTAGCTGGGGGCAAAAGAAAGCTGGGATTCCCTGTGAAAGTTCCTATGCATGCGTGTGCCTTAGTGTTTCAGGTGATTATCAATACTTAGAGCGAAACTCAACACAAGCAAATGACATAAGGCACCTTTTTTTCTACTTAGAATATACTGAAATCCCATCTTCAAATGAAATATGGTCCAGTAGCCTTTGTCATGTTAGTCCTTGATGCATCATGTTATCGGTGATTTATTTACAAGGAATAACTGACTTAGATACCAATTAATCATTTCAGGTAAAGACCTCAACACATTAATTTGGTGGGAAAATGTTTAGAAAGCACCTTACATAAATACTCTTACATTTCCTTCTCAGCTGATGATGTCTTGACCACCCACACACACTTAACAGTGTGCCAGAAACTATTATCCTTGTTTTTACCTTCCCACACATAATTCTATCTCTTCTTCTCCTAAGCTTGTTTTTCAGGTTGTAAAAAGATTGGAACACAATGTCTATTTCTATCAGCTTTGAAGACTAAACTAATAAGATATACTTCCAGCTGAGAAAGTGTATTTTAGAAGTTTGTGTTCATGGTTTATAATAATGAAATCAAGAAGAGTGGATCATTTGAAATGGATTTACATTTAAAAAAATCCCTTTTTTCACAGAGGAAACATCTTGTACACATTAATATGTAGAAACCTTTCAGCATATGAGACAGTCAATATATCAAAGACTTCAAATTTTTCAGGATATTTAATGAAATATCAATAGTATATAAGACTGATTCATATTTTGACTTTTATATGTACAGGATTAAATCATGAGTCTAAAATATTAACTAAATTAACAAATTCTCTCTGAATAGAATTCCTATTAATAAGCCCAGATCTACAAGGAATGTAGTCTTTCAGTATGGGGTCTGTGATGGCAGGACCTGACAAAAAAAGAGGAAGATGTCGCTAGTGCAGGTTTCCCAAGTCCTTTTCAGCGACCACCTGTCTCCCCGAGCAAAATGATTCAATTGCCTGAAACACCAAGCAACTGCAACAACAACAAAATGGCTTCCTGATTTTTTAATCCACGACACACACTGTATTTTATCCTTGGAGGTGTGTGTGAGTTGGGGGGGGTACTTATCAGGACTTTTTGATAATGAAGAAAAACACCAACTCTGATTTACCTAAGAACACTAAGGAAATTCTGGAAGAACTGAACACCTAGTCTGTGAAAGGAGCAGGAACCAGGGGAGGCGAGAGAAATTTATAGACAATCCTCCTCTGTTCTCATTGGATGATTTAGACAGAAGATCTTTTGAATCTGTATCTTTCCATGCAGGAATAAAATTGCTGGAAGTGAGACATGCTTGTCCTTGGGTAGGTCACTTTCCTACTTTTGTAAACCTAAGGAGAGGTGAGTTCAGGGGATAAATTACTGTAGAATCCACAAGAGGCATCACCCAAGAAGGAGAGGGTATAACCAAAACACAGAGGCTAGAGACAGAAAAGTGCTGCATACAGCCTCCAAAGTGGCCCCTGATAAACCCCATGACTTTGAATAGTCAAATTATTGACTATTGATAATAATTATTATCAAATTATTGATAATAAATAATTATTAATAATATTTATAATAATACATAATAAAAAATAATTATTATCAAATAGTCCCAGCATGTTAATCAGGACAGATCTCTGAGACCAGGAGAATATAACAGAAGTGAAGAGGATTTGTGACTTTCAAGTCAAGGCCATAAAAATCACTGGAACTCCTGTTCTGATCTCTTAGAGTGTTTACTCTGAAAAAAGCCAGCTTTCATGCCATAAGGACACTCACATGGAGAGCCCTATGGAGGGCCCCATGTGAAGAGGGATGGAGACCTTCCTTCCAGTCAGCACCAACCTGCCAACCATGGAAATGAACTACCTTGGAGGTGGATCCTCCAGGTCCAGTCAAGGCTTCAGATGACTTCCACCCTAGCCAATGTCTGACTGAAATCTAATAAGAGGCCTGAATTAGAACCTGCCCACTTGGACTGTTCCAAATCTCTGACCCACAGAAACAGTGAGATAACAAATAATTATTATTGTTTTAAGCCATCAGAATTTGAGGTAATTAGTTGTATAGTAATAAATATATCATAAAGTGACCTTCATCCACTAAAGAGAAGTCTGAGAGGTTTATGAACAAGTCAAACCAGCAGAAATCAGAGTCAATAATAAGTCATCAATAAATATGCATTAATTACCTGTAAAATAATGAGGCAATATTATATAATAGTTACTGGTATGACCTTGGAAACTAGACTATGTAGGTTAGTATCCTCACTACTCCACCGTGTGACCTCTGGCAAACTGCTTACCTCTTTGGGAGATAATACCATTTTCTCTAGTTTATAGAATGGAGATAATAAAAATTACATTTAATTCAAAGGTTAATTGTGAAGATTATATAACATGATCCAATAAAATACTGTTTTGAGTGGTAAGGATGTAATAACTTCTATGATGTGTAATATATAATACATATAACTATATATATTACATATATACCTATATATGTGTGTGTATAGCTACATACATATACATACATATAGGCACTGACATACATTTGTATACTCATTTAATTTTTTAAAAATATTTTATTTATTTATTTGACACAAAGAGACTCAGTAAGAGAGGGAGCACAAGCAGAGGGAGTAGGAGTGGGAGAAGCAGGCTTCCCGTTGAACAGGGGGAGCCTGATGCAGGGCTCTATCCCAGGGCCCTGGGATCATGACCTGACCCTAAGGCAGATGCTTAATGACTGAGCCACCCAGTCACCCCTCATTTAATTTTTATACAACCTTATGAAATACGTACTACTACATTATTCATTTTACAGATGAGGAAACTAACGTATAGATAGTACAGTGTAGCGCATTCCTTCAAATGCAGACGGTTTGTTACCAGAATTTGCACTCTTAACTATTATGATAAACTTCCAATTAATTAGGACATGCACCATAAATACTTGATATTATTGAGAAATTGTGCTAACTGATGTTGGAAGTAATGCACCCATCATCTTTTTTTCTTATGGAGGCTGCATTTTAGATTAGAAAATGAGATTGATAACAAGAAAATCAGATTCGTTAGGAATATTTTGTTTTATAAAAAAAGTAGTATGTTTCATTATAAAGAATTAAGTTAACATTTATAAAATGGTATCTAAGAACTGGTAATGGGACAATACCTCCACATAAACATGTTCTTGATAGAATAATTATGTACATATATTTGGGGGCTCTACATAATGTACATCAAACATCCTAAGTGTGTTTTTGAGCTTTCAACCTTTGTCTCATTGCAAGATTGTCAGCCAGCATTTGTCACTGTTTTCATGTACAACCTCAGAAGTCTCCTTAAACTTCCCCATCTGTATTCCTAACTTGTTTTGAATTGAGAAAATGATAGCCAAGCATGGTAAATTGAGTACTGTACTCAAAACTTCATGTCTACCTAGACCTCAGAATGTAATCTTGTTTTGGAAATAAATTCTTTGCAGATGTAATTAGTTAAGATGAGGTCATACTGGATTAGGGAGCACCCTAATGTTATGGCGATGTTATAAGAAGAGGAGAGAACACATAGAAATAAGGCCATGTAAAGACAGAGGTAAAGATTGGAGGGAATGCAGCTCCAAGCCAAGGAAAGCCAAAGATTACTAGGAGTTACCAGACATGGAAAAAGTAAGACAAGATTTTTTTACTACAGCATTCCTAGGCAGCATGTTACAGTTAACACCAGGATTTCCAGCTTCTAGACTCCAGAACTAAGAAGATACATTTCTGTTTTTTCATAGTCATCAGACACAGCGTCAGGCCAGAGGCAGGGCAGGGCCCAAGCTCTCCACCAGCCCCCTCATCTCTCCTTTCCCCCAACCATTCCCCACTGATTTTACACCCCTCTTCTTCACACACACCCACATACACACACACCCCATTTCATTTTGGGGTCCAATACCTTATACCCCCTATTGTTGCCAAAATCACATTGGTTGAGGGCTACAGCTATATGGACAGACACCTCCCCTTACCTATACCCTTCCTGTATGTGGCTGGAAAACATTTTTTATCTTGGCATTTTGTTTTGTTTTCTTAAAAAAAAAAAAATCTCATCAAATTAAGTGGCAAGGCAGTCCTAGGAAAGTAATATGCTAACATTATAGAAATTGGGCTAAAAGGAGTCATAAGAGAAATTGTGTTAAAGAGGTTATTGCAGGAGGGTATTTTTCTCTCTCAGCGTGGGTGTAAAAACCCTCCCCAGGGGAAAAAAATATGCATGTGTAAGGGTTTGAGGAAATATTCAGGAACTCCCAAGCCTCTACTTATTCTGGGCTCCAACTCAGAAGAAAGAGACTAAAATTGTTGTCAGGACAGCAAAGGGAGACCTGGAAACCAAGGATCCCTGCTTTGGCTGGTAATGACATAACTAGTCCCTGAGATCTCTTAAATTCTAGGAGAAAATAAATGTGTGATTCCATCTGAGAATCTCATTACTTGAACCAAATTCAGGTGATAATCCAAGGTCAGAGGCACAGCAGAGAGAATAGATTGGCCCCAGTTGGGAGTCTCCAAGCGTCATGCATCACACATGGGTCAAAGGTCCACGGAACCACTGTCTCCACTGGTGAATTGTGCTTATCAGGAACAGCAGGTTGGATTAGAGAATTTAGTGGTATGCTCTTGGTAAATGAAAAGAAAAGGACACTCCACGATTGAATGTATTTGGAACAAGTTGTTCCAAATCCCATTATTTGTACCTCACTGCTTATTATTAGAAACTTACAAAGAAGAGAAGTAGCAAGAAAGTCATTTCTATGGAATTTGGATGTAATTTGACTTCTTTCTATAAATATAACTAATGTTTCTTATTTCCTGAAATTCTTCAGTTGGTTTTTGATGACTCATAGAATACAATGTAACATGAGAACATGAAAATAAGAGTTTATTCCCCAAGCTTTGAGTAGAGAAGATCAGAGGAAAATGGCTATTGTTCAAATGATATAACTTAGGCAAAGTGCCAGGAATATAGTGTAAGTACTTGCAAAAATTAGTTCCTTCCAGTAACCTTAAAAATCTTTTTAAATTTTTAAATTTTCTTTTTAGTGTAACAGTCAGAGAAAGATTGTCTTGGCAATTCGAGAGTCTCAGAGCTACCTATTCAAAAGAACATTCCCAAGTTCTTGTCCATTGCCCTTTGAATTGTGATTAGTAGTACTAGTTCTAACAACTAAGATATATCATAAACTTTAAAGCAATTAGTGTTCCCTCACTTTGCTTTCTGCCAGACATAAACCCTCATCCCTTTGGAATTTCTTTAGGGGCTTATTTTTTTTTAATTATTTTAATTTTTCTCCATTAGAGGCAGTTTAAAAGTTTCACTTTTTTTATAAGACCCCAAAAATGAAACAAAACAAAACAAAAGCCTACAATGATGGTGATATATATATATATATATATATATATATATACACACACACACAGACACACACACACAGGAATTTTATATATTTTTTTCCTTTAGTTAATATATATTATTATATAGTGTTATAGTATTATATATTATTATATAGTATTATATGGTAGTACATATAGTATATATAACTAGTATATATTAGTTATATATATATACACACACACAGGAATTAACTAAAGGAAGTTCCAAATGGCCTAAACTGGAACAATTTGAACAACAAAACAAAGTATTATTGGATTAAAACCCGAAGTATAAAATAAGTATCTCTGAGTTCATACCAATATAAATAATTGATTGAATAAACAAATGGCTAAGAAGGGACAAATCTCCCATGCAGGAGAATTTCAATAATTTATATAGACCCTGTGCCCTGAAGAGACTGAAGCATAACTCCCCTATAGTGTGGGTTACTCAGTGACTTTCTTTCAAAGACTACAATATGGAAAGAGGCAGAAAAATAACTTAGTGGAGAAACCTGACAAACGCTATCTAGCCAGGTGATCAAGGTTAACATCAACCCTGATAAACATGTTGACAGTATATACCCTAGATATGAAGTGATCTCTGTGGTCTTCCTTTCAAAAACTCAAACTCAAGCTGGGCAATAACCCTACACAATACCTGACCAGGATTCCTCAAAACTCTGAAGGTCACCGAAAGCAAGAAAAGTCTGAAAAACTATAAAACTGTCACAGTTTAGAGAAGCCTAAAGAGACATGTCAGCTACATGTCATATCTTGGCTACATTCCTGGAACAGAAAAAAAATGTTAATGTAGAATATTAATAATAGAGGAAACTGGATATGAAGTATGTGGGAACTCTACTATCTTCACATTTTTTCTATAAACTTAAAACTACTCTAAAGATTTTTATTTTTATATGTTATATAATTTTTTATGTATTATTGGTCTCTATTCTTGGTTTCTTAGCTATAGCTAGCTAGCTCCTTCAGGAAGTTCACTCAGCTTAGCACCTCATTAAACCCCACAAAATTCCTATAAGATAGATTCTATTATTATAGCATTTTTACAGATAACAAACTCCATTTTACAGATAACAAACTGGAAAAGCTTAGATAGCTTACCATAAGACCCGTCCAAAACATGACAGTGATAGAAGTGGAACTCAGCCCAGTTCTAGAACTTATATTCTTCACCATTATCTCATACTCTTCCATCATGTGACAGCGTATATACAGAAAGTATAAAACAACCCACATGTATATTTTTAGAACTGATAAATTATTTTAGAAGGTTACTGATTACATGATCAAAGTGGAATAATCTATTATATTTCCCTAAATTCCCATAATGAATTATTAGAAAATAAAAATATTGAAGAACATACTGCTGATGGTAGCATCCAAATTATTAGGTACAGGAAATCAAATAGTAGATGTGTAAGACCTCCACATAAAACAATAAAACATTACTGAGAGAAATTAAAGTAGACCTAGATAAATGTAGGTATATAACATGTTTATTCATGAGGACACTTGATATTATGAAGGTATCGGTTCTCCTCAAACTTCTAAAGAATCAATACAATTATAACTGAGTAGGTGTATGTGCAACTTTAGAAATCATCCTAAAATTTAAGTTGAATGCAATGGACTTATAATAGTCAAGATAATATCAAAGATAGAAGAAGAAGGGGAAATATTTGTTTTAACACTTCATAGAAAGATTTATTTTAAAGCAACACTGAGTGAAGATGTGATATTAATGCCTGAATATCAAACGGGCAACTAAAGTAGATTTAAAAAGAGCCTGGAAAGGGATCTGTGCATATATGGAGATTTCAATTATGTCTCCAAAGGCAAAGGAAACAAAAGGGAAAATGAACTTTTGGGACTTCATGAAGATCAAAAGCTTCTGCACAGCAAAGGAAACAGTCAACAAAACAAAGCAATCCACGAAATGGGAGAAGATATTCACAAATGACACTACAGACAAAGGGCTGATATCCAAGATCTACAAAGAACTCCTCAAACTCACCCCAAAAAACAGATAATCATGTCAAAAGATGGACAGAAGACACGAACAGACACTTCTCCAAAGAAGACATACAAATGGCTAACAGACATGAAAAAATATTCATCATCATTAGCCATCAGGGAAATTCAAATCAAAACCACATTGAGATACCACCTTACACCAGTCAGAACAGCCAAAATTAACAGGACAGGAAACAAGTGTTAGAGAGGATGTGGAAAAAGGGAAACCCTCATACACTGTTGGGAATGCAAGTTGGTGCAGCCACTTTGGAAAACAGTGTGGAGGTTCCTCAAAAAGCTAAAAATGAGCTATCTTATGACTCTGCAATTGCACTACTGGATATTTATCCCAAAGATACAGATGTAGAGAAAAGAAGGCCCATCTATACCCCAATGTTCATAGCAATGGTCACAGTCACCAGTCTGTGGAAAGAGCCAAGATGCCCTTCAACAGACGAATGGATAAAGAAGATGTGGTCCGTATATACAATGGAGTATTATGCCTCCATCAGAAAGGATGAATACCCAACTTTTGTATCAACATAGATGGGACTGAAGGAGATTATGCTGAGTGAAATAAGTCAAGCAGAGAAAGTCAATTATCATACGGTTTCACATAAGGAATAACATGGAGGGCATTAGGAGAAGGAAAGGAAAAGTGAATTGGGGTAAATTGAAGGGGGAGATGAAGCATGAGAGACTGTGGACTCTGAGAAACAAATTGAGAGTTTTGGAAGGGAGGGGGTGGGGGGATGGGTGAACCTGGTGGTGGGTATTAAGGAGGGCACGTATTGCATGGAGCACTGGGTGTGATGCATAAACAATGAGTCTTGGAACACTGAAAAAAATAAAATAAAGGTAGCATTGTAGAAAAATGCAAGAAAGACAGACTTTTCAACACATAGCTCTGAAACTACTACATGGAATATGGGCAAGAAACCCAAAATATACTTCTACTCCACATTATGTATAACCAAAACTTACTGACGTAAAGTTTTGATGTAAAAGACAAAACTATCAATTTTCAAAACATAATATAAAAGAATTTATCCTCATGACCTTGGAATAAGAAAAAGTTTTTTAAACAGGACACAAAAGCACTAAACATAAGAAAAAGATTGAATAATTGGGCTAATAAAAATGAACTTTTATTCATCAAAAGATATCATCAGGAGAGTCAAGAGCAAACCAAAGTACAGAGGTTATAGCACACATATCAGAATATGTAAAGAACTCCTACAAGTCAAAGAGAAAAAGCTAGCCAATCAAAAGGGAAAATAAGCAAGGGTGGAATGGGCACTTCAAAGAGAAGACAGCCTCATGGCAAATATATATATATGAAAATCTTTTCAATCTTAGAAGAAATCAGAGAAATGCAAATTAAAATCACAAAAAAGATACTACTAGAAACCTATGAATAACTAAAATTAAGATCTTACAACCATGTGCTAGCAAGAATGTACAGCAACAGGAACTAACATACATTGCTGGTGAGATAATAAACTGGGACAACCACTTCGGAAAGTTTGGAATCAGCTGCTAAAATTGAACATATGCACACACTATAATGGGAATTTCACTGCAAGGTTATATATCCAAGAAAAATGAGTGCACATGTGCAGCAAAAGATATCTACAAATATGCATATCAGTTATAAACACCTCACACTGGGGAAAAAAAAACAAATATCTATCAACATTAGAAAGAATAACAAATTGTGGAATACTCAATGAAAATGAGCCAACTCCACATACATCAACAAAAGGAGCATATCTCACAATCAGAACATTGAGCCAAAGAAGCCAGAAAAAATTGAAACATTTATTTCATGGTTTGATTTATATGAAGTTCTACAACAGGTAAAACTATAGTATAGTGGGGGCACCTGGGTGGCTCACTCGTTAAGTGTCTGCCTTTGGCTCAGGTCAAGATCCAAGGGTCCTGGGATTTAGCCCCACATGAGGCTCCCTGCTCAGCAGGAAGCCTGCTTCTCCCTCCCCCACTCCCCCTGCTTGTGTTCCCTCTCTCGCTGTTTCTCTCTGTCAAATAAATAAATAAAATCTTTAAAAAAAAAAAAAAGAGAAAGAAAAAAAAAAAAACTATAGTATAGTGATTAGAGATTTGTGCTCCAAGGGAAAAAATTTACAAATAAAAGAAAGGATGTATTATAAAAGTCAAGGAGAGCTTACTTTGGGGACAGGGATGGTGATCCAGGCTTATAACTGTACTAGTAGACATGATTTCCTGGCTGTTCACTTTGCACTTCATAATATTTCATTGATTTGTACATTTTTCTTTTATGTACTCCTCAGTAAAATGTATTTTAAATATAAAAATATAAATTGTTTTATTTTTTCATTTAAACATATTTTAGTTCTTAATTTAAAAGTTTTATAAGAAAAAGGGATACTATAGTGTTGTTATTTTCTCCTTCCTGTCACAGGCTACGGGACATGAGACCTTTAAGATTCCCATCCCCAGGTAGACCTAACTTGCAAAATATCTAGTCAATGCAAAAGTAAAATCGAATTTTATACTAGAGAAAAGATATATTTACCAAGGATGACTAGAACTTTAATTACAAATTACACACGATTTCCAATAAAATCTTCCCAGAGAAGGCAGGACTATAATCACTCTCACTACTATACTGTGTCCCCATTGTGCTGTTAGACAGGATGGTAATTAACATGGTCACAACTATAACTGTCAGGCATGAAAGCAATGCTGAATGTGTTTCTCACCCAGCTGCTATCAGCATGGGGTAGAAGAATGAAAATATTGCCAAGAAATCAATCTCCTCCATCAAAACTGAGCTGACTCTGAGCAGTATTTCAGTAGTTTCATAAGAACAAACACAACCTTAACTAATCACTGCCCAGAAAATTAATACAGAAGCCTCTATTCCATACTTTACCTATGGTTTATGTGCAGGTGTTTTAAATGCCTGCCAAGAAAGTATGTAAGGTATTTCAGGAAGCAGAAAAGAGGTAAACAGTACTTTCCTGAATATACAAAAGGAATATGTTAACTGTCAAAACTAGTTATAATCAGGACCATTCCTTTACTTGTAAGACGTTTTTATTACATGAGGCTTCTCTAGAAATTAAGAATGAACGCTATTGCAACACCACCTGGGCAGTAGTGCATTATTGTTATGGGAGAAGACATCAGATGGCAGCATTCTTTAATAGAACAGTGTGTGTGGAAGACTAGCCAAGAAATTGACTGAAGTGGTTCAATTTGGCTAGTGCCTAGTTGATTTTGGCTAGTGCCTGACTCTAGGGTATGCAGGGCCCCAAACCAAAAAATCAACTTCTTTTTGCATGATCCCTTTCAATAAAAACAATCTGATTAAAAATGTGTTATAAAAATTCATGGATCTGGGGGGCCTGGGTGGCTCAGTGGGTTAAAGCCTCTGCCTTCGGCTCAGGTCATGATCCCGAGGTCCTGGAATGGAGCCCCGCGGCCGGCTCTCTGCTCAGCTGGGGGCCTGCTTCCTCCTCTCTCTCTCTCTCTCTGCCTGCCTCTCTGCCTGCTTGTGATCTCTGTCTGTCAAATAAATAAATAAATAAAATCTAAAAAAAAAAAATCATGAATCTGTGAAAGATATGTAAAGTAGGACTGGGCCCAGGAAGAATTTTAACTGCAGTTCAAGGCTGAGAAAGTCTTGTCCAAACTGGTCAGGAGCTCTAGAGGCAGTATTGGCTATCATCACAGTGTTCTATGTCAGGCCAAAATGGCCAGGTGTTAGATAACTCATTTATTCAGTCACCAATTATGGCCTTCCCTAGAAAGGGTGTGACCTGGGGTGGAATAACTTTGGGTAATTGAGGTAAGTACTGAGGGAACTGAAAGCTGGAGGCTGTCTTCTGACTGTAATGCACACGGCTGAGCAGGAAGTTCTTCTCTGAAGGGATATCTCCTTAACACATCTCTAAGTCACCATTGCCCACCCATGGAACTACTGGTATGAACTCACAACCATTCAGAGGATAGCCTCTCCAGGATTGCTGCAGGCCTCTTTTCCTGAAGGGAAACTTAGAAGAGAAGGATATGGAAGTTAGTCCTAGGAAGGCATCCAATGCTTGTTATCTGTCTCCTTTGCTATCCATTCCAGAGTCCCCTCACTCTGAGCTACCAACCCTATTGACCTTGATAGCTGTTGTAGTCATCTTAGGCTGCTATAAAAAGTGCCATATATTAGGTGGCTTAAACAATAAACATTGATCTCTCAGAGTTCTGGAGGTGAGACAGTCCAAGATCAAGGTGCCAGCCAATTTAGTTCTTGGTCACATATGGCCACCTTCTTACTATGTCCTTACATGGCAGAGAGAACTTGGTATCTCTTATTATTATTATTAGAGCACTATTCTCATCAGGAAGGTCCCATCCTCATGACCTCAACTACATATAATTATTGCTCAAAGGCTCTATCTCTAAATAGTACAGTATTAGGGGATGGATTTTCATCATGTGAATTTTGGGGGACACAATTCAGTCCACAGCAGTGGCTTACCTGAGGTCATAAAGCACACATTCATCTCCGAGGTCCCTGACGATAGTCATTATGCCCAGCTAAGGTTTCTTTATCTTCATTTGTAGTCATGAAAGGGCAAGATAGAATAAAGAGCATTCAAATAGATCACTTTATTTTACACAAGATCACCTATATAACCACAGAAGAGGGAAAAAACACTGTTACTACTACTGGTGGGTGCCTGAATTACCTGATTATGTAGGTTTTTGTGTCTTCTGACTCTGTGCTCAGTCCTGGGTATAACTCTCAATCTATTTTATGATGTATTATTGTTGGTATTACTTGACTTTATGATTTGGTAGGAATTACAGGACCTAACTCATGATAATTAGTTCTGTCCGTATGGCCACTTGTAGTCCCATAGTCAGGACTAGTAGTTTGTCAAGAGTTATTTTTCAAAAGACATAAAATTCCCTGATGAAAATGTTCTTAGAATCTTAGGAGCATATACGATAATTCTACCATGGGTACTTGACACAAAATCAACCTAGGACCTTCACCTACCACTGGTATCTCCAACACACTGGTTCCAACAGATTGCATATTCCAAAACGCAAGGTTTGTACCACAAAACCCAGGCTTGACCTGGTAGGACCTTCACTGCTCTGGCCACAATCAAAGCTAGCAAAAACCATTTTTGTCACTCCCTGAGTATGAAATATGCTGCCTCCAGAACATGAAGAAACCCATCAGGCATTGTGCTTTCTTATTCCAGGTAGAAGAAGCAATTTGTAATATATCTATATATCTATATATATAGATATATATTTTTTTAACTTTGAAAGAGGATATACTACTGGCAGGCCCTTAACACCAAACCTCTAAAATTTTACTCAAGTGAGTAAAATTTTACTGAATCTTCTCAGGATTTAAATCCTACCTTCTGAAGCAAATTTCTCTTATCAGGCCTATAGCAAAGCTAGCTACCTCTTGCTCATCCTGGCAGATAAACATATTATTGAGCAATGAATCAATGTAATCGTCAGGATATCAGAAATGGTCCAGACATTGTCAGACTATATCATGACAGAGAACAAGAGAGTTAAAGTATCCATGGAGCATAACTATGTAGATATAGGCTATATTAATCTCTTCTAGAAAGGACACTATCTCTGGCATGGTAGTGCTACTATTTACTTGAGCTTGTTGTAATGCATGGTCATCCTATCATATCCGTCTACTTTCTGCAATGGCCAGACTGGTGAATGAATAGAAGTATCACCACCCCTTCATCTTTGAGATCCTTAATAATAGTTTCAACCTCCTCTATCCACACTCCATCTCCTGTAAAGCTCTATTGTTTTTGGTTTACTATCCTGGCTGGGGAGGGCCATTTCATTTGGCTATTACTCAATATATCAAAGACTCAGAGTATGATAGTGTTAACTGCTAAGCATGTCGATTCTGATTATACATTCAGGGGATGGATAAATGACCATTCAGTGGGTCTGCAGATATGGTGGGCCTATCATAAGCTGGACCTTGGCTGGCATTCCATTTTTCATCTGATCTGATATGGTCCCACTCTAATGACAGGCCATGGTGACAAGAGTATCAAGGTCAATTCAGACCCAACATCCAAGAGTTCTCAAATGCCTGGGTATGCCCCTTTATCCTGTGTATCATTGTTTGGGTAAAGAGCCAGAAGTAAGATCGAAGAAGAAGTGGAGGAATAAATATAGTATGTATTTGAATCAGTGTTGTACCACACTTTTTTCTGGAGGCTTGATGAGCTCTTCAGTCAGTAGAGTTCCTGTCTGAAAACCAGAAAATTTTTGTGGGGTGGCTTTCTCAGCCTCCTGTTTGTCCATTCTTGTTTTCTTTTGATTATTTGTATTTACCAATATTTTTGCTGGATGCCCATATATATTTCCCTTTGTGATGTTGAGTTCAAGTGACCATATTCATGACTCTGTGTGTGTCAAACTCCCTGGGTTGCCATTCCATGGCTATAATAAATTGAGACTCTGACATCTAGTGACTAAGCACCACCACCTGCCCTTCATTGTTTCAGAGTCCTCTTATCCTCACAGTCATTCAGGGGGCAAGTTGTTAATGCTTCTCCTACATTAAGCCCTTGCTATGGGGGACAACCACTAAACATTTTTAGGGATCCTGATACATTCACCACCCCATTCACCAGCTCATTGTGGCTCAGTAAATGGTGTGTCTTTTAAACTTTCTTATGGAAAAATCTGGAAACTTCTCTGGCCATACATAATAGATACATTCCAGTATTTCCATTTCCCTGAGCCTTTTAATCTCTTCCTCCACCATCTGCCATGGCAGTTATGGTATTTCGGCTTCACTCAGCATGGGCCATCACTTTTTTCATACTTCTGAGAGCCATCTGAATAGCAAGTTCTCTCTATTCTCTGAGACTTCTGCCAGTGTTGATTCCTGTATTTTGGGAAAGCACTTTCAAATCAATAAATTCTTCTTTATCTAATTTTATGTTAAGAACCTCTTTGATCAAACAATCTCAGAATCCACATCCGAGCAGACTCTCCCAGATCCTGCTCTTGTATCAGTCCCAGAATGTATATGCTAGAGGTAAGTTATCACTTAATCCTAACTATATTTGTGAAAGAAATGGCCATGAAATGAATGAATATCCTGGGGGTGGGGAAGCACATGTTCCCTTATGTACTGTTTTATAACAGTCCTAGAAGAAAGAACTGGACCCCCATCTCCAGCCTCAATATATTCAGAGGAGTCTGGGAAAACACAACCTTGAGGAAAATCCACTCAGATCTCTCCCTCCACTTCGTCAGGCTCCAGGTTTTCCTAATCAATGTCCTTATTTTGCTATAACAAGCTCAACTTGGTTCAGTTTTTAATCATCTTTAAGGTTTAATCCTTGATTCTCTACTTTCTTTACTGTCTAGACGGGCTGAGAACTTTTTTGTCTGCAATAGAAGAGGACTTTTGACTTGACATCTAGTTTTCTATCACCTATTATTTGCTCTCATATCTTCATTGTCTTTCTGATGAGCACCAGTGGAATTTAGCAATGACTATCCAATCCCATTATCTGAATATCTACTATTTTCTCTCTATATCTCAAACTCCTCATACATTTCCTTTCATTCTTCATCACCACACATTTCCTTCCCAATTCATTACTAGTTAAAACTCAAACAATTGTACTTCCACCTATAATGAGTGATGAGCACCTCACTGTCACTTAAGCTATGAGTGATTAAGCTCCAAAACTCCATCTTAATCACTGACTCTCTTAGAACATTGCTGGTCCCAACTGTTAGAAGTTTAGCTCCTTAGAAGCAGACTCTGGGATACAGCCTGTAGGTTAAAGATGGTTACTAGGGATTAATACTTGAAAAGAAAATGGGAAGGAAAAAGGACTAGATAGAAAACAAAGTAAAAACATGATACATATGAAAAAGCTTTTGCCAATACAACAAAGATCTCTGGAGCAAAAACTGTCACAATTTCTCACATTGAGCCAAAAATGCATATACCTAAGGAATGGATGACCTTAGTGGAGTTTTCTCCCTGCAGTTGAGCCCAACCCTGAATAAAGTGAGTCGTGAAAGTTCTTGGCTGATCGCATTGCCTGCAGCTGGGCAACAATTCCTACCTTGAAGAGGGATTAGGGTGGCACACCTTTTTTGTCTACAATAATAGATTTAAATTCAGGTATAAGAGTAAATGAGTCCCTGTTAAGAGCACAATAATGAATTGAAGAACGATAAAATTACTTTAAAAAGTAGGAAGAGAAGGGAGCTTCCTCAACCTGATAAAGAATATTCATGAACAATGCATAGCTAATATCATATTTGGAGATAAAATCTGAAAGCACTATAGAGTGACTGGGTGGCTCAGTCGGTTGAGTGTCTGGCTCTTGATTTTGGCTCAGGTCGTAATCTCAGGGTTGTGGGATTGAGTCCCATATTGGGCTCCCACTGGAGTCTGCTTGGGATTCTCTCTCTCTCTCTCCTCTGCCCCTCCTCCCTCTTGGGTTGCTCTTCCCCCACCCCACCCCCTTCTCCCTTTCCCTCTCTTCTTCTCCCTCTCTCAAATAAACAAATAAATGAGGAAAATGATTTTAAAAATAAGTAAATAAAATCTGGAAGCATTCCACATAAGGTCAGGAACAACACAAGTATATTCATTATTAACTCTTCTATTAAAAATTGTAGCCAAGTTTTTTTTCAGATAAGTTATGCAAGAAAAATATATAAAAGTCATCCACACATTTAAAAAAGGAATAAAACTATCTTGTTTCACAGATAATACTCTCTTATATGCAGTAAATCTTAAGGAATCTACCTGCATGTTTAATAAATGAGTTAAGCAAGGCTGCAGGATACAAGATCAATATACTAACACTAATTTTATTTATATACACCAGCAATAAACCTGAAAATGATATCCACAAAATAATTCTATTTATAATAGCATCAAAAAAAGTAAAATACCTAGAAGTAAAACCTATAAAAGAAGTATAAGACTTACACATTGATAAGAAACACTGTTGGAAAAAAAAAAAAAAACTAAATAAATGGAAAGACATTCCATGTCCATGTATCAGAAGACTCAATGTTATTAAGTTGGTAGCATTCCTGAAATTAATCTAAAGATTCAGTGGCATCCTTATCAAAATTCCAATGTCTTCTTTTAAATTTGAAAAGTTAAGCATAAAATCCATTTGGTTGCAACCAAATCAATTTTGGGGTATCTGTAGACACAGTAACTTAATAAATACTGCAATTTTACATTAAATGAAAGATATAAATACAAAATAATTTGTGCTGGATGATTTATTTAAATGACCCCAAGAACAGACAAAACAAATTTAAGGCAGTAAAAACCAGAACAGAAATTACTAATTGACCAGAAGCTAATTTGAGGTAACTTTTTGGACTGATGAAACTATTCTCTAATTTGATCATTGTGTCAGATACATGTCTGCTAACATTTCTCAAAATTTATAATGTATGTTTAAGATCTGTGTATTTTACCTTATGTAAATTATACTTGAGTTTTATAAACATATAAAGCCAATCACCTAATGATCAATTTCCTGAATGTCAATTCTTTTTTTTTTTAAAGATTTTATTTATTTATTTTATATAGAGAGATATAGCAAAAGGGAACACAAGCAGGGGAAGTGGGAGAGGGAGAAGCAGGTTCCCCGCCAAGCAAGGAGCCCTATGCGGGGCTTGACTCTAGACCCTGGGATCACAACCTGAGCCTAAGGCAGATGCCTAACAAGTGAGCCACCCAGGTGCCCCTTGAATGTCAATTCTTCAGCTGAAGGCTGATCTTCTTCTCAACTTCCCTGAATCTAACTCTGCTATTTCATATGCAAATGAATGGACTAACATTAGGAAAGTAGCTATCCCTCTATTTTTTTTCACACCTACATTCTGCACCTGACTCAGAAGCTCTCAACCTTAAGTCAGGTTTCAGACAGTTTGTGGCGGTGTCACACTATGCTATAGAAAGAGGAGTAAAAGGCAGAGCAAGACATGAGGACAGGAGATAAGAGATGACAGTAAACGCCCCTTAAGCAAAAACTTGAGCTGTCATGTATAAAACATCTATACAGAAAAAGAAAATGTAAAGGCAGTGCAGCAGCAGAGGATGGGATCAGACAACATAAGAGGAAAACTAATCCTTCAAAAAGTTATTAGAAAAAAGTTTTAGAAAATGCTTCATCATTTGAACTCAAAAGATGACCCCCTATAACTTCAGTGTTTCCAAATGTAAGCATAGGAAAAATACCTTTTAAAAAATATTGTTTTAAGTTTTTACTATATTCAAATTTTAGTAACTCTTGGTGATTTTTAAAAATTCCCTTTCTAGATTCCCCCATCTCTCCTTTTTTATTAAGTAATTTGCCACCATGATGCTTTTAAAATGTCTCAAGCCTTTATAGCATAACATAATATGTACGGTTTATACCCTATAACACTATGTATCTATTTATGTCTTACTACTTTTTCTTGTGATGAAAGTGATTGTATTTCTGTTGACATGAACTTTTTTTTACATCTAATGGGCAAATATAGATCATACTTAATTTAGTCTTGTATGAAATGTAGCAAGGCTTTTTTCAGATTTTTGCTTTCTTTCACTTCTTAAAACATGTTTTCAGTATGCTCTGCCCTGAAGAGATCTTATCTTTCAGAAATTCACACAGACAACTAAAAGATGTACTACAACCCCATATCAATAATATATCTGCAATTTTGATGTTTGGGATTTTTTTGGATGGCTAAATGACACAGAAAATTCAATTTACCACTTAGAGTCTAGTTTTCAAGACAGTAACCATATTTCACACTATAAAAGCAGTACTTTTTATAGCAAAGCCATAATCAGTCATCATTTTCTTTACTTTTTGAAAAATATTTTATTTATTTTTAGAGAGAGAGAGCATGAGCAGAAGGAGGGGCAGAGGGAAAGGGAGAGAATCTCAAGCAGACTCTTAATGCCTAATGGGGGCCTGATCTTATCACCCTGAGGTCACCGCTGGACCTGAAACCAAGATTCGTTCAACCTACCAAGCCACCCAGGCACCCCTTTCTTCACATCTTTTATGACAAGCTTTAAAACTGCTAAACTCCAATCAAGTAATCTCAGCATTACTTGATTTAATTACTGTTAATTACAAGTAAGCCCTTTAACAATTTAAATGTTTCCTGATTTAAAATATATATATATATATATATATATATATATATATTTGTCATTTAACTAATAACATTGGGGGGCACCTGGGTGGCTCAGCTGGTTAAGTGTTCAACTCTTGATTTCAGCTCAGGTCTTGATCTCAGGGTGGTGAGTTTAAGTCCCACATTGGGGTCCACATTGGATGTGGAGCCTACTTAAATAGAAACATTAAAATTTCCATACTTCTAGTTTTGTTGGTGCGTTGTACAATTTCAAAGACCATAAAATTAAAAAGGAATAAAGGGGGGGTATAATTGCAGTAACTATAACAAACCACAAACATATATTCCATATAATTCATAAGAGGAGAATGAAAAATTATCAATAAACATATGGAAGAATTGTTCCCCTTGAAAACAGATCTACTTTACACTAGCTGGGGGAAATTTAAATTGGAATAAACTCTATTACATTGGAATAAGCCCTTCATTGGCTGCATGCAAGAAGAGCTTTGAAATTATTTATATTCTGTGAAATACCAACTCCACCTCTAGTGATGTACCCAAGGAATAATTGGACAACAAGCACAGAAGATGATCACAGCAGATCTTTTAGTAATCTAAATGTCCATTATGTGGGCATTAAAGTAAATTTAAAAGGTACTATTTTGATGAAATGCCACATGCAATCCAAAAATCACATTTTCCAAGACTTCATGACATGAGTAAATGTTCCTACTTCAATTCTAAGTGAAAAAAAAAAGGGAAAAAAAAAACTGAACAAAAACCAAAACAAACAAACAAAAAAGCTACATGCGTAGTTTGCCAGCTTTGTGAAAGAGAGCTAGCCCTCTCTCTCCTAGAAAATTCAGGGGGAAATGAATTGTCCTGAAAAGATCACATTTTAAATCAACACAGACTGAGTCAGAATATACATATGCTGAAGCTTTTGAAGGGCCAAAAGCATGCCCATTACACCAACTGCCACCTAGGAAAAAGGAGGCCACCCTCCCATATCCTCTATCACCAAGATTTATCAGTTAATTGAAAACATTGGTTAAAATGGAGAATTAAAAAAAAAATTAAATGGACAAGAAGACAAATATTCTTTCACCAAAGTTTATATGACCAAAGCCTAGCCCTTACACACGGATCTGCTGTGTAGTTCAGTGCCTTCTTCATGAATAAACTACATACAAAATTAAATATCTGTGGTTTCCAGTATAGGTTTCTTTAAACTAAAGGACAACCTAGAGTCAATTGAAGGAATATAGTACAAAATCTTTCAATTTTTTTATTCCTTTATTTTTCCTAATCATTCACATTTGACTCATCCAATCCTAATTTGAGAACAATTTATTTTTAGTGACTTCCCATTACCATGTTTTCCCAAGCCTTTCAAGTTAGCGTTAAAAAAAAAAATACAGAAACTGTATTTCTTTATCCACTCACATTTCATGAATTTATAGAAATTTAATTTTACTTTGAGTTACTCTACACAAAGATCTAGAATGTATGCCATTAGCTTGGTGGTCAGGTCAAATGGAGAGGAAAGTGAAATAAGAGGAAGGAATGATTACAAGTCATTTAATGCAGTGCTAAACAGCTTCTTGAAAGAGTAACAAGACTAAGCATACCTCCAGATAACCAAATAAGCACCCAAAGCCACCATGAACCCACAGAGCCATAATTAATTCTGAAAAATATGGGCTATTAATTACAGCACTGAGATTCACAGTAAGAAACCCACAGACAGCTGTGCAATGCTAACGCCATTTATTATTAACTTATAAACAACTGAAGTTTCTTTTCAAAGTTCAGTGAAAAGAATACAAGACATAACTCAGGAAAACTGCTACTTTTTAGGACACATGGTTTTGGTTTTCTCATACCATTTCCCATAATTTTATAAATTGTCTCAATATCCCACATGATGGGAAAGAAAAACACCATGTTCTCTTTGTAGCCCTTACTGTTCCCCCACAGGCTACAGAACCTCTGGCTGTTATTAGTAGTAAAAAACAAACAAACAAACAAACAAACAAACAAAAAACAAGTAGAGGAAAATAGAAGTAGTTGGAAGAAACAGAATGGAATCCTCACAAAGAAGCCTGGCTAAACTTGTTCCACAGCTTTGAAGACCCAAGAAAGAACTCTGTTCTTGGTTGATGTGAGACCCCAGTTTAAGCTGACAACATCATACACAAAATAGTTTCTCAAACCAGGTACTTCAATGAGATATAGATATGTCACAAGGCATTGATAGCTATACATTTTTATAATAATAATTTTTTTACAATGATGACAAATTTTCCACAGTTAAAATTGTTATGAATACTATATCTGTGCCCCATTGTGGAACAAAATTCTCTATGCGTCTCTCAGGTTTCTGTATGTGTTGTGAGCAAAGTTATTGACACACTTTTTTCTGGACTATATTTTGAAGAATATCTGAATAGCAAATAGCCACAGAAGACAGATATACTATCTCCAAAGCAAAGGGCAGATTTGTTTGCTGTCAAGTATAATATAGATAAGTATCTCCCTTCAGAGCAAAGACTGGGCAGGTTTGCTTATAGCCATCTTGTAAGAGATTGGGTTTCCTTAAACCTGGGGTTCCTCAGCTATGATACAAATGCATGGTGTACATAGCATACTCCTGGGCTCACCTCTACATCACTCCTATAGGACTTGTTGGTGCTCACATGCAAATTGAAATTCATGCCTTCTGCTACACTGGGAGTAATAAAATCCTCTGTCTCTGACCAGGAGTCTCATGTCTTCTGCCAGTACCCATGAAACTCTGAGAGGCCAACTTGTTAGCTTGCAAGTAGAATAAAATCTCAGACCCTTCACAGTTCTTGAAAAACTTCCAAATTTAACACATATGACCTCATCTGCCTTTAGATAATTTCTCTATTGGTAATATCTCTTAACATTGCCAGGTAGGCAATATAAATATATTGATTCAGAAGTTTCCTAATTTTAGTACAGTAGATACTCTGGAACATAAACTTCAACTATTATCATTTCTTTTCTGAAATATGGCTAGCCGGACTGGCAAAAATAAAAACCTGATGGAATTTTTTTTCTGGTATTATTTTTCTACTAAGAAACTTGGAACTTTAGAGGAATTATCTGTTCACTTTCATAGTTCTGTTGACTTTTAAATCACCAACAGTCAGATGAAAGAAATGGCAAAAGAATGGTAGTTTGGCCATTTTTATCTATGTCACCTGTAAAGGGACTGTCGCTTGGCTCACACCTCTGCAAACTCTTATAATTCAGTTCATTGCCCTGAAAAATTGTGCATAGTTTTAAAGTATACATTGCTCCCATCACAGAATACATCCACTGCTAAGATAAAAAAGATGAGTTTGATGACATTTTAGCTTTTATTTCCCATATTCATTGACAGATTTAGCTGAACCTGGGGATATGAACATCAGGATTAGGCATGAATCTTGTGGATTGCCTATGATATGTTTTTATGAATCCTTGAACTGATTTACCCTAAGCCATAAATGTTTCACCTATATTTCTGCTATAGCATCCTAATTTATCCTCCTGATTTCACCATTGCCTTCCAATAATCTAGTCTACAGACAACCACCAGAGTAATTTTAAGTATAAGTTGTGCCATGAGACATTCTATAACCAAATAATTATTTTGGGCATATATTCTGTAATTCTTAAGTGGCCCTTAATCAATAATCCTATACAGTATGTTAAATTCATTTAGTTACTTTGGCATATATTTGGAGTATATATGAGAAAAGAATTTTGCTCAAGGTTAAAATTTCTATGAGTATTTCACTGAGCTTTTATTTATGGCTGAGGTGACCATTTTTTTACACTTGCTTCCAAAACATTCCAAGATGAAATCATAGTGCCTCTCTCTGCTCTCTGGCCAAAATGTGGGAACTTCAACTGCACATTCATCTAGATGCTGGGTCAAACCCAAATTATATTTTAGCTAAAATGCTGCTATTTCCCCAGATAGCTTCTGTCCATCTCCATGCAGAGATAGAGGATTTCTATTAAGACATGTGTCTTTATCAAGCTCCTCAACTTGAAATCTTCTTTTAGCCCCTTCAAAACACAAGTTTTGTTCTTAACAACTCAGAAAAGCTGTTTTTCAAGTACTTGTCAAAGAGTATAACCACAAAAATCACTGATGATCAATAACTATCAAAAACTAGGTTGAATGAAACTATTTATAGATGATTGAAGAACAGGTAGTCCATACACTCATCTATTTTAAAGTATCTCTGTGGATTGAGTTTGGCCATCACGGAACTCTGAAACTTTTGACTTGCTCAGAACCTTATTGAGAGAGAAATGCAATTTAGCGTTTAAGCTACTATTCTACTTTGATATAATTTTTAAAATAATAAACCATGGTTCAGTAATAATGATAACTTATTATTATGTGTTCACTATGTGCCAGGCACTATTCTAAGAATCATGGGCCTAAGATTTCATTTAATCCTCACAAATTACACCTGAGTTAGACACTATTGTTTTCCCTATTTTATAATAAGAAAGCTGGGTCACAAAAAGATTGAGTAATATACCTAAGGTCACTCAGAGCCTATTCCCTTAATGACAGCAGGAACTACTACTCCTACAGTTACTTTCAGGATATAGTTAGGAATATTTTTTTACTATATTTACATGATGCCCTCTCCATGAGGACTCATCTTCTTCACTTTAGTAAAAAGAAATGTTATTTTCTTTTGGAGTCAGAAACTACTCTTTATTTTCTAGATATCGTAAATTATATAAATGATAATTTATTCATTTTTGTATTGCTACCCAAAATTTTGGACACATAGACACTCATATTTGAAAAACTGACAATTTTATAAATATACACTTTGAATATCAGAGTCACCAAATTTTCCTTTTGTGTTAAATATAAATATAAATACATACGTAAACTTAGATGACTTCTCAAAGATATTTGGCTAGTTGGTGGTAGTTAGGGGATCTATGTTGTTGGTCTCCAAATGTTCTTTCTACTGTGCTACCTATATAGTTTCCTGATGGAGAAGAGGAAGACAAATGGAAAAGAAAGAAGATTACGACTAAAGATGCCTCCTAAGAGCTGAGTCAACCTAGAGACCACAACCATTGTGGGTTATTTCATGGTCAATTTTGAAAAATTAGGATCATTAATTTCAACTCCAGAGGCTGTGTGTGTGTGTGTGTATACATTCATATATAAGAAGGAAGGGAGGGAGGAAGAAGGGGAGGGAGGAAGGAATCAGTTTATCTCTTATATTTTTTTAAAAATTATTCTCTTATATTTCATGGTTAAGATGAATTGATATTTCAGTAAAAACACTGAATCATTTAATATCATGTCTTCCCACTCCTTCTACTAAAAGGATTTCCCCATGCTATGCCTGAATGACTGGTTCATTCTTTGTAAATCTACACTTCTTGCCATTGCAACTGGATCGGTAGTGAACACCTGAGAAGGTAGCCAGTCCATCAGTCTGCATGTGACTCATGGCTACGTGAAATGACAAATGTTGTTTATCAGATTTGTCTCTCTCAGCCAATGACACGGGGGATATGGTGAGAATATGTTGATTATCAGTGGATCTAAAAGTGAAACATATGTATCAGGATAAGCTATAAGTAGATGAAAAGTGAAGAGTGGTGTTAGCAGGTGGCCAAGGGACTTTACTGTTTATAGAGTGATCATGGACCCCAAGTGGAATTGTTCAGTTCTAACCAAATATTAAAGTTATTTGTCAACTTTGTATAGTTTCTCCCTCCCCTTACCTCATATAGGCCACATACAGAAAGCTGAAGAAAAGAAGAAATAAAAAGAGGCTCAGAAGAGAGAGGCAGCAAGTCCTGAGAAAGAGACGCAGAGATATAAATCAGAAAACAGAGAGACCAATCCAGACTATGTCAAGGTCTCACATTTTGATTGTCTTTCCGTGATTGTCTTTAAGTTTTCTGAAATAACTAGCACAACAAAGAAATAGAAAAATTTAATATCTTTCTGAGAAATTCTGATTTAGCACATTTAGGAATGTGTACTAAACCACTAATTGATATTTACAACTCATTGTGAGTTTGTTTATTGGATAATTATTTTTCCAGGAACTAGAAATTTTTTAACTGAAATTAATGGCGATTTGACCAAGAGCAAAATTCATCACAGAGAAGGATAAGATTCTGAGGTCAGATTCCAGAGCAGATCACCATACAGGCAGAAAAATGTACAGGAGTACATTTTTATATATAGGAGCCCTCAAGAGTATAAAAGGAAAGATAGGAGAATTCAAGATTTAAAGATCATGAAAGAACTGAAACAATGAGCTTGAATACTGTCAGCTTCCTTCTCCATCCTATGTCTGTGTCTTCCTTTAGATCTTCCTCTCTCATAATCTCCCCACAGATAAGTTTCATCTCCTTTTTAGCTCATGTGGTGAAACAACCAGCCAATAATCCATGGCTCTCTCACATTATAATCTTGGAACCAAGGACAAATGGACTCTAATTTTCATCCGCATTCTCAGGTAGTAGATGTAATCACCTACATACATCAAGGATTCATATCTGGCCCAACCAACTATAAGAAGAGGACAAAATTTTGTATCAGTCATATGGCAACTGTCACTGCAACCATGAAAATGCATGAGGAGAGGGTTTCTAGACAAGAGAATTTTAACCAATAACACAGTAACTAGGTACTATAGGATATAATACAACTGGCAAATTAATTATTGTTAGCATACACCCACCCTGTTCCCTTTCTATTCAAAGCAATTTAGGCAGTCCCTTTTCTCACACTATACTCACCATGAGATTCTGTTGGGTTCATTTAAATGCTGGTTAACATTTTTATTAAATAATGAAGGGAATTTATTATTCTTATTTTATGTTGATGGCAAAGTCCATAACAAACTTTCAGAAATAATTTGGCAATTTTTCTGAGGAACAATTCTTATCAGGCATATGTTTTTTCTCTAAATCTTTATAAAAAATTAGAAAAACAAAGTGAGAAAATAAGAAAAAGAAATAAAAATAACAACAACAAAAAAGAATGGAAAAAAGCTAATCAACAGTAACCATATCAGTATTAATGGTACTTTTTACCACTCACTTTCTATTATCTCACAAGGATCCTCAATAATTTCTTATCTATGTTTCTCTCATGTACTTGTGCACATTCTCAGAAGTCTTGGTCTCAGCCAATGTCTCAATGTCTCACCTTGTGCCTCAGACTTCTGCAATGTATTTTTATAAAGCAGTTCCCCTCTAAAAGGCATTTTATTACCTGTTCTTAATATCATGTATGACTATGAATGAATGATAAAACCTAATTGTCAAACACTACAGAAATAGGCAGTCACAGCCACTAATGAGATTATTTTAAAACTAACAGGAACATGGAGTAATTCTCATAAACAAAGGTTGGGTGAAAAGACTGTGAATTCAAAATTGTATCTATGAAGGGATTGCAATTATTTAAAAGTGACTGAGTGCATGTGAACAATAAATAAAGGAGCAAGGGAAAAAAACTTATTTAAAATCATTTAAGAGCTGGGTTTTGAGTGACTCTACTTCAGATTGTTACTCATTATAATTTTCTTTGCATAATACATACACATAAAGGAAACTATGGTGGAAGAGGAATTACAAAGTGGGGAGAGTGAGTCATCTACCTAGAGCCTGGAACCACTGTGGACACCTTGGTTTGGGAGATCCTCAAGTGCAGCCCCAGGTCTCCTACCCTGACCCCTCCCACCATGTGTTTGCTGCAGTAATCATTTTAATATTTTCAGATCATCTTCTAAGGGAACTGAAACTTCTCCACTTGTTGCCCATGGTTGGGTTGTTCATTCCTCCTTTTGTTTCTAGCCCTCTAGAGGAATAATTTCTCTAGTCATGACGTTAGGTTTCTAAATACAGAGATTCAGACTTTCCTTATCTAGGGGAAATTTGAAGCTGTATCTGTATTTAAACTGAAAAGCTCAAACAGTTGCTCCAAATTCGAGTGGAGAGCAGTGAGAAGTCACTTTTCTCCTAAATCCCTCTCCCATAGTGGTTCCCACACTTCCTCAACACTCTTCTAGGGTTTTGCTCCGTCACTCTTCTTCTATTTGTTTATTCTTCTAAACCCTTAAACCATTTGTCTCCTTTTGAACGTCATTTTCCTGACTTACACAAAGCACCATTTAGAAAAATGTGTAACAATTTTTGGCAATTTATTCTCCACAATTTGACATTTAGGGTGATGGTTGTCAAACACTTTGAAATCTTAAGATGTGCAACATTAAGATTCCTATTTGGTAGCCCGTCCAATATAGCCCTTGTTCCATGTATTTATAGAAAGCCATTTTACCTGCTAAACTTCAGTTGAATACATCCCCTTAGATACACAAGCATCTCCCTTTACAAAAGCTATACTAAAATGAATCGTGTGTACACTTGCATCATTAAAACATCAAAACCAGAATTTTAGACTCTTTCTCTAAGATTATATCTGACTCAATAATCTGTTTCTATAATTTTTATTTTATTTTATTATTTTATCTTACCTTATTTTTGCTGTTTCTCTTTTGACAAACAGATAATGGAAAAGGAGAAGGATAGAGGAGGACACAAGCCTGCACTTGCTGAGCAGAGAAGCAGAACCAAAATAACTTCAGCTATTGTGTTCTTTGTAGTCATAAGCCCTTCCCACCTCCACCAAAGGTGATTTATTTTCGACTGGGAACAATTTGTCTCTGTTTGCTTTAGGAAATTCTCTTGCGTTTACTAAGCAGGGTTGGAGAGGGTAGGATGGGCACTATCTCTTCTGAATGTTTTTGAACAGAATTATAGAGTTTAGGTTCAATAAACCTCAGAATATACTAGCACTATTCTACATTTAGCATATTAAACAAAGAAAAAGAAAATACACTACTTTTTATAGCTGCACATGCTTCTACTTCTGTTTGCCAGTGGTTTTTCTAGTAGCACTCTCAAGTTATTTTTAAAGTTAAAGTTTAAATTTAAAAAATACCAATGTATTGACACCTCTTCTGAGGACGGGTAAGCCTTTAATATTTCATAACATGCCAATGAATTTACTTGAAACACAGTTTTTAGTGCAGGTTGGTCTGTTTTGTGATGCTAGGCTATAAAAGTGTCCATGATACCGATACAGCTGACATTCCATTTTTGGAGAATGGATGGCCATCAATAGTTGAGATAGTTAACTCTACAGTCAGCTCCTTTTGTAGACATTAATATTGTAACTCTTAATGTATCACTTGAGGCCTGGGCAAAACCCATCTCTGCAGCAATCTCTGTGTCAAGAGATACTAAGTTACCCCGATAGGCTAAAACAAAGCTGGAGGATATAGAAATTTGACCACCCAATTCCCTTGCCCAAACTGCATGGCTGGCATACAATGCTCTAGGAAATGACCTGGGAAAACAAACATAATATGTAATAAATGCTCAATAAAGAAATGGATAATCCAACATGTATTACTAATGAATACTTGTATTCATCTGGGCAGTATTTAAACAATTTACTTTTGGAGATACTTTGCTTTTTTTAATTCTGAAAAGATGATGTTTTCTTTTCTCAATGAGATAAAATATACATAAAATTTACCATTTTAAATGTATAATTCAGATGGGTTGGTTATATTCACAAACTTGTACAACCATCACTACTATCCATTTCCAGAACTTTTTACTCATTAAACAATAACTCCTCATTCTCCCCTCCCCCCTGTCCCTAGTAACCTCTGTTGTACTTTCTGCCTCTATGAATTTGCCAATTTAGGCAAATTAGGCACCTTATATAAGTGGAATAATACAATATTTGATTCTTATTGACTGGTTTATTTCAAATTGTATGTTTTCCAGGTCTGTCCATGCTATAGAATGTATCAGAATTCCATTATTTTTTTAAGACTGAATCATATTCCTTTGTATATATACACCATGTTTTGTTCCATTTATTTGATGATGGACATCTGGGTTGTTTCCACCTTTTGGCTGATTGTAAATAATATTGCTACAAACACTGGTGTACACATATCTGTTTGAGTCCTTGTTTTCAATTCTTTTGAGTATATACGTAGAAGTGCAATTTCTAGATCATATAGTAATTCTATAATTAACTTTCTGAGGAACTGCCATTTTGTTTTCCATAGGGGCTTACACCATTCTACATTCATATTAGCAGTGCACAAAAATCTCAGTTTCAAGATGTTTTACTATTTAGCCCCCCTTCTTCTCTCTCTTTCTCTCTCTCTCTCTCTCTCTCACACACACACACACACACACACAAACAAACTTTCTTTGGCAAGCATTTATTGAACATGTGTTATCTGCAACATGCCAGGGTTAATCAAGAATAAATAAAGCAATTGTCAAACATCCTTTGAACAAAAATATTTGAACAAATATTAAGACCTAATAATAATGGGTAGTCCGAAATTAAAATTTCATGTTA
This sequence comes from Lontra canadensis, assembly GCF_010015895.1. NCBI lineage: Eukaryota > Metazoa > Chordata > Mammalia > Carnivora > Mustelidae > Lontra > Lontra canadensis. The sequence goes on from NW_022630995.1 coordinate 30,403,710, forward strand.
ATTGACTTGTGTAAAAGAATGTATTGCTTATCTGTATAAATTACTTTCATTTATGGAGGTTGTTTCTTTGTTTTACTCCTGTACATAATACTTTTAGATCCTTAGAATATAAAAAAAAAATGAGAGTAATATAAGTATGCTTAAGTGAACAGAATGCAAACATTGTAACCTACTTTAGTCTGCTCAATATGTAACAATAATAGGAGAGACAAAAACAATATAATTATAGCTACAATTATTTTAAATGCTTACTCTGTGGTAAAAAGTGGGATAAGTGCTTTACATATATAATCTATGAATTAGAGACTATTATGCCCATTTTAAGAATAAGGAATTGGAGACTCTGGGGAATTTGTTCAAGGTCACAAAGTATGTAGCAAAGCAAAGATTCAGACTCAGCCTGGTCTTACCAGTTCAGTATCAAAACACCACATTTATTTATTTTGAAAGTGTTTGATAATACTTAAGTATTATGCTTATTGTGAGAGGAACTATTAAGAAATAATTTCCAAGTTCTATCCTAACTCCTGGAAGTAATTGACAGTGTCCCAAGTGCTCCCACATAGAGCTCAGAACAGCTGGAATAAAGTTATATTGCTATTATTTATCAATTTAAGATGCCATTATCATTTTCTTCAGGGAAATTACATTCTTCCCAAAATACTGTTTATTTATAATTGTTTAACACATAAAAATTTAATTCTTTCCACTTTTGAATATAAAGTCCAGCATAATTAGAACTAGAACACTTAATCAATTTTAAGAATTTCAGAAAGTTTAGCAAAAATTTATCTAAAAGACTTGTCTGCACCTAATAAAATTTTTCATTGGCTTCTCATTTTCCTTAGCGTAAAATCTCAAATCTCAAATTCATTACCATGTATGTATGGACCATGTCATGTAATCCATGACATCTCTTGGGCATTATGGCCACCACTGCTGGGTCACTCAGCCTTCCCCAGGTTCACTGGACTCCACTACTGTTGCTCTAATACACCAAGCAAACCCATATCAGGACACTTGCACTTGCTACCTTCTGATTAGAATTCTCTCTGGTATATACATGGCTCATTCTTTAGCTGCCTTTCCATATTAATCAAAGGTCATCTTCCTGATAATCCTCTACAAAATAGCATCACTTGTCACCTCAGCTCCTCCAGTCACCCTGTCTTTATCTTCATTTATTCATCTTTACAATTGCTTATTCATCTTTAAAATTATTGTTGTTTACAGCCATGCCAGGCTGTCAAAAGCACCATAGACAAGGCATACAATACCCATCCAGTGCAGTTCTCGGATTCTCTGATTCCTCATGCTCCCCTCTCCCCCAGCAATTTATACTGTTTGACAATTATCTTTTTTTTTTTTTTTTTTGCAGGGCAATAGGCTTGCTGGCACCTGGTTGGTGTTTGCCCACAGCACTGGTTTGAGTATTCTAACTCAGAGGTGGAATGCACTGATAGAAATTTGCAGTTTGACCTTGTAGGATATCAGTACCAAATGTTCTTCGGTATTGGAGGGATAAAAACCTCACATTCTCATGGGAGAGAACACCCAATTTTCAGTGTCAAATGGATCTTCCTGACCATAACCATTTGCTCTCTACAACCACTGATGGCACTGAGGGGCCAGAAAACTTCTGAGGGTTACCATGTATTAGAGTACACTCGGCTTCAGTTATCAACCAGAGCTGTCACCTTTTGTTTATTTCTGGGGAGCTAGTGAATAGTGAGCTCAACATGGGTCTCGATTACCCCCAATGGCCCTGACTTGGAGGTGATCTCACCCTGCATCTTACACTTAGGGCACAGAAGGCAACTACCCCAAATAGGACTGCATCCCTAAGGCCTCTGCTGGAGCAGGTGGGGCACTAGTGACAGTAGGCGCAGATCTGAACTACTGCTTTCCGCAGGCCAAGCAGCACAGCATTGGGTTGTGGGTCTATCCTTTCAGGTGGGATCTTGGCAGCAATGAGGTCAAACCACATTTGCTTCAGGATTACTTTTACCAGTGCTCACTTCAGTAGCACATATACTAAAAACAGGATTACTTTTACCAGACCCCTCAGAGCCAATTAGGATAGACTTTTAGCTTCTTGAGTTCCCTCTCTGTCTTGGGTCTTTCTCACAGACTGTACCCATTCTCAGGATTTGTCAGTTTCTCCAGTTAAGCAATGGATTGCCCAATATCATAAATGTCTTGTCCCACCACTAGGATATCAGTGTCTCACACCAGGTGCTGAGGGCAGAATGAAATATCTTGACTTTAACTCATGCAATGAATGTGGCCTGATCAGGGTCTTCAAGGACAGGGGAGTAAATGGCTCTCTCATTCCCAACTCCCTAAGAATTTATTGTATCCCCTCTATAGATTTCCAGGGTCCCATGTGCAAAGGGAGATCCCCCTCACTGAACCAAACCTCCCTGCAAAACAGAATCATCCACACCATAAGGGAGTGAGTAACTGAACTCCCTGAGCACCATGCAGGCACAGTCAGAGGGCAGGGTGTGTGGTGATAATGCTCATTTTCTCTGCCTCCTGCCCTATCAGAGAAAAGCCGTTACCCCCTGTATCCCATACCCACACTACCCATGCCTAGTTACTTTCCCTGGCCTTTTGCAGGGACTTGGCAGCCATACTAATAAGCTCAAATATATTTTCATCATGAATTCTTCCTCAAATGGCGACTGCCCCACTGGCTGGGGTTGTCCCTATGCTTTTGATTAGGGGTCAGAGAGCAGGGGCATTTTGTCCACTTCACAATCAATCAAAATAACATCTTCCTCTTCACTCCACTCACTTTTCCAGGGATTTCACTTCTTAGTGTTCCAATCAGGCTTTGTCAGAAGCACTCAAACTTAATCCACTGCAGTTTGCAACCTCCTAACTTTCCAAAATAGCAAGCAAAGGTTTCCAGCTTATTATCCTGTATCCTGCTTTCCCACCTTATCTTCTAGCCCAGAAGCTAGCATAGTAGTGGGCACCCACACAACCTTCTCTAACTCAGCCCTTCTTCCAACTTTCTAACCTGACCTTCAGCCTCCAGTTAGGCATCAGTGGCCAGCAGAGTTGCCCAGAGTGCAGGCCAGCCTACTATAGCCACATTTGTCTCTCTTCTCTGCTGCAGTATACTCTGCACAATCCTTCAAACAAACTCATTAAAATAGCAGGAGTTTTTAAGGCATCCCCTGAAAATCCATGCAGCCATCTGCAAGTGTCTAACATACCAACCATCATTCCCCACATAGAGGTTGATGGTCAACCAAGGATGTCCCCGATGGATACTCCTTTCCCAAGACCCATTTCTCCAGTCTTCTGACTAGCTCCCCAGTTATTGATTTGCAGCCTTGGAAATTCCCTAGGTGAAATATGAAACTGCCCCTGCTCATGGAAGGCAATGAGAGACTGAAAAAAGAGGCAGGCTAGATTGGTAGGTGATAGGTTTAATAAGCAAGGGAACTGACACACAAGGCTTGTCTTGAGTGGCTGTAAGATGAGTAGATCTCTGCAGCCCCTGGAATCTCAAGAGTGTATATAGCAGCCTTGACTGGGTTCAGTTACATATACTGTCCAGACGGTCTCAACAACACCTTACTCTCCACAGGCTCCCTCTCTCTTACTGGTTAACCTTCCGTCATGTCTTCTCATTGGCTTCCTGCAGTGACAGTACATATCATGTGATATATTCTTTTTAAATATTTATTATCCCTGTCCTTCTATTAGAGTAAGGGACTTCATTTTGTTCACTTCTATACTCTCATTATTTAGGAAATAACTTGCTCTTAATAAATAGTTATTGTTTGAAAGAGGAAAGAAAGAAGGAAGTAGGAATGAAGGAAGGATAAAAATTATGTTATTGATGTTCAGAGAAAGCAACATAAAGTGTCCTTAAACTGGGTCAATTAGTGGTGCTAACATAGATTTTACTGAAGAATTAGATATTTTGAATCCAGATTGGGGATTTGGGTTTATAAAGTACTATGTAATATTTTCCAATAAAACTGAGTTTTAAAGATGATTTGGATGAGCAGGAAAGGCCATTTTGTGGAAGACAAATTAAGCTGCATGGGGGAAATAAAACAAGAGAAAGCAACAGGAGAGGCACATTGAGTTGTCAATGATATTCTTAAGAGCCCTGCTACCTCCACCCAATCTCAGCATGACTGTGGCAGTATTAAGGGATTTTTTCAAAGCTCCTTTAGACTATAACGATGAATTATTAACTGAAAGGCCTCTCCAGAAACAGATGGTAAACATGGATTTCTGATTCAAATATTTATAGTGGATCCAATTTACCAGGTACAATTTTAGACATAAGCATATCTTCTGGATTTATAACAGAACCCTCCCCTCCCCTCACTTCCATCACAATGATGGTAATAAACTCTTAATATATTTCTGTTATGATTTAAAACACACTCTATAAAATATAATCTTTTCAAATGTATAGAGGCATATTTTATGGCTCTGCTTATTATTTGTTTGGGGGAATGTTCCATGTGCCTTGCAAAGAATGTACACTCCACAATTGTTGGATGAAGTGCTCTAAATATCAATTAGGTTGAGGTTAAAATTTTGTATATTTTTACTGATTTAAATGTAATTTTTATATCGAATACTGATAAAGCAATGTTAAAATCCCTAACTATGTCTGTGTGTAAATTTCTCCCATTAGTTCTGCTTGCTTTTTCTTGAAGAATGTGCTTTCAAGCTCTGTTATTAGGTGTATCTATACTTGGGTCTTACGTCTTCTCCATGAATTGGTCCCTTTATCATTATGTTGAAATGATCCTCTTTATCTCTTATAATATTATTTGTCTTGAAGTAGATCTTGCCTGCTATTACTGCAGTTGCATTAGCTTTTTTATGGTTATCATTTTCACAGTTTATCTTTTTCTATCCTTTTACTTTCAACCTATTTGGGTTTTGTACTTTAAGTGAATTTCTTATGGGGTTTCTGGGTGGCTCAGTTGGTTGAGTGTCCAATTCTTCATTTTGGCTCAGGCCATGATCTCAGGTTTCTGGGATTGAGCCCTGAGGTGGGAGGGGGGTGGTCTGTGCTCAGTGGGGAGTCTGCTTGAGGATTTTCTGTCTCCCTTTCCCTCTACCCTCCACCTGCTCATATGTTCTCTCTCTCTGTCTCCCAAATAAATAAATATATCTTAAGTGAATCTCTTATAAATGGCAGACAGTTGAGAATTGCTTTTTTTTTTAATCCAGTAGGACAATTTCTGCTTTTTAAAATGAGTTTCTAGTCTATTTTTGTTCATATAATAATATTGTTGTACTTAGATCTAACATTTTTCTATTTGTTTACCATGAGTCTGATCTGTTTTAGTTCCTACTTCTTTTGTTTTTAAGCTTTCTTTAAAAGTATTCAAACAGGGCACCTGGGTGGCTCAGTTGGTTAAACCACGGCCTTTGGCTCAGGTCATGATCCCGGAATCCTGGGATCAAGCCCTGCATCGGGCTCCCAGCTCCATGGGGAGTCTGCTTCTCCCTCTGACCTTCTCCCCTCTCATGTTCTCTCTCTCTCTCAAATAAATAAATAAAATCTTTTTTAAAAAGTACTCAAATATATTTAGTAATTTATTTTTAATTCCTCTAACAGCTTTTAGGTTTAACTTTTGGTATTCTTTTGGTAACTGCTGGTTACAAAATTCATTTCTATAACTACTTATATAGAGTTAATATTATACTACTTTATGTAAACTGTAAGAACTTGCCAAGAATATAATTCCATTTACAATTTCCTCCATGACCTTTTTGCTATTATCATATATTTATATATTTTATATCTATATATATATTATTGCCTCACAATCCAAGGGTATAAATTTCAGTAAACTGTCAGGTATCTTTTCAAGAAATTGTGAAAAAAATATTTTAACTTCATTATACCATTTTTAAGAGACCTTTACTGAAGCCTATAAATACAGGTTTATATCTGGCATCATTTTCTTTATTATAAATAACTTCCATTAGCATTTTTGATGTTCCAGGTCTTCTGAAATGGACATATTTCACCTTCTATATATCTGTAAATGCCTATTTGCTTTTATTTTTTATACAAAATGCTAGGTATAAAATGCTCTATTGACCTTTTTTTCCCCCTTTGAGAACTTCAAAGTTATCATTTCATTGTCTTCTAGCTTCATTTTTTCTAATGAGAAGTCAATCATAATTTCTATAATTATTCTCCATTAAGAAATGTGTCTCTCTCCTACACCCAGCTGTTTTCAAGATTTCTTTACCTTTTCTTTACCAATCATTTGACTGCGATGTGCTTCGTGTTGTGTATATGTGTTGTCTTTATGCTCCTTGTGTCTACTCAGCTTTATGTTTCTGTACATTGAGGTTTTCTACCAAATTTGGAAAAATTTAGTTATAGTTAAATATTTCTTACCTTCATTTTACCTCTTTACCTTTTGTAAAATCAGTTGCACATTGTATTAGAGAGCATGTTATGTCCTATATTAACATTCTTTTTTTTTCAATTATTTTTCTCTATGTTCTTCAGATTGCATAATTTCTATCGATCAGTCTTCAAGTTTGCTGACCAATCTTTTGTTTAAGCCCATTGAAATACTCTACTTTTCAAATATTACACTTTTAAGTCGAATTTTCATTTTTTTCTTTTTTATAACATCCATTTTTCGGCTGAGGTTCTTCATCTGCTCAGCGTCATTTCCTTTCTTGAACTATATCTATAATAGCTGACTTAAAGTTCTTGTCTTTCCACATGAAAAACACTCAACATCACTCATCATCTGACATATACAAATCAAAGCCACAATGAGAAACCCCCTCACACATATCAGAATGGCTAAAATTTACAATACAGGAAACAACAAGATGTTGGAGAGGATGCAGAGAAAGGGGAACCCACATGCACTGCTAGTGGGAATGCAAACCGGTACAGTCACTCTGGAAAACAGTATGGAGGTGCCTCAAAAAGTTAAAAATAGAGTTACCTAGAAACTTCACAACTATTTGCCCAAAGGATATAAAAATATTGATTTGAAGGGGTACATGCACTCCAATGTTATAGTAGCATTATGAACAATAGCCAAACTATGAAAAGAGCCCAAGTGTCCACTGACTGATGAGTGGATGAAGAAGATGTGGTATATACATAAATACATATATAAATATGTAAAAAATATATATACACATATATATATGCAATGGAATATTATAGCCATTAAAAAGAATGAAATCTTGCCATTTACAATGATGTGGATAGAATCAGAGTATATTATGCTAAGTGAAATAAGTCGGTCAGAGAAAGACCATACAATTTCATTCATATGTGGAATTTAAGAAACAAAACAGATGAACATAGGGGAAAATTTTTTAAAAAGAGGGACAGAAGAGCAAATCATAAAACAAACTATTAATTATAGAGAACAAACTGAGGGTTACTGGAGGGGAGGCAGGTGGGAGATGGGATAAATGGGTGATGGGCATTAAGGAGGCACTTGTTTGAAAAGCACTGGGTGTTAAATGGAAGTGTTGAATCATTCAATTCTACTCCTGAAACCAATAATGTACTGTATGTTAACTAACTGGAATTTAAGTAAAAACTTGGAAAAAAAATGAAAACAATTAGGTGTTAGGGGAAAAAAAAAAAGAATCTGCCTGGCAATTAGAATTGCTCCTACTCAATTCAGTCCCTTAGTGTCCCACTAGCTTTTGTCCAGCATTATATTTTAGTGTTATTTATGATCCTTTATTTTTTAATTAAATAATTATATTCTTTATATTACCACAAAAATAATTTTGAACACAAACTGTTCATATGTAATTCTATATATGTCTGTTTTATCTGGCAGTCTTCTTATTGTACATGTAAATTATTGACTCTCTAGTGATTTAAAAAAAAAAAAAGGTCATCTGTTACTTGAATCATTGTTCGCTTTTATGTCATGTATTGTACTCTTTTCCTTTGGCTGTCTTTAATATTTTCTCTCCATCTTTGGTTTTTAAGAATTTGATTATGATATCCCTATATACAGTTCTTTTTTGTTTTTATCCTAGTTAGGATAACTGGATATTCCTGTTTTTTAATCAAATTTGGAAAATTTTAAGTAATTACTTTAATGTCCTATTCTTTCTTTCCTTTTCTTTTGAGACTTCAATTACATGTATGCTAGATTTCCTGCTACACTCCCTGATGACAGGTCACTGAAGCATTGGTTACTTTTTTTTTTTTTTAAATCTCTTTTCTCTCTGTTCTTCATATTGGGAAATTTCTACAGATTCATCTATAGTCTTTAGCAGTCTCCAAAGTAACATTAAGGTCAATCAGTACATTTCAAAATTTCAGATATTTTATTAATCTATGCTAAATTCTTCATTTGGTTCCTTTCCTAGTTTCTAATTTTTCTGTTGAGACTCTTATCTCTTATTATTATCATCCTTATCTCAAGGGCCTTAGACCTATTTTTCATAGCTTCTTTAAAATATTTCTCTACTAATTACAACATTTTGGTCATGTTGGGTTCTGCTTCAATGACTGGTTTGTTTTCTTAAGTATGAGTCTTATCTACCTACTTCTTTCCATATGTATTCATTTTTAATTTTAAGTTGAACATTTTGGATGAAACTCTGTAAGGAACTGGGGTCATGACATCATCCTTGCAAACTTGTTGATTTTTTTTTTTCCCTATCAAGCAATTAAATGGTGGATACTTTTGTTCTTGTAAAAATTTAAAAAAAAATTTAAAAAGTAAGAATCTCCACACTGTTTTCCAAAGTGGCTTCACCAACCTGCATTCCCACCAACAGTGTGGATTAAGAAATTAAAAATAGAGTTTCCTTATGACTCTGTAATTGCACTACTGGGTATTTACCTCAAAGATACAGATGTAGTGAAAAGAAAGGCCATCTGTACCCCAATGTTCATAGAAGCAATGACCACAGTCACCAAACTGTGGAAAGAACCAAGATGCCCTTCAACAGAAGGATAAAGAAGAATGGATAAGGAAGATGTGGTCCATATACACTATGGAATATTATGCCTCCATCAGAAAGGATGAATACCCAACTTTTCTATCAACATGGATGGGGACTGGAAGAGATTATGCTGAGTGAAATAAGTCAAGCAGAGAGAGTCAATTATCATATGGTTTCACTTATTTGTGGAGCATAAGAAATAACACGGAGGACATGGGGAGATGGAGAGGAGAAGGGAGTTGAGGAAAATTGGAGGGGGAGACAAACCATGAGAAACTGTGGACTCTGAAAAACAATCTGACGGTTTTGAAGGGGTGTGGGGTGGGAAGTTGGGTGAGCCTGGTGGTGGTTATTAAGGAGGGCACATATTGCATGGAGCACTGGGGGTGGTGCATAAACAATGAATTCTGGTACACTGAAAAGAAATGAAAAAAAAAGAAAGTACAAGTTTGCAATGATTGCAGTGACATATATGTTGCTATTGAGTTATGTAATAGATGGTTTTTCCTTAGTCCTATTTATGTAGAGTCATGATAATACACCTTTAGGCAGGATGTATATCTCTCAGTAACTCCTCAATAAAAATAATACTTTTGATAAATAAATAAATAAATAAATAAGTAAAATAAAAAGTAAAAAATAAATAAAGTCCTTGTCTTCCAATTCTACTTACTGAATCATCTTAAGGACTATTTGTCTTTTGACTATGGGCCATATTTTTGGTTCATGTGTGCAGTAAATTTCAATTGTATACTGTGCACTATGGATAATAGTAAAACTCTGGATTCTGGAATCTTCCTCAAAAGAGTGCTGATACTCGATGAGCAGATACCTACATTGGTTAGTGCCTATCCTGAACCTGTGGAGGTTTGCTTGTATACTTTATTAGGAAAGGTTTATTTCAGACTAACTTTAGCTTTCACCTTAGAAAGACTGCTTAACTCTGAAGAAGTAAGAATTATTCCTTAGTCACAGCCCTTCTGGGGTTTCAATGAAAAACCCTCCTCATGTTAGAAGATTTAAATGTCAATTCCTGTCACTGCATGTTGTAGGCAGTAATTCAAATCTTTGCTTCCCATTTTCAGTCTACAAGCTGTTGTTTTGCCTACACTCCTTAGAATCAGCCCTGTGCATATATAGTTCAGGTTTATCCAAAGATATGAGAGAAGTTTATACACAGATTTACAGCTTTTCTCTTCTGTGACTCCTTCCTTATTGGTACTTCCTTCCTCAGTTTCCAGCTGATTTAGCAACCTAAACTGCAGCCATAACTACTTAAGCTTTTAGCACTATGGATTTCTGCTGAGTCTTTTTTTTTTTTCATTTATTTCTTTTCAGTATTCCAGAATTCATTGCTTACACACCACAGCCAGTACTCCATGCAATACGTGCCCTCCATAATACCCACCACCAGGCTCCCCCAACCTTCCACCCGCCCTGCCTTCTAAAATGATCAGTTTGTTTCTCAGAGTCCATAGTCTCTCATGGTTTGTCTCCCCCTCCGATTTCCCCCAACTCCCTTCTCCCCATCTCCCCATGTCCTCTGTGTTGTTCCTTATGCTCCACAAATAAGCGAAACCATATGATAACTGACTCTCTCTGCTTGACTTATTTCACTCAGCATGATCTCTTTCAGTCCTGTCCATGTTGATACAAAAGTTGGGTATTCATCTTTTCTGATGGAGGCGTAATACTCCATTTTATATATGGACTGCTGAGTCTTAACTTCCTTTCAACACATAAACTAGGATGTGCCCTCAGGAAATAAACATCCTGAACTCATACAGGGGGCTTCCCCTATTTCAAGGGGTAGATATTTCCAGACTTATTTGTTTTGGGTTGATTTCCAGAGTCTTAAAATAGTTATACTTTATAGCTCATGTAAACTTATAATTGCTATCTATGAAAGAGTTAGTCATGTATTAGGTACTCTACCATTACCAAAACTGGAACTACCTAGTGATTTATTTAAAAGGCTAAAATCATGGTGAGAAATGATCTCATGGAATCAGGGATTTGAATGGGTTTGTTACAATGATGATATCATTAGAACATCTGAAAGGCCGAATGCACATTTTTAAAATACAGGATTTAATAAAGATTGCTGAGAAACAGCAGATAGTTAATAAGTATTGCTGACAATGAAAGGTGACTGTTTCTGAACTTATGAGGAAATAGCCTTAGGAAAGAGAATAATATGGTGAAAAAAATCAGAACAGTCCATAATGATAATCTAGTCTAATCACTTACTTGCAGATAATCAAGAACAGGTTATAACTTACTGAAGTATATTAGATAGTTAATATCCCAAGAGTAGACCCAGGTATAGAACCACAAGTTCCATGATGTCATCTTCTCTCAAGCCCTACATTACTTACGAGCATCACAAACCTATTTCACAATAGACAATATTTTCAGTGTGGCCATACCAATGATATCATATTTCTCTCTAATTTTCTAAAGACAGATAAAAATGAGCTTCAAGGGATGCCTGGGTAGCTCAGTTGGTTAAGCAACGGCCTTTGGCTTGGGTTAATGATCCCGGAGTTCCTGGATCAAGTCCCACATCAGGCTCCCAGCTCCATGGGGAGTCTGCTTCTCCCTCTGACCTTCTCCCCTCCCATGCTCTCTCTCACTCAAATAAATAACTAAAATCTTTAAAAAAATAAATATAAAAATGAGCTGCAAAAACTCATGGTGATGTCCATAAATAAGGGATATTTGGTAGGAAGGCTGAATCACTATACTTCTGTCTATCACTTCTGTATCATTCCATACAGACACTATTAGATCTTAAAACAAGGTTAACTTCTACTCGATAGTAGGAATTATTACATCAAGAGCATAGAATTACAAGTTTTCCCAAGATAAGGCAAGAATTAGTTGCACATGCCAAGACATGGCTTCCAAAGGGATTTTGACAGAAAGGAGTGTGGTAGGTACTTTAGGCAAACAGTAGGTATCAGAGATCTATTAGGTTTGTCAACAGAGTAAGGGAGGAAAAAACCTAAAGGTTCAAGGATGTCTTAGTAGGTAACTGAATTTTATCCAGATGCAATTCAGGATGATGACTAGATCCAAAAAATGGTTTATGGGGGAGGGGGTGCTTAACTTCTAATATTATATAAAAATGTAATTTTAATATATTAAAATGACATTAATTATATTATTGTATATTATAATTATACTAATATATTATTATGTTATATTAACATATAATGTAATGTTATTATTAATAACTTTCAATTTTCTTCAGGTTACCATCTCTGGGTTCATCTCTATCTCTACTCCATTTTAACTCAGGCTGACAAAGTCTGAAACATTCATGTGAAAAGAGATATATATATATACCAATGTTCACTACAGCATTATTTACAATAGCTGAGATATGGAAAAAACATATGTGTCCATCAATGGATGAATGACAAAGAAAATATGATATATATATATATAAGGGAATATTATTACAGCCATAAAAAAATAAAATTTTGACATTTTGTGACAACACGGATGGACCTCAAGTGCATTATGCTAAATAAAATAAATCAGACAGAGAAAGACAAATACATGATCTCTCTTTTATGTGAAATCTAACAACAACAATAAAAATAACCTTACAGATACAGAAAATAGATTGGTAGTTGCAAGAGATAGGAGTGGAGGATGGGAGAAATTGGTGAACTATTTTTATTTTTTTTTAGTTTAAATAAAGTGAATATATTTTTTTTAAAGTCTCCTTGGTACTCCATGATTCCCTGTGCATCCCCTATCACAGCTCAGTAAACCCACCCTACAGTATTAGCTCTTTGCCTTCTCCTCCCCCCAGATCACCACTACAAGTACAGATAATATGATTATGAGGGTGTTGAAAACATGGACTATATATCTATATTTTTTTTAAGATTTTATTTATTTGACAGAGAGAGATCACAAGTAGGCAGAAAGGCAAGCAGAGAGAGAGAGAGAGAGGAGGAAGCAGGCTCCCTGCCGAGCAGAGAGCCCGATGCGGGACTTGATCCCAGAACCCTGAGATCATGACCTGAGTGGAAGGCAGAGGCCTAACCCACTGACCCACCCAGGCGACCCTGGACTAAATTTTTTAAGTCTGAGATCACACAGTGCTGGGCACATGTTAGATAATAAGGCATTGTGGATAACAGATGGATGGATGGTATCCTAATCAGCTAGGGCCCCCATAACCAAATAGCACAGTCTGGGTGGCTTAAATAACAGAACTTAATTTCTTACCATGTTGGAGGCTAGAAATCCAAGATGAAGGTGTCAGCAGGTTTGTTTTCTTCTCAGGCCTCTTTCCTTAGCTTTCAGGTAGTCACTCTCTTTTTATATCCTCATTAGTTTTTCTTCTGTGCATGAACATTTAGACACAAGTCTAATTTTTCTCTTCCCATAAAGACACCAGCCAAATGGGGTTAGGGCCCATCCTAACAGCTTCATTTGAATGTAATCATCTCTTTAAAGGCCCCATCTCCAAATACAGTGACATTCTGAGGTACTGGGGGTTAAGGTTTCAACATACGAATTTTATAGAGACATACTTCAGCTCATACTGGATGGCACAGTAAGAGAGGCTACTAGTCCGCAGTCTCAAACACAAGGAAAGATGCCAGAACAGAGGTCTAGGAACTGAACTATAGTATAAAAGAGAATCTGGGACTTAAAAAAGAAAGAAAAGGTAATATAAAATCTGGAGACTGAAGATACAGTTTCAAGTAGTAGTTAGCTTACAAATGGACAAATCACATGGATAAATCATTCACCTTTTCTGGATCTTGATTTCTTGAACTTCAAAAAGGCGTTGGTAATACTACTTACTTCCTTTCACTGGGTTATTATGAAGATAAAATGTTTGAAATTCTTGGGGGTACCTGGGTGGTTTAGTTGGTTAAGCATCTGCCTTCAGCTCATGTCATGATCTCAGGGTCCTGGAACTGAGCCCATGCTAGGCTCCCTGCTCAGAGGGGAGTCTGCTAATCCCTCACTGTCTATCAATCCCACCCACCCCTTATGCTCTCTCTCAAATAAATAAATATATATATTTTTTAAATGTGTGAAATTCTTTGTAGAATGTACTACAGACATTAGTTATTTTTTGTATCATTGACAGATCTGAGAAACAAGATCAGGGGATACCTGGCTTAGATCTACTGCTGGACACTGAAACAGCAGTCAGCCTGAAGATGATGGGTAAAGGGTCAGTAAATCTGAGAGTGAATCTCCCCTGGCTAAAGTCTGGAAAAGAAAAAGAACCCAGCAGCTCCTGGGCCAGGAATCGTTTATCCTTTGGATCAATTAGTTGGAAAAATAGGCATTAATAACATAAATTCTTTAAGCAAAACTGATCAGAAGCATGTTAACCTGACCTAAAATGTGATGAAAATTTCCAGGGCCTAGGTTCCCCTTTGTACTTTACATCGCTATGAAAGAAAAAACTTATAGAAGTAGTTACTTCATTCTGCTGTCATAAAATGCTCAACACAACAACAACAAAAAATAGTACTTTTTTTGGTTGTTGTTGTCTTGTCTTTGTCTATCATGGAGATGAAAGAGTAAAAATAGTTTAATTCCCTTTCATCCAAAAACCTTAAAATCAGACAGATACTGACACGTATTCTTGAAAAGACAGGAGCAGAAAGAAATACTGAAATCTTGGACACTTCCACCCTCATGTTATAAAGGAAAAAACTGAGAGAGAGAGAGAGAGAGAGAGAGACTGGAGCAGGTCCCTAGCCAATGATGGATGGAGCCAGAGGGGAACCTGGCCCTTCTTCCTAAGGCTTCAGGCACATTTGTCCATTTCCTTGGAGCATGTCTTGTCAGGGGCCTTGGAAAGCATCCAGTCCAAAACTGCCTCAAATTGGTAAAGCTTTTTCTTGTTTTGTTTTGTTTTTAATTTGTTTTAATTTGTTTTTAATTTGACAAACAGAGATCACAAGTAGGCAGAAAGGCGTGGGGGTGGGGGGTAGAGTGGGGGGTGGTGTTGGAGAGGCAGGCTCCCTGCCTTGCAGAGAGCCCGATACAGGGCTCCATCCCAGGACCCCGAGATCATGACCCACTGAGCCACCCAGGTGCCCCTTGGTAAAGCATTTTTAACTCCTAAAAATATATATATGGGTATTTTGAATATAATTACTATTTAGTTATCTCTGAATAAAATCTCTAGAAAAATCATTGGCTTTGTGGAATCATTTAATTTACCGAGAACGGTATTTTAGTCTCTAGGAACCTCTATCTAAATTTAGACTTTTCCTGCAGCAATGTTTCTTTAAAATGTAAACCATGCACTACAAGTTACCAGGTTACATCACTTCACCTTTAAGCAACCGATTTTTCAAAATATGGGTAAATAGCGACCCCCAGTGGCAGAACTTGTATCTGCAAACTGAAGAACCTAAATGAGATGCTGTCCAGAACAATGTTGACTAACTGTGGAATGTTAGTGTGCAGTTAACATATCTTTATTAAAATAAAAAAGAAAGAGACTGGATGATTCTCTCCTGATTTTTCATAAAATATCTCTAATGAGAAGTAGAATGTCATTGTCTAATTATTTTGTTATTCAATGGTGTCATTATATTAATTCTAATACAGTGACACTTTTTCATTTTCACTATATTCTAAGAATTGATTAATTTGGAAACTGATGTAAATGCTATAACTGTGAACATAAACTTTTAAACTGTGACCACAATAAAGTTTTTTTTTAAAAAAACAGCTGATATTAAACTACATTTTAGTGTGCTATTTCAGCAAAATCCAGATGGAACACAATCTGTGTATCTAGCAAATCGACTCGTATGTGTTCAGTGAGTGAGAGATCAGTAGTGAGTGCAATGATTATTTCCATCCTAAATAAATACTGTCATACATGGTGAGCCTATGAAGACACCTCTAATTCCTAAATATTATAATACATATACTTTCCTTCACAGTGTATAATAACTAAATGTAGGTATTTAAATAGTGTCTTTTCTTACTTTTTTGGTTTTATAAAATAGCTCCAAATTTTCCCTCTTACAAAGCTATAAAAAATGAATTCTCCCTGGAACACTTACTGAAATAATATCATGATTCATATTTTTACATTTCTATATCAAACATGTGGTGGACTTGCTCATGACATATAACCAACCCACCACTGAATTTGACTGCCTGGTTTTAATTTATCCTGAGCTTCTATTTCCTAATAAGTCATTCTGTAAGACTTTTTACTTTGTCATTATTTCCAGCACCAGCAGAAACCTTCATCCCTTTTTGGGTCTATTTTCAACATAATAGAAATCCACTAAATCCTTGTGTGTGTGTGTGTGTGTGTGTGTGTGTGTGCATGTGCTTACATACAATGTATTAATGCAAATGGATAATTTGCAAATATCAAGGATATTCTGTAATCTATAAACTTTGAATTATTGCTGAGGTTTAAAATATACATCAAAGCATGGATTCATACTGTACATGTGGTCAACGACAACTATGAACTCTCATTTGGGGTAACAGAGGTCTAAACACACTTTGAAAAGGAACTCTTGGTAATAAAAACATAAACTGAGTTAGAGAAAAGCATGCTAACATCAGTGGAAGCTGAATGTTCAAAATGTTTGTTCTGATGTCTATGAAATACAGAAAAACTGATTCTGACTTTGAAATCAATTTGTTTACTGTAGTTAGTTTATAAGGACATTCAACTATCCAAGTTATTTTGCTGTGTGTGGGAAGGGACAGGTCATTCACATGTGAGGATGCATTTACAAATTAACAGAATTTTGTTTTGGAAAATCTGGTAAACTACTTGGGGTTTTTACTTTGGGACTTCTATTTCCAATTAAATGGTTTATTCATTGAGCTAATTATCATTAGGGCCACTTAGCTTCCCTGAGATGTTAGCATAAGAACAGGATGAATAAAATGCATTAATGGTTGGTTTCACTCTAAGAATATATTCAGAATAAAATATGTCACTTTTGATGTTCTAATTTCCCCATAGGACCAATACCCCATAAAAAGTCGTTGAATTTTATAACTGGTGAATAGAACCAGAATATACAAATCTATTATTCACCTATTTAATCTGAGACTAGGGTAATATTATATCAACTACAACTTTTTGTCTGGGAACCTTCCCATGGTTAGCAATAACTAACCTGGAGGCCCTACAACAATCCTCTCTATGATCAATGAAAGATTAATTAAAATGTTTATTAGTTTGGGGGTGCGTGGGTGTCCCAACTCATTAAGCATCTGACCCCTGGTTTCAGCTCAGGTCATGATCTCAGGTTCATGGGATCAAACCCATGTCAGGCTCTGCTCTCAGTGCAGAATCTGCTTGAGATTTTCTCTGCCTCTGTTTACCCACCAAATAAATAAATAAATAAATCTTAAAAAAAAAAGAATGTTTACTAGTTTTCTGTTAACTAGATAACAAAAATAGCAGTAGCATGAGTAGCAATGATAGTAACAGCAGAAACAGCAGCTATCATTTATCGAGCACTATGTGCCAGTCATAGCTCTAATGACTTTATATTAATTTTGTTGGCTAACACAATCCTATGAGGTAAAGAAGAGAAAAATATGCCTAGCAAGGTTGTAGACCAAGGTCACATAGGTGTTAAGAGGTAAAGATTAGAAGTCAAAGGTCACGAAGGTATTTATGTGGTAGATGTCATGAGTCTAAAGTCACACAGACAGTTACTGGTAGAGATTATGTGCCCAAAGTCTCATAGACAATAAATGATAGAGGTTAGATATTCGAGGTCAGATGGGCGGTCAGTGGCAGAGGCTATATGTCCAAGATGACATAGGTGATAAATGATCACGTCTCTCTAGCTTCCCTTCCCTCACTGATAAGCTGAGAATTTTGGTCTGAGTGATTGTGGAGGACACTGCTAGTTACCTGAAATTTATTTTTCCTTCTCTGTATAGTAAGAGAGCTAAAGCTGACATGACTGCCTAACCAGGACTCTACTTCCCAATGCCCCTTGTAGACAGGTGTGGCTTACTGACTGAGTCTCACCAATGAAATGTCAGTGAAAGTGATACCTCTTCTGCGTCTGGCTTACAACATCTTGCAGTGAGGAAAAAAATTAACTTTCATTTTCTTTAAGCCACTCAAGTATTGTTAGTTCTCTCTGTCAGAGCAAGCAATCCTTACCTCCACTAATACAGTGAACATTCAGAGACCTTAAATTCTGAAATTCCAAAATTTAATCAGAAAAATTAAAAGATGGTAAATGTTATCTTCATAAATTTCAAAACAAACAAATTATGGTTTATGAAACTAGAATCCCCATCACCAGACTTCTTTCACTAAGATGATTTATAATATACCTCACTTCTGAAATTCACTTTGCTAGACTCTAATCACTTTTTCTTTTTATCATGGCACTGCTAAATATAACCTTAGCATCCCCTATCATATTTCCTTAGACTTTTAATCCATACCAAAATGTTAAGTGAAAACTGTAATAAAGAGATCATACTATTTTCTATGGATAAGAAATTCTGTCAGATCAATTTTCTAGCATTAGAAAAACTTTATGCTCAGAATCCATGATTAATTGAAAGTGATTTTCTTTCTGTAATACCAATCACCTGAATTTTAATGAATATAAAAGAGGGCAAAACATCATGAGAATAAATCAACTCATTCTTTACCAGAATACCAGCTTCTAGTAAGTAGTATATGGAATAATTTATATTATAAAAAATATGTTTGATGTTTTCTTGTTGAAATTAGTGCTGTGGAAATTATTTTTGGTTTGGCAAGATGGGAGCACATTACATAATACCAGCAGTTTCATCATTAAATCCACCATTACTCGGAGGTATCTGTTAAATGTTCCCATGGATTAGGGTACCACAAAAATGTATGAGACACTTAGATCTAAGCTGGAGGACTTATGTCTTGATTTCAAAATTTATTACAAAGCTACTCTAATCAAAACATTATGGCCATGGCATAATGATAGACTGAGAGGCCAATGAAATAGAAAGCCCAGAAATAAACTTGCATATATACTCAAATGATGTGCAACAAAGGGGCCAAGACCACTCAGTGAGGAAGGGGCAGTCTTTTCAATAAATGGTGCTGAGAAAACTGGATATCCACATGCAAAAGAATGAAGCTGGACCCCTACCTAATACAAAAAGATAACTCAAAATGGACGTAAACACAAGACCTCAAACTATAAAACCCTTAGGAAATAAAAAAAAAAAAAAGAAAAGAAAACACAGGGTAAAAGATATATGGCATTGGATTTGGCAATAATTTCTTGGATATAATGCCAAAGGCAGAGACAACAAAATAGATTGAACTTCGTGAAAATTTTCAAATTTTGTGCATCAAAATACAGATCAACAGAGTAAAAGGGGAACCCACAGAATAGGAGAAAATATCTAATAAGGGATTAATATCCAGAATAGAGAACTCCTAAAACTCAACAATTAAAAATAAACCATTCAAAAAAGACCACAGGCATTCAATAGAGGCAACAGATATTTCTCCAAAGATACACAAATGGCACTAAGCACATGAAAATATATTCAATGTCACTAAACATTAGGTAAATGTAAATAAAAATTATATGGAAATTCTACCCCATACATACCACAATGAGAAACAAGTTTACACCCATTGGGATGGCTACTATTAAAACAAACAAACAAATAAAAACATGTATTGCTGAGGATGTGGAGAAGTTAGAACCCCTGAACATTGTTGGTGGGAATATTAAATGGTACAACTGTTGTGGAAACAGTACAGCAAAAAGCTAAAAATATAATTACCAGATGGTCTAGCAGTTCCACTTCTGGGTATCTAACCAAAAGAAGCAAATGCAGATTCACAAAGAGATATTTGTATACCTATGTTTATAGCAGCATTATTCACAATAGCTAAAATGCAGACTCAACCCGAGTGTGTATTGATGAATGAATGGATAAGCTAATGTTTTATATATACACATAGAATATACTCAAGTTTTAGAAAGGAAGAGAAGTCTAAATTGCCACAACATGGATGAAACTTGAGGACATTAAGTCAAATAAACCAATCTCAAAAAGACAAATATTCTATGCTTATATTTATATGAGGCACTTACAGTAGTCAAAATCGGAGACAGAGAGTAAATGATGGTTTCCAGTTGTGGGAGGAGTTGCAGCGTGTTACTGTGCATTGATCTACAGTTATACCTCTCTCCATTGATATACATATATTTGGTTTACAAATAGTGAATCTATTGGAGTATCTTTAAAAATTTTTTAAATTTCTTATTTTTTAAATTTTTTTTAAGATTGTATTTATTTATTTTTGAGAGAGAATGAGCTGGGTGAGGGGCAAAGGGAGAGGGGGAAGCAGACTCTCCGCTGATCAGGGAGTCAGATGCGGGGCTCCATCCCAGGACGCTGAGATCATGACCTGAGCTGAAGGCAGAGGCTTAACAAACTGAGCACCCAGGCATCCCTGGAGTGCTTTTTTCAATCATCAGAAATCACAACCTTGGGTCAATAAATGCATGAAAAACTAACTTCATCAAATGTTTCGCATCCCAATATTCCTGATACGGTCTTACAGAATATATGCATTCCATTCCTTCTTTTAGCATTAGGAACATCAAGTTTATAAGAAGAGAACATATTAGCAAAAATATATAATAAGCATGAAGTCAGCACGTAGCTTATGCAACTTGAAAATTATTTTTCGGTCAAAAGTCCTAAATTTTAAATGGTGTTTATAGTCATTCATAGCCACTACAGTGGCAGAAACCCTTCTATTCTGACCAAACTCGGGAATTTCTACATGCCCTCATTGTTGCCATGCTCCTGAGCTTCAACTTGTTCCTGGAATTTTAGTAATATTATTACCTTCCAAGTTTTTCAGGATCTATACAGATCTATAGTGTGACTCACATGAGCCCTTCCTCCACCCTCTTGCCTCCATTCACCCTGATCCCACTGGCCTCTTTGCCTATAGTTATCTGCAATCATTCCAACAGCACCCATGGCTTTAGCATTTGGGAAACAGAAAATTAGAGCCTGATCAACTTCTTCTCAGTTACTTCCTTTGTCTCTTTATAATGTCCTAAATTCATAATTAGCTTTTATGAAGTTCAGAATGTATGTCAAACATTGTTACGGGGCGCCTGGGTGGCTCAGTGGGTTAAAGCCTCTGCCTTCAGCTCAGGTCATGGTCTCAGGGTCCTGGGATCGAACCCCACATTAGGGCTCTCTGCTCAGTGGGAAGCCTGCTTCCTCCTCTCTCCTTGCCTGCCTCTCTGCCTACTTGTAATCTCTGTCTTTCAAACAAATAAATAAAATCTTTAAAAAAAATTGTTAGATGATGGAGAAATAAGAACAAAGAGAACACAGTTTCTTCCCAAAAGGAACCAACAGTTTGGAATGCATAAGTCAATACATGCCATGCAAGAAGTATGGGCAGGATACTATCGGGACATAAATCAGGGCATGACTGATTATCTCAGTGGAGCCTAGAAAAGACTTCACTAAGATGGCACTGCTTAAGGAAAGTATTGGAAGAGAAATAGTCATATGGGCAGAGTGGGGGGACTGGAAGCAGGAGATAAGAGAGGCAGAGACTAGGTATTGAAAAACTGAAGCAATATGAATAAAAATATGGAGACTTTAAACAATATGGTACATACTAGAAAAACGGAGGGCTTTGGCTGGCATAAAGTCACAGTGAAATATGACTGCAGAGAGAGAGAATAAGAGAGCCAGTTCGTCCCAAGGAGTAAACACTGTAGTACATATAGTGAGTATTTCTGATGTGCCAGATTCTATTCTAGACTCTACTTGTATAATCTCATTTGATTCTCACAAAAAACATCAGTTTGGTAGTAGTTTTATTCCATTCCTTTCCATTAATTCCATTTATTCCACTGAAGCACAGAGTGGTTTAGTATTGTGCCCAAAGTCACATAGCTAGAAAGTCAAAGAGCCAGGAAGTCTGACAGGCTCTTGGCCATCAGGCTGATTCCCTTCAGCAGTGTGTATTATATTACATTGAAAATGTAGAGCCATCAAAGGGTTTTAAGTGGAAGAATAATATAACTATTCTAATAGTAGAAGGATACAAGATTAAAATTGAGATAGAAGGCAATAAAGGAGAAAAAGAAATGCAGAAAAATTATATTAAAGAAGTAGAGCTATGATAACTCAGAGACTGTCTAAATAAAGGAGGCTGTATCAGTTAGCTTTACTGCATAATTAAGCACCCCCACATTTAGTGGCTTAAAATAAGAATTTACTTAAATCCTAAGTTTATGGATTAGCTAGGGCCAGAAGGTTTAGCTCATGTGTCTACGTCAATTGGTAGGTGAGCTGTTAAGACAGCTATGCTGATCTTGGCTGGGTTCATATATCTAGGGCCTCAGCTGGGATGAATCAGGTGATTCAGCTTCACTTTGTGGTCCTTTGCCCACAGTGGCTAGCCCAGGCCTGTTCTCAAGATGGTAGAAGAGAAGTGTTGGTAAGAATAGCAGAAGTATGCAAGATTGCTTAATGTCTAGGGTTGGAAATAGCTCCAACATCTATTAATCAAAATAAGTTAAAAGACATTTCTCCAAAGAAGACATACAAATAGCCAGTAAAACATGGAAAGATGCCAGTATCATTAACCATAAGGAAAATGCAAACCAAAACCATCAAGAGATACCACTTCAGACCCACTGGGATGGTTCTAATAAACAAGACAGATAATAACATGTGTTAGTGGGGATGCAGAGAAAGTGGAATCCTCATACACTGCTGGGGTGGGAATCTAAAATGGCAAACCACTCTAGAAAACTCCGGAAGCTCCTCGAAGTTGAACACAGAGTTCCCATATGACTCAGTAATTCTACACCTATGCATAACTCAAGGCATAAATGCATATGTCCATGCAAAGACTTGCACATGCGTGTTCATGGGATTTTTCATAATAGCCAAGAAGTGGAAACACGCGAATGTCTGCCAACTGATGAACAGATAAATAAAAAGCGATATATCCATACAATAGAATATTGTTTGGCTGTAAAAAGTAACAAAATCCTAAGATATCATGGATAACCTTGAAAACAGTATATGCCAAATTAAAGAAGCCTGACAACAGACCACAAGTTATATGTCTCCATTTATATGAAATGTCCAGAATAGACAAAGCTATGAAGTTAAAAAAGATAGATTAGTGGTTGCCTGAGGTCCAGGGGTTGGAGGGCTATGGGGAATGACTATTCATGGGTATGGAGTTTCTTTCAGGGGTGATGAAAATGTTCTAAAATTGGTTGTAATGATAGTTACATGGCTCTGTGAATACACTAAAAATTACTGAATTGTACATTTTGAGTGGTTGAATTTTGTAATATGTGAATTGTATCCCAATAAAGTTGTTAGGTTAAAAGATTAATTGGGCTAAAGATAAAGGGAAATTGGGATGACCTTGGAACTACAGATTTGCAAATATGGCTATTATACTTGATACTTAAAAAAAAAACTTCTCTGCTTAATGTATAAATATTTGGAACAAGAGAAAATACATATTATTACATATATTATGTAATAAAGACACACACACACATATATATACATATATATTAATGTCATAAGACCTACTCAGATTCAGGGAGAGGGGAAGCTAATCCATCTCTTGATAGGAGGAGTTGCAAAGTCACACTGTAAAGGGTGTAGATACAGAAAATAGTAGATAATTGTCAGCATTTTTTGAAATAGAATTGATGAGACAGAGGAAAAGAAAACATCAATAATGACTCCCTGGTTTCTTGCCTAAGAAATTGAGATAGGGGGGTGTGAGGGATGAGGAGGGTATGGGCTATGGTGAGTGCTGTGAACTGTGTAGGACTGAGGAATCACAGACCTGTACCCCTGAAACAAATAATACATTATATGTTAATTAAAAAAAGAAACTGAGATGATAATGTTGTTATTTGCTAGATGAAGCCAGTAGAACCCCTCACTGGTTTTCCCCAGAAAGTGAATAAAATTTCCATGCATGTTTCCAGTGGTCTGGAAGACAAATCTGTACAAACAACAGAATGATAACAACTGAAAGATCCATGGTAGAATATTCAACAGAAGACTCAATTTTTTTAAAAAAGTTGTGATTGAAAACTACATGTCATATGATGTAGCAGTGTAATCTACTGAACTTTTATAGCAAACAGTGACAGAATGTGTGAAAACAAGCCATGATTTCCTTTGAGGTCTGAGGCAATATAAAGTCCATTCACATCTGCCAAATCAACCTTCACGTGGGAATTCACCAAAATGAAACCATTGTCAAGGATGCTATATAAATAGGCTTTATATTCACTGAGTTCTACTGTTTAAATCAAGTTAAAGGCCCCTCTAGGAATAGGAAAATTTCATATGTGCTATTGTAGAAAAGAGCAGAGTGGGTTGTGAGAGAGAAAGTCTTTGGGGTCAGGGAAAATGACTGAGAGCATTCATTGTCATGAACTAGGACACACTACTGCATGACAGAAAGGAAGTCACAGTACTGGTCATGGTTCATAAACATGCTTTCTTTGCTTAGCTCAAAGGAAACTATCATACTATCAACTAGTTTTATAACTGAGGTTCGCTTTTTTAATACAATCTACTTCTAATTACCGACTCTTATGTTTAGTGCAAGTTGACTAGGAATGAATGCAACCGGCTTTTATTACCCTGATATTTAAAGCTTTCCCCCAGCTTTCCCCATTTCATATCTTGACCCATATTTCTCAATTCTCTCTTAAATTTAACCCATGTTGGTGTCCAAGTGATTTATGCGCTATCCACAAACATACCCTGTCCTTTTGTTTCTTCACCCTCACTCACCTCGTTGCTGCCTGCCCGTGCTTCTTCCACATTATCTCAGCTCTTCCAGAATCTTACTTGTCCTTTGAGTCATGACTCCTATACCAAACAATTCCAGAAACTCACTACGATTTTTGTGTTTCCTAAATTTCCACTCCACATCGTACTCCATCCTTGTCACTTCTTCCACTCTGCTTCTTACTAAAGTTTTCATCTGTTGCCAAGGCTGGGGAGTTGGGGGTAAGGAAAACAGGCGAAAATGGTCAAAGGGTATAAACTTTGAGTTATAAGAGGGATAAATTCTGGGGATGTGATGTACAACATGGTGACTACAGTTAGTCTTACTTTATTGTATATTTTAAAGTTGCTAAGAGAGTAGGTTTAAAAAGCTCTGACCACAAATACAAAAATTATAACTATGTGAGGTGATATATGTGTTAACTGATGTTAATGTGGTAATCATTTTGCAATATATAAATACATCATTACATTGTATCCCTTAAACATATACCATGTTATATGTCATATCTCACTAAAGCTGGGAAAAACATTTTTAATAAAAAATAAAAGGTTTTATTTGTTTTATCATCAACTTCCTTATACATTTCCTGAGGACACATGAATTTACTCTTTTTCAATATGGAGTCACCAAAAGTAGGAAGTAGAGGAAGGAGGTTAGAACTTTCCCTCTGCCAACAAAAAAGTTCAATTTTTATCTGCTTCACATAACAGTCCAAAGACTTCCAAGAATATAACACTTGAAGAAAATGTTCTGTCAATTCAAAAAATGTTCAAATCAGGGGTGCCTAGGTGTCTCAATTGGTTGACTGTCAGACTCTTGATTTCCCCTCAGGTCATGATCTTGGGATTGTGAGATTGAGCCCTGTGTCAGGCTCTAGTTGGGCATGGGCCTGCTTGAGATTCTCTCTCTCTCTCTGTCCCTCTTTACCCCTCCCTCTCCCACTTGCTCTCTCTCTCTTAAAAAAAAAATTTTTTTTAATGTTCAAAAATTATACTTATTTTGGCATCTACCTCATTTAAACATTATCCCTTTCCCTTGGGATACAGGGTAGCAATATATATATGAGCTAAAATTACTAAGATGATTAAAATTGTCCTCTACTTACCAAGAAGTAACAATAAAGGGATATCATGTATGCAACAGCTCATATCAAATCAATCAACATATGTCATTGATTGCAAAATCATTTGCTAAAAAAAAATTAAAGTTGCATGCCAGCAGAAAAGCAAGTACTTAAGGTAATTGCTAATGATGAGTTCAACTTGGGTCAAACAGTCATAGAAAAGCATGAATTTCCTAAAATGACCAGCATTTCTTAAAATAAGTATTGACCTGATATGTGGGAAAAATATTAGATGGTAGTATATATTCACCCTTGAACTCCTTACCTAAACAAACAACTGTAACTACATGGCATGATCACACCATTTTGGTCTTCTATCTTTGCTTTACCCACTATGGTAGGCAAAATAATGTGCCCCCAAAGATATTCATATCCTAATCTGTGGGGCCTGTGAATATGTTACATTATATGGCAAGGGGGAGATACAGTTGCAGATAGATTTAAGATTGCTAATCAGCCAAAATTATAATACATAAATTATTCTGGATAATCCAGATGGGTCAATGTAATCATAAGGGTCCCTCAAATGGGGAAAAGGGAAGCAGTGGAGTCAGAATCATGAGAAAGACTCTGCTGGCTTTGAAGACTGAAGGGGGCCAAGAGCCAAGAAATCCAAGAAACTTCTAAAGCTGGAAAAGACAAGAAAATGGATTTTCCTTTGGAATCTCCAAGAAGAAGAAATGCAGCCCTGCCAACACCTTAGTTTTAACCCAATGAGACCCACTTCAGAGTCTGGACTCCCAGACCTGTATGATAATAAGTCTGTGTTGTTTTAAGCTGTTAATCTTGTAGTAATATTTAACAGCAGTAATAGGAAACTAATATATGTGCAAAAATTGTTCCAACCTTCCCCAAATGTCCAAACTGCTCCTTTAACATATACACTTTCCTATTTCAATCACCTGTCAGTACTCCGAAACTATCTTTATTTGTAAGATGATAAATATAATCTGATAAGATAGTGATGTTTTCTATAAATTGCTTTGTCAAAACAATAACTAGGAAAGATATTACTGAAGACCTAATGAATATTTAAGTCATAATTATACAGCTATTTTAATTAATGTCATTCAGACACCAAATTAGAAGCAAAATATATTTTTAAATCCTCAAATAGCACATAATGATTTTTATGAGATATTTTATTTTTTAGAAGACAAATTTGATGTTTGCGTTATAAGTTGATTTCTTCTTAAAAACAGACTATTTAAGAAAATTAGGCATTGTGTTTGATCTTCCAATAATAGGCATGTAAGTGAAACATAAGAGAAGGGGGAGAATAAAGGTGTTATCTCACTTCTAATGCAATTTCACCAAGATAGTAATAATGTGTTTAGCTGCCTATGAAAGTCAAACAGAACTGGGAATTGCAGAACTCAAATTAATATTCATAGGTAAACAGATTGCTTCTGTTTCAAAAAATGTTTTCATTTCAGTACCTTTTAGAAAGGTATGAGATCTTGTTATCTAAACGTTAAAGAAATCATCACTAGATAAGATTTGGCAATGTACTATGAATCCCTGCAACCCTCAGTTTTTTTATATGATTTTACCAGACTACCTCACATATGGGTTAGTTCTGCAGATCAAATGAGATGATGTATTTAAAGCAACTTGTAACCTGCCAAATCACTTTTCCCCCCTAAATTTCTACTATAAGCCAACACCGAGATAGACACATAAACAAGAATTAAACAATAACTGAACAATTGACGTACAACATAAGACACAGAATGCTATGAGGATCCATGGCTAACACAAATTGGGAGGGGAGTGATGAGCTATTTCCATTCCTAGAAAATGAGAGAGCCTACTATGTGCTAGACACTATGCATACTAAGTGTTTTAGGCATGTTTTATCATTTTACCCTCATGATAAACTGATTAGATGGTGCTATTTTCTCTTGTAACTGATGAGAAAGATCAGGCTTATGTAAAGATATGCTAAGTTTTCCAAGGCCTGAGAAAAATAGGGAATAAAGCCAAAGCTCATTCATTTTTTTCATGGATTTATTATTGAGCACCTACTATGTATGAGGCATGTTCCAGATCCTCAGGTTACAGTAGTGAAGACAACAAATAAAATTACCTATCTTTGAGAAACCTATATTTTAGGAAGGAATATAGGAAATACAAAAAATAAAAATTAAAAAATATATATGTAATAGTAAATCATAAATACCCACTAAAACAAAATGAAACATGTAAGTAATATAGAAGGGAGTGAGACTGAAATTTTAATTAAGATAGTTAGCAAAATCCTCATGTTAAACATGTTAAATTTGACATACCTGTTAGGCACCCAAGTGTATCTGTTGAGTAGGCAGTGAATATACGAGAGAAGGTGGCATTTGAGTAATTGCTTCAAGGTAGTGAGGGAGTTAGATGTGCAGACGTCGAAGGGAAAAGTACGTGAGGAAGAATAAACCCCAGACAGGAAGGTCCTGATAAAGCCAAGTGTGAGAAGGGAAGAAAAGCAGACCATGAAATCTGGATGGTAATAGTGGAGGGGGGCAGCTCTTGTACTTCATAGTCAGGTCTTTGGCATTTGCTCCTGATTAAAACAAAAACAAAACAAAACAAACAAAAGCCTGGGTTTTTATTCCAGGAGGACATGCTTTAACAGGATCACTTAGACTCCTATGCAAAAAAAAAAAAAAAAAAAAAAAAAATCTGAAGAGAGGAAGCAGGGAGGCCGGTTAGCACTGTCTTCAATAGCTTAGACATCAGAAGGTAGAGCCTTGTGCTAACAACAGAGGAATGGCAGGTTATCTCAATATATTTGAAAGTAGCGCCAATGGGATTTGCAGATAGACTGAATATGGGGTATAAGAAAAAGAGAGGAATTGGGGTGCCTGGGTGGCTCAGTGGGTTAAAGCCTCTGCCTTCGGCTCAGGTCATGATCTCAGGGTCCTGCTCAGCGGGGAGCCTGCTTCCCTTCCTCTCTCTCTGCCTGCCTCTCTGCCTACTTGTGATCTCTCTCTCTCTGTCAAACAAATAAAATCTTAAAAAAAAAAAAAAAAGAAAGAAAAAGAGAGGAATCAAAAACGCCAGTAAGATTGGAAGCTTGGATAGCCAGAAGGATAAACTGCCATTAATCTTTGGGAGGAAGAGGTTTGTTGGGAAATACCAGGAGCTTAGATTTGGATATGCTAAACCTGATGTTCTTATTAGATGTTCACATGTATGTGTCAAGTAGAAAGCTGGAATTGGATTGAGGTTTAGTGAGACTCTGGACTAGACGAATTGATTTAGAAGACATCGACATTTAAATGTAATTCCAGATTTGTTTGATTCCCAAATCCAGCTCCTAACCATTGAGAACAATTTTCCAGTGCATTTCTACAAGTCTCAGGTTACCTTTTCAAAGATGTTTACACTCAAACTATCCTTAGAAACTGGAAAGAAAGTCTCCCTTCAGGTTAAAGGCTGATTTATTTCCTTATCAAGACAATTAAGGTAACGTCTCCCTTGGAAGCAGAGATTAAACAGATTGGCTTGTAGTTTGCAATTCCCTAATAAGACTGGTTTCCTAAACTAAGTGTTCCTCAGCTATGACACAAATCCATTGTATGTGCAATGTCTACTAGGACACAGCCTTCATCACCCACAGACGATGAAGGGGGGCAAGAGGGACCAATGCAATCATAAGCTCATGTTGCTTGATGTCCCATGAGAAATAAGCTGTCTAGATCCACTTAAACTCATTGTTTCCTTACCAACCAAATTTATGGAAATGTGGGAAATTAGTCAGTCTAGCAACTGAAGTAGTAGCTGCTGCTTAGGGACTGTTGGACCACTTAACCATAACTACAATGTAAGAAAAACCATTGAAAATGTTGTAACAAGGGCAGGGACATGATCTGACTTCAAGTTTGAAATTAAAATCCCTCTGATGCCAAAGGGAAAGCTAGACTGGAAGAGAAGAAATAAGAGTGGATGAAGATAAACCAGCCAGACTGCTACTGCAGTAGTCTACGTAAGAAATGATAAAGGCCCAAACAGAGATATTAAGAACGGGAACTGAAAGAACGAGACAGATTTAAGAGATATTCTGGAACTAAAATCAATTGGCTTTCAAGTTATCTCTTTACAACTTAAAGTTAGAATAATTTTAACTCTAAGTAAGAGAATAATTTGGGTTCACTTTCTTATATGAGAAGAATGGAGATAGGCATAATTGCTACATCCCTGTCAGAACTCTGTGTTGACTTCTCTGTGCATTGTTCTCAAGCAACAGACTGGAGCATCATATCCTCAAACAGCAGTGTCCATAACAGGAAGGAGAGAATGGTCTTTCCCAGAAGGCTTTATGCAGGCTTCCTCTCATGTTGCATTAACCAGATTGGGCCAAATGCCCACACCTAAATGCGAGTGAAGTTGAGAAAATGAAATCTGGCCCTTTCACCCTCTACAATACAGAGAGGTTCTTGTAGCAGTGAAAGAAATGTTGAGATTGGCTGTTGTAGAGACAAGCACAGTGTCTCCCAGAGTAGCTGTGGAGTCTAAGAAGTCAAACTAATTGCTTAGACAACTGACGTGGACCATTGTCCAGATGGTATTGCCATTCACAGAGCTAAAGCAACGTGAGAGGAGAAGAGGGCCAAAGAGGGAATCTTGGAAAGAGAAGCCCTTTTGAGAGATTGAAAAGGAAAGTCCATGAAAGTAACAAAGAAAGCAGGAGAGGGGCACCTGGGTGGCTCAATCAGTTGAGTCCAACTCTTGATTATGGCTCAAGTCATGATCTCAGTGTTGTGAGATGGAGCTTGCTTGAGAGTCTTTCTCTGTCTCCTGCTCCCTCTGCCTCTACCCCACTCTCTTTCCCTCTCTCTAAAAAACAAAAGGCAGGAGAGAGCAATATTTTAAGATGGAAGAGAGGTCAGTGGTACTAAATGCTTCCCAGAAATCAAATAAGATAAAGAACGCCTATCAATTTTAGCAAAAATATGTCACAGTAGCTATTGGTAAGGAAGAAAAACTACCTGGGAGGTTATAGAAAAATATTTTTTAACTATTTGTTATGCTGTTTATTTTTATGAGGGCAACGTGAGCCCATAGGGAAAGAGCTAAAACATAGGGGAATAAGAATGATCTATAATGGTGATACATTATAACATACAACTGCCAGGATTAGTGCACAACCAGCACAGCCACCTACCAAGAATCTGGGATGGTCTGTAGAGCTCCCTCTTTCTCCCCACATATAAAATATTGGTAGCCACTTTCATTTCTACCCTTTGTCTTTTAATCCCTATTTTTATTCTGAAGAATAAATTTGCTTTATCAAGTTTAATTTTCTTACACTAATTTGCTTTGGTTTACCAATCAAAAATGGAGAAAAATTAAATTTAAGGAATATGCTAACCAAATAAAAGCACAATTCCTGTGGCAGTGATCTGAGAAAGAGTTCCGGTTCTTGTGGAAGAGTTGTTATTATCAAAAAAAAAAAAAAAAAAAATCCTAAAACTTTACATCACTCTATTTTATGTTTTTCTTTTCCCATTCTTTGATAAAACTTATTAATATAAATGAAAGTAGGTATTAAGTCGTATATTATAGTAAATTTCAGTTTAACGGATTTTTACTATAGTCTCTATTGTTTGTTATGGCTATGCTATAGAAGATCAGCCCGAATGAACTACTAGCTATAAAGAACAATTGGTAAAAACAAAACCACAGTCAGTAACAAAATGCTGTACTATCAGCACATCCCATTCTCTATCAGGTTCAATCATGCCCTCTTGTGTATAACTATAGCATAGCACCTTCCATTTTAAAAATGAAATACAACAAAAACTGTCAAGTTCTATGTTCCAGATTCTATGCTGGACACTGAGGATACACCTGTGGATAAGACCTCCAAGGTCCCTATATTCATAGAAATTACTTAGAACTTATTTTAATTATCACGAAGTTTAAATTCTCTTTGAAAATCTGTGTATGAAGATTAAGCATTTCATTATATGGTACAATTAGTTTTATCAGTTACAAAAGAAATATTGCCAATAATTTCTTTATTTTTTTTAAGATTTTATTTATTTATTTGACACAGAGAGAGAGAGATCACAAGTAGGCAGAGAGGCAGGCAGAGAGGGGGAAGCAGGCTCCCTGATCAGCAGAGAGCCTGATGATGCAGGGCTGGATCCCAGGACCCTAAGATCATGACCTGAGTCAAAGGCAGAGGGTTAACCCACTGAGCCACCCAGGTGCCCCTCAATAATTTCTTTCATCTATGATCTTAAATTATCAATTTGGTTTTCCCCTAACCTTTCTCCTTAACTTCTGCTGGTAAATATTTCATAATACCCTGATATAGTATTATAGCTATTATTTGGAAAGATATAACCTTCAGTAAAGTACATTGTGATGTTTAATTCTAAAGCTCTTATTTAATCTCAGTGTTAGTTGTCACTGAGAAGCCTCTGAGGCTATAATTTCATAGTTTATGATCCCGGGAAAACTTTATTAAATTGCCAATAAGAGACAATGCTTTAGCCCACGTTATTAAAACTGAAATACCCTAAGTCTCATTATATGTTCTTACCATCTGCATTTTTATGATTCTTATCTAAAAAAAAAACTTTTTAAAAATCTCAGTGCTGATATAAATTCCTCAAATTTTATTACCTGGCTTTTGTGGCTTTCAAAAACAAAAGTCCTCATTTTAATTTAAAGGAATAGCAAATCAATTGTGTTGACCGATATTGATAGCATATTATGTAGAACAAAATGAACCTTCCTATAATAAATACAAATATAAGATATAAACCATGGTAGGCAAATTTGGGAGAATTTGATTTTAGAGAAATATTTAAATCAATACTCATCCATTCTAGCTTTTGATTACACAAGGACTACTGTTTCACTCTTAACAGATCACCGTATCTCTGTATCAGGAGATTGTGCTGTCACTCCTAAGTATCAAGACCCACTGAGCATTTCTTATTTAATCAATTGCCCATTCCCACTTCATCAAGATCAAAAGCTTCTATACAGCAAAGGAAACAGTCAACAAAACAAAGAGGCAACCCTCGGAATGGGAGAAGATATTTGCAAATGACACTACTGACAAAGGACTGATATCCAGGATCTATAAAGAGCTCCTCAAACTCAACACACACAAAACAGATAAATCACGTCAAAAAATGGGCAGAAGACATGAACAGACACTTCTCCAACAAAGACATACAAATGGCTAATAGACACATGAAAAAATGTTCATCATCATTAGGCATCAGGGGGATTAAAATCAAAACCACATTGAGATACCACCTTACACCAGTTAGAATGGCCCAAATTAACAAGACAGTATACAACAAGTATTGGAGAGGATGTGGAGAAAAGGGAACCCTCTTACACTGTTGGTGGGAATG
Organism: Lontra canadensis; assembly: GCF_010015895.1. Lineage (NCBI taxonomy): Eukaryota > Metazoa > Chordata > Mammalia > Carnivora > Mustelidae > Lontra > Lontra canadensis. The sequence goes on from NW_022630995.1 coordinate 30,437,014, forward strand.
CAAGTTGGTGCAGCCACTTTGGAAAACAGTTTGGAGATTCCTTAAGAAATTAAAAATAGAGCTATCCTATAACCCTGCAATTGCATTACTGGGCATTTACCCCAAAGATACAGATATAGTGAAAAGTAGGGCCATCTGTACCCCAATGCTCATAGCAGCAATGGCTACAGTTGTCAAACTGTGGAAAGGACCAAAATGTCCTTCAACGGACAAATGGATAAAAAAGATATGGTCCATATATACAATGGAGTATTATGCCTCTGTCAGAAAGGATGAATACCCAACTTTTGTATCAACATGGACAGGACTGGAAGAGTTTATGCTGAGTGAAATAAGTCAAGCAGAGAGAGTCAAGTATCATATGGTTTCACTTACTTATGGAGCATAAGGAATAACACCGAGGACATGGGGAGATGGAGAGGAGAAGTGAGATTGGGGAATTCTGAGGAGGAGACAAACCATGAGAGATTGTGGACTCTGACAAACAAACTGAGGGTTTCAGAGGGGTGGGAAGTGGGGGCTAGGCGACCCTGGTGGGTAGCTCGTATTGCATGGAGCACTGGGTACAGTGCATAAACAATGAATTTTGGAACACTGAAAAGAAATAAAATAAAATAAAATAAAATAAAATAAAATGGAAAAAAAATCACCTGCCCAGTCCCTCTTATTCTTACTGTAAGAGTGCTTTCTTATACTACCTCAGTGTTTGTGGGTACTATCTAGTTAAGTCGTATGAGTGGTGACTTTAACTCTTCCTCTAAGTATATTAAACCCCAAATAAACCTAAATTCTAATTTAAAACACTGAGTCAGCTATGGAAATGTAGCTTCAAATCAAGTTCCCCAGTCCCTCATTACACCTAAATGACAGACTTGAAAGCCCACTTGTATTAAAAATCTAAGTGCCCTCATTGCCCTCTCAGACTGTATATTACATTTTCTTTAAGTAATGAATGATATAATCATTTCCCACTTTCCCCTAGGAATGCTTTGCCCCATCTTACTGTATATATTTAAATATATGGTTAAAATTATGAATGAAAACTTGTCAAATTGTAATGCTCCTGTAATACCTACCTTGTTTATGGAGGCCTAAGTAATGAAGCAAGAACCTAATCTGACTAACATTTATTCATGCTGATCCAAAATGTAAGGCAACATCTTTGCTTAGGAGTCAAGAAACCCACCTCACCAGACATTTCCAAAAGCTGTATGAGCTCATGTTTGAGTGTGGAGGGTTCCATACATGATCACATTCTTTCTCTAATGCATTACAACAGATGTGCATCACTTAGCAATTGCTATAACAATGATGTGAAATGAGCCACCACCAAATCCAATCATATTAGAAAGGGTGTAGATATAAGGCAAGGTAGAGAATTAAAGCCATTTCTGCAATCAGTATGCCACAAGATATCCAGTAATAATGACTACAAAATTATCTCCTTTGCAAATCAAATCAGACTTTCCTTTGCTTTTACTATAAACTCTAGAATTAAAACACACATGCATGCTCACACAAACTTTGAGTCTCCCCTCACCAACACTCATGAGTTCAGTCACTCTCTTCCCTATCTGTACAGTTGCTACTTACAGCAAAATGTCATTCAAGATTTAGACTCACTTTTCATGTAAGGGCTTACAAATGTATTCATGTAATGGGACACATTAAAAAAAAAGATCATATACATACAGCACAGTGAAGTAAACTAGTGGAGTTTTGAGGGCATCTATACCAGGACAGTGGAAAGTTATATTAACTTCTTCATATTACATAATTCAGAAAAGAAAAATGACATATAAAACATTAAGAAAGATATTGAGTTTTAATTTGTACAAAACTTCCAAATAAAATCTTTTTTATTTTTATTGGCTGAGGAATTTAAAACTGATTTCATGAATATAACATGTTTTTCTGTTAGGTTTTATGCTTCACGTGGCTATAACTAATCCTTGAAAATGACTTTTTAATGAAGAAGTCTCTGAAAGTTTAATAGCCACTTTCATAGGAAGCAAATGGGTTGTAACACTGACAGAAGAAAATATTACTTTTTCAATAACCACAGAAACTCACTTCTCAGCCTTAGACAGAATTGGGGTAGTAAAATTTCATTAAATGGTATTTTGAGGAACCGACTCCAACTCAGTTGTAAATCTAGCTGAGATGGAGTCAGATCTAATTCACCCTTCTGGCTTAAACAAATAAAAAACTGGACAATATATATGAAACAACAACTCTCAAGACACTGTACATTAGGCAACAAAGGACTGTGATCCCTGGTAATGGGAAATGAAAAGTGAACCCTATGTTTACACCAGCTTAATTCCTAGAAAAAGTTCCCACAATGTAGCACAGAGAAAACAACTCTGGTGGAGACCTATGGTCTCTCTGTGTTGAGGGAAGAGATTTGGGAGTCCAAGGAGGCCAAGGTACCAGAGAGCCACAAGATCACAGATAGAGAACTTGAAAGATCTAATGAATGTTTCCCTGAGGTATTCAGCTAAGTACCCATCAGCACAAACATAAAAGGAAATCGCCTGAATCTGAGAACCACCTGAAAGGATTAGAGGGAACCGTGTCTGAGGCACATATAAAAACAGACATAGTTCCTGTTCCCACAACTAGAATAGAAAAGTCATAATTCATGACACAAGGTTTCTATATTAACAATAAGGTTCTTGTTTTCCAAGCAGGGGAAATTAACTCTAGAAAAATCTCTGCTCCATTCCCACCTTAAAAAGCTTAAGAGCAAGACCCAAAGGGAGCAAACTATTTATAAGTAGCTTAGCCATGTCCCAGAACAATTCTCAAGGACATTTTTAGAAAACAGCAATATCCAGCACACAAGAAAATAAAATTCATGATGTGAAAGTCAAATAAAAATTACCAGGAATGCAAATAAGCAGGAAAATATGAATCATAATAAGGAGAAAAATCAATCAATTGAAAGAGCACCAGATGTAACATGAGTGATAAACTTAGACAATGAAATTAAAGCAGTTATCATACGTATATGCCATATGTTCAAGGAGCTAAGGGAAAGACTAAAGATGTTAAATAGAAACATGGACATCATAAAAAACTCAAACCAATTGTTTAGGGATGAAAACTACAATGTCTAAAATGGAAAATACCCTGTATTTTGTTAGGTCACAGTACATGTCAACAGATTTAAGATGGCTGAAAATATATCAAGTATCTTTTCTAACCAGAATAGGATAGCACTAGAAATCATAACAGAAGGAAAATACACAAATATGTGGGCCTTAAACAACACCCTCCTGAATAACAAAGAGGTCAAAGAAGAAATGAAAAGAGAAATCATAAAATATCTTGAGACAAATGAAAATGAAAACAACATATCAACCTAAATGGGATGCAACAAAACAGTTCTAAGAAGGAAGTTTATAGCCATAAATGCCTACATTAGAAAAGAAGAAAGGTCTCAAATAAACAACCTAATTTTATACCTCAAGGAACTAGAAAAAGCAGAAAAAAATCAAGCACAAAGTTAGCTGAGGGAAGGAAATAATAAAGATTAGAGCAGAAATAATCAAAATAGACAACAGAAACTTCAGGTATCTCTGATGAACATAGATGCAAAAACCCTCAAAAAAATGCTAGCAAAACAAATTCAACAACATATTAGAAAGATCATACTCCATGACCAACTGGGATTTATTCCAGGACGGTATAACATAAATATAACATAAATCAATCAATGTACTATATCACATTAATAAAATAGAGGGTGAAAATTGTGATAGTCTCAATAGATACAGAAAAAAAGCATTTGATGAAATTCTACACCCTTTCACAATAAAAACTCTCAACAAATTAGGTATAGAAAGAATTTATTTGAACACAATAAAGGTCATATATGATAAGCCAAAGCTAACATCATATTCAATTGTAAAAAACTGGAAGCTTTTTTTTCTAAGATCAGAAAAAAAAACAAAGATGCCCACTCTCACCACTTCTAAACATAATATTGGAAGTCCTTACAAGAGCAATTAGGCAAGAAAAAGAAATAAAAGGCATCCAAATTTTAAAGGAGAAAGGAAGTTATCTGTTTGCAGATGACTGCATTTTATATGCAGAAAACCCTAAAAATTCCATAAACTGTTAGATCTAATAAATGAATTCAGTACAGTTGCAGGATATAATATCAATCAATATATAATAATAGTTGCATTTCTTTATATTAACAAAGAACTATCCAAAAAGGGAAATTAAGAAATTAAGAAAACAATCCCATTCACAATGTTATAAAAAGGAATAAAATACTTAAAACTTAACCAAGCAGGTGAAAGACATACATTTGAACTATAAAACACTGAGGAAAGAAATTAAAGGCAAAAATAAATGGAAAGACATCTCATGTTAATGGATTGGATTGGAACTTAATATTGCTAAGTCTTGCATTCATCTGCAGATAATTTCCTTTTTCCTTTAACAGTAAGCCAGTAACAGAAGGGCAAAAATTGCATGATTCTACTTTATATGTGGTATCTAAAAATAGCCAAACTATTGTAGTGGGCAATACTTCGTTGTTTGCCAAAGGCTGGGGATAGGAGAAAATGGCAATTTGTTGTTTAATGTATATAAGGTTTCAGTTATGCAAGATAAACAGGTTCTGGAAATTTACTGGGTAACGTATTGTCTATTATGTTAACAAAACCGTATTATACACCTAAATATTTTGTTAAGAGGGTAGATCTCATGTTAGCTCTTCTAACCACACAAAAAAGTAGGGGGCAGGGAAGAAACTTTTGGAGGTGATGGGAAAGTTTATTTCCTGGATTGTGATTTTCTTGGGTGTATGCATAGGCCCAGACTTATAAAACTCTATACATTAAATATGTGCAGTTTTTGTATATCAATCATACCTCAATCTATTTTTTAAGAAATAAACTTAAAACAAAAACATGGATAGGTTAAAAGTAAAAGAGTGGAGAATATATGCCATTTGAACACTAATCAAAAAAAAAAAAAAAAAAAGACTGGTGATAATAATACCAAAGAGATAACAGAGCAAAGAATATTACTGTGGATAAAGAAAATCCTTTCATAATGATAAAGTGGTCAATTCACACATTCCAGGTAATTTTGTTTGAAAGCATTTTCACCACATTACTAATTGGCACAAGGCAATTTTGCCATAAAAGATAAAATCAGAAAAGATAAAAAGGCATTCATTTAAAAAGACAAACACAAAAAAGGAATAACAAAATTAAAAAGTCTCTTTTGAAGTAAGAAATATTTGAATATACTTAAAATGTGTGTAGATTCATGTCAATGCTGTGCAAATAATTGGTTTTATTTTTGTGAATTGTAACTAAGCACTTGTCTTCAAAGTCTTTCATTCATAGTATGAAACTTTTTTTTTGGCTTGCTAATTTATCTCCTCATTCAGCATCACACCTTTTCTTTTCTTTCTTTCTTTCTTTCTTTTTTTTTTTTTTTTTTTGCTCAAATTTCTTCCTTCATTAAGAGAGGTAACAGTTTCCAAATGCTAGGATGCATATTTGTAACTGAGTTTTACATTACACCGTGAAAGCCTTCAATGCCATTGTTTGGTTTTGGGCTATTATCACATGTCCATTGATGGATGTTCCAAAGGTCTATGGAAAATGCGAGTTCAACACTGTCACTATACAAACCATTATGAGGGCTAAGATTTCTGTAATATAAAAATGGGAGTACTGTGCTAATAGACAAATGAAATCAAACTTCAACCAGTTGATAAAACCAATCTGCCAACCGGTTTTGTTGTTGTTATTGTTTGTCTTTTATGGAAAAACTGCCTTATGGCCAATTAAATATTTAGTGAAAATGCTTTTGGCAGGTCTATGGAAAAGATGCTTACTGTGAAAATACTGGACATGCCTTGGAAAAAGCAGCCAAAAGGCTTGTCTTTTACTTTATCAAACTCAGAACTTTCATCTTGTGCTAGAGCCAGTCCCAGGGAAAAGGAACATTTGTCAAAAACATCACAGTCGGGGCGCCTGGGTGGCTCAGTGGGTTAAAGCCTCTGCTTTCAGCTCAGGTCATGATCTCAGGGTCCTGGGATAAAGCCCCGTGTCGGGCTCTCTGCCTGTCAGGGAGCCTGCTTCCTCCTCTCTCTCTCTCTCTCTGCCTGCCTCTCTGCCTACTGGTGATCTCTGTCAAATGAATGGATAGAATCTTTAAAAAAAAACAAAAACAAAAACAAAAACAAAATCACAGTCAAGTGTTCAGTTGCTTCTGTTTGAAAGACCATGACCAAGAAAAACCGTGTCCAAGTCAGGTTTGTCTCAGCAATGCAAGGTGTATTTAACATTCAAAAATCAATTACTGTGATTCACTAAATCATACTCTAAAAGACGCAGGGAATATTTGATAAAACCTATGTCCATTCTTGATTTAAAAAATAATAAACACGATCAGCCATTAGTGAGATGTCTAATAATAGGGCTGGGCTTAGAGTCTTTCTGAATCTGGAAATTTGCTTCTACAATACAATCCCCACCCACTCTACCTCCTTCCTAAAACATAATCTGCTAGTCACTTACCTCATTCATGAAGTTTAAGAGGCTCCCCATTGCTTACAATAAAAATCTAAGTTCAATGCATAGTCTACAAGGTACTTCATTTCACCTCTCTCCAGATTCAACTTCTGCTAGTTTTTCAAATATAATCTACTCCTAGCTCCAGGAGAGTTGTTCAGAATTCTATACATATGCTTTTTCCTTTCCTGGCTGCATACTTTGTGCATCTATTTCCTGGGCTTAGAGGGTCCTTCTCTGTATTCTCTTTCTGAAAAAAAAATCCATCTTACCCTGATCTACTCCTGACCTAGCTTCAATCTGTTCTTCTTCTTTTTTTTTTTTTCCCCCTTACATACAAATTGGATCATGGTTTACCCTATTAAAACATTTTGGAGCATAAAGAAATCTCATAGGTCACAAATTCCAATATATCATTCTTATTTTTCTTTAATAGCTCTATATAGTCTACATCCTTAATATAGCTTTTACTTAAATCTTTCCCTCAGGCCCCCTTCTCATGAGAGTGGGAAACTTAAGTCAGTTATTTTCAGGTTCATCAAACTGTTTTAGTGTTTTCTTAGTCATCTCGAACATGAATTCTGTCCTGGGTGGCTCAGTTAAGGTTCTACTTTGGGCTCAGGTCGGGATCCTGGGGTCCTGGGATGGAGTGCCACATAGGGCTCCCTGCTCAACGCAGAGTCTGCTTCTCCCTTTCCCTCTCCCTCTGCCCCTCCCCCCGCTCATGCTCACTTGCTCTCTCTCAGATAAATAAAATCTTTAAAAATATATATACACGTGTGTGTGTGTGTGTGTGTGTATACATTCCTTGTTTTCTGAGTATCCCCCCTTCCCTACATTTGACTCAGAATGAAATCTAAGGTAGAGACACTACTGGTATTTATATCAGTGGAGGCATCTCTACTGGTGTCATTTTCTCTTCTCCGCTATCCACTAAAATGATAGTTATCTCTTCCTGTGTATTTTTAGTCTTTGACTTATATCCCTGTTGGTATCTGCTGAAACATTTTTTTGCCGTTGGCCTCCATTTGCATGATCTATGTTGACTAAAACACTGCTTCACATTCTCTGTCAGCCAACTTAAGCTGTATGTCAGCTACTCAGGATTACAGGGTATGACTGCTGTCTGATGCTTCTCTTGGTGCCCTGTAGTCAACCAGGGTTGTCACCAGACATATTTTCCTGTCACCTACAGAGCCACCTCCACTATAGCGCTCCTATGGCACTGTAAATCTGTCATATTCTGAGTGACAGCCTATTAAAATTTTTCTTTCAAACTCTCCATCCAAAACCTTGGTTCTAGGGACCTTTCTGTTAATCCTGCCATTCCTTGGGGATTCATTTGGAGAACAAGAGACAGGTCCTTTCTTGCTCAAGCCATCTCTAAATATAAATATAAAGTTAAAACCTTAATTGGAGTCTCATGACTGAGAATACTTGGCCTTTTTTTTGGATTTGCTGGGTGACTTCTATATCCCCACAAGACTTACTTTATTCCAAGCAAGGACCGTGTGTTTTACTCATGTTTGGCACATTATATGAGCTTGGCAAGTGTTTTTTGAATGGACAAATGAATAACTCAAATGTCTCTGCTTTTGTCAAAAACAATTTTTCTGATTAGCAGTGGGTATTTTTATTTTTTAAAAGATTTTATTTATTTATTTGAGAGAGAGAGAGAGACACCACAATCAGGAGGAGAGGGAAAGGAAGAAGCAGGCTCCTTGCTGAGCAGGGGGCCCAGCATAGAGCTTGATCCCACAACTCTGGGATCATGACCCGAGCCAAAGGCAGACACTTAACCAACTGAGCTACCCAGGTGCCTCAGGTATTTTTTTTTTAATGGTGGTAGCCCCTTACTTTAATCTTGATACAAAGAGAATGGCATATAGGTTGCAAAAGGTAAGAAACATCAACTTGAGAGAAAAGGAAGACAGGATATTACATAGGGGCGATCAAGGCAGATTAACCATAGTCAGTACCTACAGTAGGGGCAGAACTTATACTTCTAGTGTCAGAAACACATAAAGAAGTAAAACCATGGGGAAAGAATGCATTACACAAATATCCTTCTATGCTCCAGTAATATTCCCTGCAAATCTCTTTTTTATTAAGTTGCAGGTCTTTTTGACTACAGTAGATGTATAATAGATTTTTGTTAGATCATAAGTTATAGTACTGGAAAGGTGTTAAAAATTGCTGTAGTAAAATGAACTCATGTCTATAGTGCTAACAAATCTTGTCCTCTAATCAGTTCAGGAGAAACTTTGCTGTGTGAAGTCTTATCATTGAGAAGGAACCTCCTACTCTTGCCTGAAGAACTGCAGAATTTGATCCTGAGAAAGGATTTACAACCATGTACACAAGTTCAGACAAAGAGTTTAAGGACCTAGCATTTTTCATTTATCTTAACCTTGTCATGTTCAATGAAATAGTACGTTGAGTCCGCTTGTCACCTCATGGTGTTAGTCAGATTATATTGTTCCTAATAGAACCCGAAACAGTGTTTCTAATGGGAACATCAGCGAGGCCACAGGACCCTTCTTTTGAGTGACTGCTGTTTTAACAATAATTTCTCTATCCCTGCTTCCTTCCTTCCCCATCCTGAACAAAGATCTTGATACCAGTTCGTAGCTAATTCTGCTTCCTCTACTTCTTAGAATGGTTCAGCACAAGTCCATATCCTATTAAAATCCTGAGCCCAGGAAAAGCTGCTCTGAAATGTACCATAATGGCATACTAATTATTTTAATTGAACCTGAGGAAAAACCTGTGCAAGGATACCGAGACCCTCCTGTCACCTCAAAAGCAGAAAACCAACCTGCATGAAAAATACCGTACCTGTACTAAGAAAAAAAAGATTCCAGGGGTACTTGGGTAGCTCAGTGAGTTAAGCCTCCTACTCTTAATTTCCGTCCAGGTGATGATTTCCAGGTCCTGAAATGGAATCCCACCAAGGGCTCTGAGCTCAGCACCAGTCGGCATGGGATTCTCTCCCTCTCGCTCTGCCCTGCCTCCTACCTCTGGTGCAGGTGCCCATGCTCTCTTTCAAAAAAAAGGGGGGGGGGCACTCATCATTAGAAAGTGACTTTAAAGTTGAGAAAGCTGTAGAAATAAATCTTGTTACATTTTTACTAATCTATAGCCTCAGCCTGAATTTCCCTTAGTAAACTCCCAAATGCCTGTTTTCCTTAAATTCCTCACAAATTTACTGTTTGTTTAAATGTATGAAAGCTACCTGACTTGGTCATTTCTTTGTGTCTGAATATGTTATTGGTTTTCTATGCATGGATAAAAACAAACAAACAAACAAACAAAAACACCGTTGTGTTTTTTTTCCTCCTGTTAATCTAGGTCATGAAAATTGAATTCTTAGGCCAGCTGGAAGACGGTGAGGGCTAGAGGAAGAATTCTGCCCTACAGTGTCCTTCTAGGTTTATTCCTAGTGAGCCACTCCAAGGATTCCCAGGGTTTACACTTTGCTTTTCTGTAGCACGTAACAAACTTAACTTTGATTAGCTTATTGATAAAAGGCACTTAGGAAACACTGAATAGCTGTGCGCGCGGAGTAAACGTTCAATAGCTTAGAGATAAAGATGAATTCGTACTGCTATTATAAGGAACAATTTAAGTAATGCTTATGTATGAGCACGGCAGTCCTACATACTAAATTTCATAAACCCAGAGAATCTACCTCAATTCAACCTTTGAGAGTTGATAAAAAGAGTAGCGGCAAGGTGATGGCCCAGGAACTGGAAACTCCGGTGTAGGAAAGAGATGCTGCCTCACAGAACTCTAAGAATCTCCGCACAGCCCATCCCTAGAGGGCTAGGGGTATGCGCACGCGCAGTACCCGCGGGCTGCGCCGCCGTCCCTTCTGCGCCTTGGGTTTACATCCGGGTCTTTGGGCTTCACGCTCCGCACGCCGGCTGGGGTCGCTCGGGGTTGCTGGGTTCTTCTTGTTTCCGCTGTTCCAACATCGGAAGTGTCATTGGGTCGGCAGGTGAGTCCGGGGTGGGGACCAAGAAGGGGAGTCGGGCGGGGAACGGATTGGTCACCCCTAGGGTGGCCTTTGTGCCGAAAAGGGGACGTGCGGCTGGGGCAGATTGGGGTCCTGGGAGCTTCGAGGCGGGGCGAAGGGTGACGTGTGGCTGCTGGTGCCCTTCGAAACGGGGCCTGAGGGAGCGGGTACCTATTCCTTCCTCTGTTTTGGAGGCGTTCTCCTGACATTTGTTAAAAATCAGAACAGTCGTCCGCATTTGTTGTAGTTCGTTGGGTTTGCGGAGAGACTGGGGCCAGCAGCCACGGAGTTGCGGTGGGTTTGCAGCCCTGGCCTTCTGGGCAGGGACCACAGCCTTTCTCCGCGGCTTCTCGCTGCTCGCAGAGATGCGGCTCCCCTGCCCTGCACTTGAGAGACATTTTGAGGTGTGGTGTAGAAAAAAGGCTCAAAGCAGGGATTCTGAAGTTCAGATGCCAGGGTAGATTATAGATTAACTGCAAGCTAAGTCGTGTGCAAGTTCCCATCCTGCTCCAGAGTTCTGAGATTGGTATTCAGCAGCCCATTCTCCAAGTTAATGCACATTCAGAATGAATCAGCACCAGAGGAAGGTGAGGGACTTGAGGGAATTGGGACGGGGGTTGGTGGGGGGGTGCAGTGTCATTTTTTGTGAGTGCTCTTTGGTTGTGATGCCAGAGAATTGCCCAGAGCCACCCCACTTTGAATCCATGAGGATTAGCAAAAACAGGTTTTTTAATCTGAATAAATGTGACCAAAACATTCTTCTTAACTTTGCCTGGGATGATTCATTTGAGACTTTCGTAATGAAGTCTGAGTTCTCGGAGTTTAAAACAAACAAAACTTGCCTGGACCTGATCTGAGAGACTTAACTTCTTTGCAATGAAATCTCTTCCTGTGGTGGTGTTTTCGAAATTTAACCGGATTGTAATAATCATCTAAGATATTTATGAAAGTGCAGATGCCTTGGATCCCATTTCACATCTGTTGAAAGACTTGATGTCCAATGAGAGGGGCCTGGGAATCTATATCTGTAGCAAGCATCCTAGGTGCTTTTTTTAAAGCACATGTGGAGCATAGGTCTTTCAGTCAGGTAGACCCTCTACCATTAATAGCTTTATAACTTTAGCAATAAAGTCCTCAGTTGCAATTTTCTATATCTGACAAATGAAGAGTTAATTTTTTTAAGCTTTTATTTATTTGACAGACAGAGATCACAAGTAGGCAGAGAGGCAGGCAGAGAGAGAGGAGGAAGCAGGCTCCCCGTGGAGCAGAGAGCCAGATGTGGGGCTGGGTCCTAGGACCCGGGGATCATGACCTGAGCGGAAGGCAGAGGCTTTAACCCACTGAGCCACCCAGGTGTCCCTGAAGATGTTAATTTCTACCCCAGAGAGTATTCGAGGATTCTAAGCCCTTACTAACAAGGCCCCAATCTTAATCATTTTTGTGACTACAGAATTTAGCGCTTGGCGTTTAATAGGCCCTCAAAAGTGTGTTGAATTGAGAAAAAGAGCGTACCCAGAAGACGGAAGGCACTTGGAAAATTCTAATCCTCTTCCTCCTTACCTTACAGTTTTTTTTTTCTTTTTATCAATAATCAGTTTGCTGAATATTCTTGTTAGAAGTAAGTGTATCTCTTGCTGGCCATATTTGTTATAATTAAGTCTGTTTCTTCATGGCCAGGAAGTGTTTCTGATTCTTGGTGTAATTTTGAAATTGTTTCTGGCATTAGTTCATTAATGAATTTAAATAGAGGTCAAGTCCATTTATGTTGGAGTAAATTTATGACGTACTATGTAAATTATTGTCTGTAAAAGATATTTGTCTATTGTTACTGTGCCAGAATTTTAAATCATGGTGATCATAATTTCTTGTTATGCCAGAATTCTAAATCGTTGTATTCTTAAGGATATCATTTGGGTTTCATATATTCATTGTAATAAGACCTACTATTCCCATTAATTTCAAGAATTTGACTTAATTTTGTATGTAAAGTGTATGCGAATTTGGGACTGCTGAAGCCATTTGTAAAAGGATTGGTATGGGTGATAATCCATCTAAGTATGAAACTAAGAATTAAAATATGGAAATTATGGTTCTAGAATACAGTGTAAATGTTATAAATCTTGTCAGTATAAAAATAATACATTTTACAGAAATCAGGGGTTGTGAGTCATGGTAGTAGGTCAATCCACATTGTGTAAAATGGAATTATAGTTTTTAAGTGACTCTGATCTCTTAATATTTGTGAAATATTTTGTCTTAACCTTAAAGTACTCTTTTAGGAACCAAAATTGCTTTTTATGAAGAATTTTACTTTTTCTTCAGAGATCAGCAGTTTTAGTTCACTTTTTCTTTTGTTAAATTCAGGAAGAATTACATGTTATGCTTTTTATTATAAAACAGCATGTCTAGTGTGATCTCACTGTTGAAAATTTCTATACATTCTACTTATATGTGTGTACATTAGATAGACATCTAGAATGTTGTTTACTAATAATAATTGTTTTTATTTCTGAGTATAGGATTTGGGTTGATTTTTTTTTTCCTCTAATACCTTTCTATACTGAAAGAAACTTATAAAAAGTGACAAAAATATTTAACAAAAGGGAGGTTTGGTTTTTACAGTATTTATAGGGAGAGTTCTGGATTTTTAGCAAGAAACCCAAAGGATGCTAAGTATTCTTTACTACTTCTAACTTGCATTCAAGAAATGAGTACTGTTTTATTTGCCTTTAGGTTTGTTTTATGTTGCTTTATATAACATCCCTGTCAAGACAGTGTACTGTGGTGTCTTATAAAAACTTTAAGTTTGCTTTGATGGGATTTCTGGCTTTCTCATTTAGTAACTGTGTGACCTCAGTCAAATTATGTGACTTCTCCTCATCTAAAAGTGGGTGTTATATTTACTTCAGAAGATTGTTGTATGTACTTAAATTATGTAAGCCACTGCTCAGAACCCAGGGTCTGTTCAAACAAGAAAGTCTATTACTATTTTAAAAGTATAAGTTGTATTTGTATATAAGTATGTCTTTCTTAAATAATGTCCTTTTTAAAGTCATTAGTTTTAATACACTTATGTTTGCATGTGTGTAAATTACTTAAAGTGCTCTACAATGGAATTTTCTCAGGTTTGAATTCTTGTCCTGGAACCTGTGCATCACCATAATGAGGCTTGTAATTCTTGATAACTATGACTTGGCTAGTGAATGGGCAGCCAAATACATCTGTAATCGCATCATTCAGTTCAAACCTGGACAGGACAGATACTTTACATTGGGTTTACCAACAGGTAACATACCATTTTTGTTCCATTTTAGATACTTAAAATCATGGGATGGAAGAGTTTCCTTTAGTAAAATATGTTTCGTCTTTATTTCTTGCCATATCACTTATTGAACATTTTAGTATATGAAGCCAGAAACACATATATAACTATCTGGTATCTGTGTTTCATTACTGGGTTTTTTTTTTTTTTTTTTTTTTTTTTTTTTGTATTAAAATTATATATCACTTACCACTCCAAAATGCAAAATGAAATATCCTGACTTCAGTGATGGTCATAATATTTTTGTACCTTTATCTAATCATCTTTTGTTTTATTAAGGATGTTACTTTCATTATTCATATAATCAATTAGTAGATTAGCCTTTCTAATGCCTGAAGTATGTTCTCTTGCCTCTTGGTTTCACCTCCCCTGCCTCATACACTTTATTTATTACCTTATTAGCCTTTTATAATTTCTATGTTTATTTTCTTTTTATTATAGAAGTATTATGACTGAAAAATTGAAGACTGATATGTCATCATGACAGAGTAAACATAAATATGAATTACACATTTTATTGTATTTAGTTCTCTGTTAAGGTATTTCTTAAAAATTAACCAAGTGGTGTCATTGACCTCATGGCACTTAACTTGATATTGTTGACTTCCACAGGAAAGATATTGGACATGGAATCAGCGCTGTCATTTTCTCAGTGACTGCAAGGCATTTATTCTACCTCCCTAATCTTTGATTTCCTTACCTTTAAAAAAGATAAGGATAATAATGGCCAATAATGTGGTTTGAGGCTCAGTAAGGCAGTGTTTATGCCACTTCCATGTATAGTGTAAATACCATATAAATTTAAACTTCCCATAAGTGTGTCTTATTTAAACAGTATTTTTTTCCTTCTGCTCCTTGCACCATATGTGCTAACTATGTAAAAGCTACAATCATACTTTTTTCCACCTAATTTCCATGAAAGGTATTGTTTAGCTCAAGTTATTATCTTGCTTTTTGTCTTTTGGTCTAGGGCAGTCAATCTTGTGAGAATGACAAAGAGGGATTTTTAAAAATTGCATACACCAGACTGGCGCCCTCAACACCCCTTTTTTGATAGATGAACCCAAGTGGTTGGTCATGGCCTCTGTATCAGTCTGCATACTGTAAACCTGGGCTGCAACCGGCTAGCTGCTTTGTTCGCGCTGTCTTAAATATGACGTAGAAATAAACAATATTAGCTTGGGGACAGAAAGTCTTCAAAGTCATGAATTCAGGCAGTTCTAAACATTATTTCGTGTGTTTAAATTTACAAGTTTTGCTTATTTTTGGATAATTTAACTGCTAATAATACACCTGCCAGTGACATATCTTGGAAAACCTTTGTTGACATTTTCCACTTTCCTCCTTCATTGACCATTGATAGTATTAATCATGCTCTCTCCTCCTTGCTTTTGAAGTTTGAACATAGATTTCTGTAATTGTGTATAGCATCTCATATTGTAATCATCCCTCCACCAAGCACAGTGTCTGGGCAATCTTTTCAGTGCTTATTGATGTGATCTTAACAAGCTTCACATGTAAGGGCCTGCGTGCTTCTTGCCTCCCAAACTTATTCCCTGATTCTCTTACTCTGAGTCATGATAGGAAGATTAGACTACTTGTAGTTCAAAGAATAGACCTGGCATTGGTGGCTTTACTTTCACTCATGTTGCTTGTATGTTATATAATGAAAACTACATGAGCTATGGAACCAGACAGAATCTCTTGAATCTCTGCCTTCATTACCATATGATTTGGCAAATTCCTTAATCTTTTTGACCCAGTTCTTCATTCTCAAAATGGGAAAGATAATACCAGTTTCCCAGGGTTGTAAGATTTACATGAGCTGATGTATAAAAATACTGGTATATAGCATTTAGCACATGGTGAACATACACATATCAGTGGGCTATAGTTCTTTGAGATGGAATTGTAAAATTTGTATAAATTATTGATTACAGTTTAAAATAGTATGTTTGCATTAGCTTTAAGAAATTCTTTTAGTCTTCTCTGAACCTATATTTAGTATCTATAACCACTTGTATTATTATTTTATCTCAGATAAAAGGCAATCTTTTTACTACCATGGAATTTCCTGGTTTTTTGTTTTGTTTTTTTTTTTTGCCAAAGACTGTTTAGTTCTGTCATACTTCTGTCTGCCACTTGAGTAGAAATTTTATGTGCAGATGTTTTGTTTTGTGATGGCGGATATAATTAGGAATTAATCAATACTCCAGTCAGCACTGGGAGGACCAGATCACTTGTTAAGAATGCAGTCAAGCTAACCTTCCAGTTTTTAGTTAAAATGAAAAAAATACAACAGATTTGAAAACGGAAGCCGTCTTCAAGTGGATAAATTTATTAATCTTTTTTGTGCTATGTCAAGGAGCACTATCAAACTGATTTTAGTTTCATAAAACATGTAAAAGAATCACATTTATAAAACAATTAAAATCAGGAACTCAGATGAAGGATCCAAAGCCAAAATCCCATTTCCCAGAGGTCATTTTACTTTATACATTTTAGCTGAGACATGCTAAAGATAACACAAAATAGGAAACAGAACTTCCAGTTAAAATCATAAAGGCTAATGTTCATCAAAGAGTCCTTGCCAATTTCTGAGTCTATTTTGAAAGTAGAGGCAATATTTAAATTTAGCTCTGGTTTCCCTTTTGATTGCATTAAGTGGTCAACTTGACCTTTTTATATTTGTTTTATATGATACAAATCCTGAAAAAAAGCTTTTTCTCAAAAGGTGAGGTGTTTATTTTTCTTTTAATTCAAATGTGCTTTTTAGAAGTTTCTAAGCTTGGAATATACAACATTAATTCCAAATAGTGAACAACTCTAGAATAATTTTCTAACTATAATTTCTATTGACAGATTTCCAGTTTTATTCAGCAAATTCTAATTTACTAAGATTTCAGGGTACTTTGCAAATGTATATATGATTCAAAATACATTTGTTAATTGAATGTGTATTTAAATTATTGTTTCCCTCGTAAATTAGAGATTATCACTAAGAGAGTAAAGTAAATAATTTTTTAAAAAAATAGATTTTTCATATTATGTTAGAAAATGGAATTTCTTTCTTTTTAGGGAGTACACCTTTAGGATGTTATAAAAAACTAATAGAATATCACAAAAATGGAGACCTTTCTTTTAAATATGTGAAGACCTTTAACATGGATGAATATGTAGGTAAGCTACATTATTTGAATATATTATTTGGATGTGTTATATTTTAAATAAAATGAATATTGTCTAAGAATTAGTATATTATTTGCATTTATGTTTTGAATGTAATATGATTATTTCTAGAAGATAATGTACTGCCTTATTGATGAGATTGGGAGTTTATATTTTTAAAAAAACTGTATTTTTATGATGCCAACACAATATCCTGGAGGAATATGGGACTAGAAATCAGAAGATCTGTTTTCATTCTTGGGCTCTGCCACTTACCAATTCTGCAACTTTGAGCCAGTACCTCACAGTTCTTTCTTTTTTTTCCCTTAAGGCAAAGTTAAAACCAGTGTTGTTGTGGGAATAGAGTACCACATGTGTAAAAGTAATTAGTAAAATAAAGATTTTTCAAATAATAAGCATATTTATGACTGTGGCTATGAAGCTTTTATGTCATATTGATTGTTAACTTGCTTAACAGGAAAGATGTATGATGTGAATAAACTCTTGTTTTAAACTTTGAACATAGGAATACATTTTTTTTTAAAGATTTTATTTATTTATTTGACAGAGAGATCACAAGTAGGCAGAATAGCAGGCAGAGAAAGAGAGAGGGGGAAGCAGGCTCCCTGCTGAGCAGAGTCCGATGTGGGATTCGATCCCAGGACCCTGAGATCATGACCTGAGCTGCAGGCAGAGGCTTAACGCACTGAGCCACCCAGGCACCCCAGGAATACATTTTTAATGGTAGCCTAAGTGATAGCCAAAGAATTGTGATTTGATATACTTAGCATTCATGTAAGAGAAATAGGTGAGAAACATTGACCAACATTTCAGATATATGGCCAATTAATTTATGTTGAAATTAACACATAAATCAGTTCCATTGGTGGAAGTTAGTGTGCTTGAGAAATGGAGGACTGATGAAATGCATGTGAACTAGACTTCTTTGTTTGAATTCCAGTCTTTCTATGAGCCAGGTGACCTTGGGTAAGTTAACAGTTCTGTGCTTTTGTTATTTATAAGATGAGAATGATAAAAGTAATTCCATAGATGTTCTGTAAATTATTTGAACTAATACATACATGTAAGGTGATTAAAATAGCATCTGGCATGTAATGATCACGTATTTCACATAAAAATTTCTTTTTAGGGGCGCTGGGTAGCTCAGTGGGTTAAAGCCTCTGCCTTTTTTTTTTTTTTCCGGTTCAGGTAATGATCTCAGGGTCCTGGGATTGAGCCCCGCATCAGGCTCTCTGCTTGGCGGGGAGCCTGCTTCCTCCTCTCTCTCTGCCTACTTGTGATCTGTCTGTCAAATAAATAAATAAAATCTTAAAAAAAAAAAAAGTCTTTAAATTGGATTTAATTTGGATATCCATTGGATATGGAATAGGAAGGTTATATATTTTAAATAGCATTTATGGCCTAATCAGAAAAGTAAAGTTTGGATTTATTCCTGGAAGTACTTACATTTATATTTATTAACATTTTATTTAGGACTTCCCAGAAATCATCCTGAAAGCTACCATTCTTATATGTGGAATAACTTTTTTAAGCATATTGATATAGATCCTAAGAATGCTCATATCCTTGATGGGAATGCTGCAGATTTACAAGCAGAATGTGATGCTTTTGAAAAGAAAATAAAAGAAGCCGGAGGAATTGACCTTTTTGTTGGAGGTAAGTAAAACATTTTGTCGTTTATCTTACCTTTGTGCAATGTAGGGAACACCTGTAACTGTCTATAATACCCATTTATTCAGCTACTGGTTTTTATTTTATTTTCATCAAAAGATAATATTAAGGTTGCAAGTTAGAATTGTTTAAATTATGTCTTGAGAAATAAGTTCCAATACCTGTTAAACTTTTATGTCTTTAGAATTAACGGTTTACCACATCTTACAAAATGAGTGATGTTTTTTTCCTAAATGATAATTCTTATCTTTTATGCTTTCTTTACATTTCCAACCCCACTTTCTTACCAGATTACAAAGTTAAATCTCTGACAAAAGTTTGCATGTGGAACACATGGATTTTAGCATTTCTGTATTGATTGCTTAAATTGCTTCAGCTCACTAAAAAAAATTAGTTAAGAAGTAAGACTTTACCATCACCCTTTAGTAATGTGAACTAAGCTATATAACTGTCTTTGTAAACTCCACATGAATAAATGCTTCATTGGCTAAATTCCACTTAAAATGTATATATATATCTACATGCATGTGTGTGTTCATAATGTACCATTGAAAATAGGAAGTTTCTTTCTTTGTAACGACAACGTGGTTTTCTGTTGTCATTATGAAGCCTGAGACAGCTAATTAATTACCATAAAAACATAACATCAACTAAACTGAAACCAAAATGCTTTTTGCTAAAGCTTTTAGTATTCAACTAAATGTATTAAAGCTCTAAATTTAGTTCGCCAGATATATCTTATATTTAATTTATTAAAAGACTGCTTAAAAGTACATGAATTAGATCTTCACTAGTGCTGAATTGAGGCTGACTGATGGTTGAGGTGGCCAGGTGTGGTTGCAGTGGTTGATTGCCGTCAGGGAAGATTGGGTATTACAGTCAGACATGAATTCTCATTCTGTTTTGGTCACTTATTACTTGTACGACCTTGGGAAGTTTATTGAAATTCAGTAAAACTAAGTTATTTGTAAAACAGGCATGACTATTAACCATTCCAAAACTTGCAAGAATTTACCATGTTAGAACATGTAAAATGCTTGGTGTGTAATTGGTACTCCATTAAGTGTTACTTCAGTCTTCTCTTAATTGTTACTTAGTTCATTGAATTTACTGCTTTTTTACTGAATTACCTCTAAGAGTATCCATTGAGATTAAGATTTTTTCTTTGAGGAAATTCTTTTCTCTACCTAACAGAGCCAGTATCATTTACTTTCTTTCGTAAGTGGGATGGTTTTTATCTGAGCAAGAATCCAAGCTAGACTGTTTTGCTTTTCATAATAGAAACTTACCTGTGTTTGAAATAAAATTTGCTAATATTGCTTCAGTATTCCTGGAAAACATTTGTATTCCAGTTTTGTCGATACTGTTTAATTCTGAAATAATTACAATTTGTAGTTGCCAATATCAAGGTTATGGCAATCCGTATTTGAGAATGTTTAAGAAATGCACTACCCATGCATTCTTTAGGCTTTCTCCATACCAGAATCAAGTAGAATTACTATAATGTATACCTAATTACTGTAATGTAATTATACCTAATGTGTCTGTATTTTAGTTATATCAAGAAATATTTTCACTCCTTTACCATTATACAAAAAGGCATGGAGCTAATAGAGGTTCATTATTTAAAATGACTTAATGAAAAATATCTTTTTTACTTCTTCATTTGAATATCCTTTTTTTTCCTGTTAATTTAATTGGCTTACATAAGGATCCATATGACAAATCCCTTGGGGATCCCATGCCAGAAAATAGAATTTACAGAATTTACAGCGGTGGGGGGGGGGGGAACCTAAAAACTCTTAACTCCATTTTCTCCCTTTGTCTGCTTTCTAGAAAGTACTTACAGCTAAATAATGTGTTTAAGCCTGAATATCCCTTCTCAAAGATTTCTCATAGAACTTTCTTCTTTTCCTATAGCTTTAAGTCATTTCTCATTTCTTTTTAGCTTAAGTTTTTTGGTATATTTCCTCACTATAGGTCTTTTTTCCCTTTGAAACAGATGGAGCATAAATTTTAATTAAGTATGTGTATCACTGACTCTTACTACTAGAAAGAACTTTACTTTGTTTTCTAACCAATTTTTTTCTTAAGCTTCCTGTAGACATTCTCTTCTGACCAACCAATCAGTTAATCAGTCAATAAATAAGATTTCCTTACCTCTTCCATTAATATCTTCACTGTAGTCATGTCATGATCCACAGTCTGCCATTTTATATTTACCATCCAAAGGACATAATTACTCTGTGGATAGGGGGGAGAAGGGTTAACTTATTGCATTATCATTGAACTTTTTCCTATTTGGGGTACCCTATTATTGGATGTATACTCATGAAAGAATCTCATTTGATTCTTTGCCTTTGTTGATCTAGGTTTGTTATTAGATTTTCAAGATGAGGCTTGGTATTTGGGTATTACCACTTACCCTTCTTTTGTTCCAGGGTTTGTTGGTTAATAAAAACACTAAGAACTGAGCCAAATGGGATCAAAATATCAGCCTTATTAAAGGTAAAGTTGGATTAGAGGTTTCAGGTTGGGCTTGAGGCCAAAATGGAGTTTCCTATCCTTCCCCTCTAAACTGGGAATAGGAGAATGAGGACCTCAAGACTATGAATCCCTCGTGTCTTACTCCTGGGAAATAGAACAGGAATTCCTTTTCCTATGTAGAAAAGAGAAAGGAAATATATACTGCCAAAAGTTGTTATTCTCCCTGTGATGATACAGTTGTTAAAGAGTAAAGTGTGTCATGCAATCCCTGACCCACCTCCAGCAATAAAATACACAAATACGAAATTTTGTAGATAAAATCTAAAGATATTACTAACTTTAAAATTATCTTAAGGTACTACTTTTAACCCTTTCCTTTGGGTACATGATTAGAATCTTTGGTTTGCAAGTAATTGTAATCTACTTTGGGACCAAAAGTGAATTAACTGGAATGACTCTGGGCTAACTTGCAGAAGTTAGAAGAGTTGAAACAGCCAAGTCTGTGGAAGAACAAGAACCAAGGAGCCTCAAATTTCCAAAGCAGGAGCTTATAGATACTCTCCTGCAATGCTGTCATCAGATACCTCAGCTGTAGAAGCCTTCCTTCTTTTCTGCACCCTTGTGCAAGGTTCAGAATTTTTTGAGAGAAATTCTGTTTCAGCTTGGGACAAGTATTTTATTAGTAGACCACAGTCATCTTGACTCAGAGAGATACGGAGTAGATAAAGCTCCCCTCCCCGCATTGTGAGGGGGGCAGACCAAGGTAGAAGGAAGAGAGAGAAACTATACTGAGCATACCAAAGAATAGTAACCATCTATTCCTTTTTTCAGCCATTATTTATTGAGGGCCTCCTATCTGATGTATTGTTCTAAGAGGTAAGGGTATAGTAATTAAGAGCAAGTCCTTACTGCAGTGAAATTTGCATTCTACCCCACAGAACTGTAGGAAGACAGAGAAGGCCTAGAATCCAGACTCAGGTTTTAGAGATGTTTTATAAAGGTGTAAATATATTAGTTTAGACTTAAAGACTGAATGAGAATGCGACGTGGTTTTTAGATCTCATGATTATTTTTTTTTAAAGTTTTGTAAAGCTTTGTGAAACATTCTGAATGCTTTTAGAACATTTATATTAGAAAGCTCAAATTTCTAATAGCTACTTATAGTCAGTAAGGAAATATATTACCATGAACCACTGCTGATAATTCAGTCTTACTGTACTCTTTTGTATGACCCACAATACTAGTTAGAACACTAATGTTGATCCTTAAGGACTTCCTATTTTTTCTGGAACTTTTATTTTCCTGGTTCCAGCCTTTTCTCCTTATATACACATAGAGAAATACAAATATTTACACAGATGTATACTTTAGGAGGAGAAACTATAGTTTTACAAATCTAGAGAGAAATGCATTTCTGTAATTTAAAACTTACATTTATAGGCAGGTATATGTATGCTAATGGAAGGATCCATACATATTAACTATATGTAGGTCAGACATTATGTCACCACATTAAAAATTCCTAGAATGTGGTGCTTTGGTAGCTTATATTTGCTCCCTAAGATTTTCAATTCTTCTTTGTTCCATCAAAACCTGGTTATTCTTTGTCATATTTTACTTTGTTGTAATCTGGGAGAAATTGGTTTGAATTATAGGCTAAGAGTCAATAAAAACACATATATCTATCATTAAAGTAAAATGTAGAGTATAAATGTAACAGGTATTTCGACTCAGAACTTGTGGGTTTATTTTTTCATGGAGGTTGTGAGAACTCTGACTAGCTAGTAGGGTACACATACGTAAAACTTGATTTATTCATGCCATGGAAAGATTCTTCATTTAAAAAAAAAGATTTACTTCCAGTTTCATTCAAATAAGGAATATCATATTTTTATCTACATTTTAGAGGCAGTCCTAGAATATTAGAGCTGGCAGTATGTCTCTTTAAAGGAGTGTTTTCAGGTTGTGGTGGTCACCCATTATTAGGCCATGACATACGGTCATTCACTTTCTGCATTTCCCTTTTGTACATTTTGCTAATGAAATAGAATGACTCCTAGCAGGGTAAGTATTGTTTTCATGCAGTTCTTGTTTTTAATTACATATGCATGTGTGTATATGTGTGCTAGATTGCAGTGTCAAATATATTTCTTCTAGTAGGCTGTAGTCATCACGTCTGAAGAAAACTACTGCCCTATATGGTCCAATCTAGACATTTTTGTAAGTGAGGAAGCTCTACTACAGGGAGGTCCAGTAGTTAATCGCACCATCTAGACTAGAACCAGGCAGGTTAAAGGGTTGACCATAGAAACCACTGGGTTAGGCATCAGAAGATTTGGATTTGAGTTTTGTCACAGTATTTACTAAATTGTTACCTTGAGCAGCCATGTATTTTCCATGCATGTCTGAGTTTCCTTTTGAGCTCAAAGAAAGCTTGAGGAGAGGAGGGAAATAAATATTCCTAATAAGATTATCATAAGATTGTTAAATATATGTGTTGAGATGTGAAAATACTTTATAAACTGTGAAGTGTGCTAATACAAGCTAATATGCTAAATTCTACGTTGTTACAATAATGCTAGCTCTGTGCTAGGTGTATGGAATATATTGAAATACTTGTTGAGTCAAATACAGGAACAAATATTTTAATACAGCATTAGAAATTCAGCTATCCTATAAAACAAGGTGAGCCTGTTTATGACTGTTTTCTCTTAAAAGCAAGTTGAATGTTGAGAAATCTTACTTTATATGTCTATGTATGTGTGTACTTCTTTTAAAAGGAATTGGTCCAGATGGTCATATCGCTTTCAATGAGCCAGGATCCAGTTTAGTATCAAGGACAAGATTAAAGACTCTAGCAATGGACACCATTTTGGCAAACGCTAAATATTTTGATGGAGATTTGTCGAAGGTGCCAACTATGGCTCTAACAGTTGGTGTGGGGACAGTGATGGATGCAAGAGAAGTAAGAATTCAATGTTCTTTGATGTCTGTAGATTTTGGAGGAATTATGGCACCAGATAATTTTGGCTACATCCTATTCACTACGTAAATTGTTATTTAGCTTTCAGTGACTGCTGTCAGTCTCATTGCCATGTTGAGAATCCAACTAAGTCAGGTCTTCTGGAGCTTATGTAAACTAAGCATCAGGCACCACCCCTTCTGGAATACTGCTACATTGTCTGCTTCTTCACAGTTTGAGTTTCTAAAATCATACTGATCAAATGGTGTGTTATTAAGTGAAATGGTCTGGTGAAAGGTCTGTTGTAACAAAGATGCAATGCTGGTTAACACTAAACTATTTTTGGAAGCTCAGGATAATTTAGTGTCAAGCACTTCTTGACTGTGGGAAGATAGCCAGTTAGTTTCCAGCAGAAAAAGAACCCATCGAAGGCTGAATCTTTTCCAAATTTGGTATACGTAGGAAGGCAAATAGTCTGAATAGATCCGGCCTAATTTTTAAATTTTTAATTGGGCTTTCGTTCCTTCCCTGAGAAAAACAGAACAAATTATAGTTTGCTCATGATTATCAGTGTTTGTTACATGGAAACGCCATTCCTTTCTGATAACAAGATGGCAGAGGTTCAGAGGAAAGCACATAGACAAGTTATGATGAATAAGAAATGGATCTTAATGTAAATATGTCTAGACTTCATTCAGAATGTGGTTTTTCATCTAAAAATCATCAGTATGTGAAGAAGGACTTTTCACGAGTTGAAATTCATAGTAATTAAGTTGAGAAAGATTTTAGAGCAATTGTATTTCTAAAATACGAAACTGAAAGTTATACAAGTAGATTTCTTACATTTAACAAGATTTAAGTTGTAACAAGCTAATTCTTAGAGTGAACAGAGAGTTATTAAAATACTGAACTTTTTTTTTTTCCATTTGGTTTTTCCAGCAACATTTTATGATGCCACTCACCTCACAGTACTCACTCCCAGCATGATTACAGAGAAAATTATTATGGCAAAACTATTTTAGGGCTTAATTATTTTCTCAGGGGCCTTAGTGTGCTCTTTTATATCATTCTTTGGAAACAAGTATCATGTCATCATACTTAGTGATTTTCCTATCTTTCATTGTAAGGAGCTTAATGTTATACAGATTTTCATTTGGCAGTGGTTTGAACGGTGATGTGGGCTGTTCTTCAATTTTAGTTTCGTTAACAAATACACTTAATAAAATTTTGAATCAATGTGTGGGGAAAATGCTATTGTTAGATGAAAAGTACATATGAATGGTAAACCAATTTCTAAATGGTTAGTGCGTCAGGAAGAGCTTCAGAGTCTGGCAGCTCTGTTAACGAGGACCTTCGGTACACACCTTGGAAGTGACACCCTGGAAGTCATTATAGGTTCCCTTAAGACTTGGGAATTACCAACTAGATAAGGAACCACACCAATCACTACTTTATCACTCTTTCCTGGGCTTGAGGCTTTTACGCTAATGGTATGTGTGAAATGCTCTACTTTTCCAGACTCTGCTTAGCTAAAATGGCACTTTTCGGTTTTCAACTTTCAGAACTCCCTTTCTTGACCATAATTCTTATAGTCAAAGTTACTTATATTTTCTCTTAGACCACTCTGTTCTTTTCCTTTGTAGCACTTTTCACAGTTTCTGATTGTTCTTGTATGTTTTCTGGTTAAATATCTTTTTTCTCATTAATTTATAATCTCTTGAGTTTATAGGTCATATATATCTAGCACCTTACACTGCCTGTCATATAATAGGTATTTAATATTGGGAATAGTGTGAATGAATTATGTTCATAATTCATGTCAGACAAAGTTCTGTCGACGGCTTCGTCCTTTACTTGAACCATCCAATCTGATTTTTGTTGACTTTTGGCTCTTTGCCAAAGTCTAAATCTGCCTTCAAAGGATTGAAATTTGTTTTTACCAAGGTATATTTAATGTCATATATTTTAAAGGTAATTTCAAGAGAAGACAAATCATTTTCCACTATTGCAACATCTTTATAATTGTTACATATAATACTTCAGATATTTATTCTTAAGGTGACATAGGAAAAACCAAAAAATTTTAAAATCTGCTTTTGATTTTGCTACCTTACTGAAAATCACCAAGGTCAGTAATGGTTTCTTCATTGCTAACACTGGCATCTTCTCTGCAGGTCTTAGCCTACTGGGTCTCTTTCCATCACCTACTGCTGTTGACCCTGCCTCCCGTCATAAGACTCCGCCACTAGTCCTCGTACTTTCTGAGCACTTCTTCTCAGTCTCCTTCTCAAGCTTTTCTTCTTCTTCTCCCTTTTGAATGTTGCTGTCCCCGGGGTTTCATGCTGGAGCTGCGTATTCACTCTGCAGGCTCTGGGGCACGACTGTTTTTTGTTTTTTTTTTTTAGTTTTATCCCTATTCCAAAAAGGTAAAGTACTCTTAATACAGGGATAATAATGTATCTTTATCTTGTACTCCTTCTGAAGCTGCCCGTTTTGCATTTCCAACTTCCAGCTGACATCTCGGTATTTAGACGCCCTATGTTTAAGCTGTCCAACAATTAAATTGATCCTTCCACGAAATTTGTCTTTCCTCTGAATACTCCCTGCCTTGCTGAATAGCAGCACCCCCCATGAAAGTGAGCGGAGCTTGAAACGTGTCCCTTCTCGGTTTCTTTACACCTCATTAGTCACCAAATCCCAACCATTTAACAGATAACTTAGAGGTAAATAAGGATCCCGCCCTCCGTCATTACTGCCTATTAAGTCTATAAATCCATTTTTTCAAGGATTATTGCAAACGCCTTCTCAATCACAAAAATGGTAGAGATTCATTCTGATATATATACACTTAGATTTGCGCATTTCTCTGAATTGCAGGCTTTTAGGAATCTGGGACCAAGAGCTTGGATTTTCTGTTAGTTCGTGAGGGTGTTCTTTGTCTTGTGTGCTTGAAGGGCTGTTCTTACATTTAAGTAGATCCCTAATCCTTCTTTCAATCTAGGTTTTGTGTCAAGACAACTTTGATAACATCTGTTTCATAAAACACTCTTCAGGCTTCTTTCTCTAACTTTCAAAGTAATATCTGCTGTGTTGATTGGATTAGAGCAGTTTGGTATATCATTCCTGGTTATGTCAGTTCTTTGTTGACCCTCAGTTCTGCTTTTGCAAAACAGCCCTTTTCTTTCCTTTTTTTTCATTTTCCTGGTCACTTCTGCACATCAGTATCTAATGTATTAATAAGTACCTGCATTATGGTTTATTCAGTAACACTTCATAAGAATATACTATTTTATTTTCTTAAACCAGAAGAGAATTACTTTATGCTTGCCTTTTACCTTGAAGAACAAAAATACCTCGAACTGTGAAGAAATATGTAGCTATTTTTATTTTACCTTCGAGAAGAATATTCGTGCTAACATCTTTCTTTTAATAAAATAGAGCTTTTTTAGTCATTTGAAACAAATTTTAGGAATGAATTAACATGTCATGGTCATGACTTTTCAGGTAATGATCCTCATAACAGGTGCACACAAGGCATTCGCCCTCTACAAAGCGATAGAAGAAGGAGTAAATCACATGTGGACTGTTTCTGCTTTTCAGCAGCATCCTCGAACTATTTTTGTGTGTGACGAAGATGCTACTTTAGAATTAAGAGTTAAAACTGTGAAATACTTTAAAGGTGAGCATTGAAATTTCAGAAGCAGACTGTGAGAATGTCCAATTGTAAATGACAAAACTTAGTAGACTGTGGAGTTACATCCTGCTCTGTGCCTATTGAGACGAACATTTTGCCAACACAGTAGCCAGTTGTTTTTAAGGAAAAGAAAAATCTCATCTCAAATAGTAGCTTTCAGAGTAGTTTCCTATTTTTTTCTTGAAATCCAAAATTTAATAAAATATAAAATATTTTACTTTCATATTGTATATATAAGATTAAATAATCCAAAAGGAAATACATATATGTTACAATGTTCTTTTCTTTGTTTCCCTGTCCCACCTTCCTCACCAAGCTATGGTTTAGAATCTAATCAGCTTATAAATTGGATCACCCACAATTTCAGATTATTCCTATACACCAATTAATAACGGTTCAGTGTCAGAGCAGTGTGGAATGAACTCTGCAAGTAAGCAGGGGTTTGACTGCCCACACTTCTGTATGTAGCTTGTCCTTTTGACTCTTCTGCAGTCTAGTTCAGTAATTCTCAAGCCTTACCGTACCAGGTTGTATATTTGAAACCACATGTGCTTGATGTAATGGGTGATTTAAGAGATTTTTAAGGAAAATTTGACTATTTAGAAACCATTCCCTGCTTAAGAGTGAATTCCACATATAGATACACACACATAACAACCTGTATAAATAGGTGCTCTTTATAAAGTACTTGTATTTCATATAGCTGATATGGAAATACTGCAGAACTGCTCATATATATATATAGGTATATATGTATATATATCCGTAATTCATAGTGTGTGTACTATGTGTACTGTTGATATTACATGAATATGTATTTTTAATCTTTTTACTCTAGTTACTAGGTGTTTATTTAACATGTATTAGAAAAAATACACTAAACTGATCAAACCTATATTCCATGAGTATCAGTATTGACAGAGATAAAGAAGTTACCATATTTTACTGCCTTTGAGACACATCTTTTTTCACATCTATCTTGACTGAAATTGGGATGTGTTTAAAATTGGTCATTATCAGTTACCTGGTAGCATTTTTTCTTAATGGTACGTAAAATAATGTGTCTTACAGTCTTCAGCGTCTCATTCATGAGATAATAGTATATGATTTTAAATTATAAGTTAATTTAAAGGAAATCTTTAACTCATAATTCATGTAAATGGTGTGAATGTGGCAAAAATCTTGAAGATGAATCACAAATGAAGTTTAATGAATTGTGAACAATCAAAGTTTTGATCCTGCTTATAGTTCTTTATTTGCACTTAGCTGTTGTGAGCACTTTCCTATTTCCCTGTTCTTCAAAAGCATTTTTAATGGCTTTATAAGTAGATGTATCATAATTTACTTAAATCTTTCCTTACTGTTAAATGCTTAGATTATTTCCAGTCATTTTTATTTTTATCAAAAATTATTTTTTACCAAGCCACAAAAGTATCAAATTAAACTGAAATATTGTCAAGTTTTTAAATAAGTTGGCAGGTAAAAGAGAAAGATCTGTGATGAGTTGTGAATAAGAGCCCTTGCATGAAGTTTTTCCCATATATTTCCATGTAGTCTTTCATTTTATTACAAATACTAGATTCCTTGAAAAAATTAATAGAAGGAATCCCTATTATCCACATATTTTAATGCCAGAGATTTATTTAACATTCTCATGTTCTGGTACCAGCAATCCTCATGTAAACCCTTGTGCTTATCAGATGTTGTCAGTTACTTTTGTAATGTTTACATTTTAGTGAAGTAAACATTTAATAAGATACTTAATAATAGCCAGTACTTGTATGACCACGCATTACTCAAAATACATTATACTTAATTTACTTAATTCTCAATTCAGTGAAGTGGGTATTCTTAAAATCCTATTTACAGATGAGCTAACAAGCTTAATAGAGATGTTAAGTCACCCAAAGTCATAGAGCTCATATGTGGGCAGAGCTGGGTAAGTGAAATCAGGCTTATCTGGCATCTGGGCTTTTGTCCACTGTTTATACTGCTTCATAGAAGAGGAATAAAACTCTGGCTATCTTTATCATATTTCTGTTTGTTGCAATGCTTTCATACCATAATAATTGCTTCCAAAAAGGTATAGACATAGGTTAAAGAGCATTTAAAACACAAGAGATGTAGGTGATTACATGTATTTTGTTAATTCATCTATCCAGATTCTAAACTTTTCTGAAACATTTTGAAGTATAGACTATTGAAGAGAGAATCGCTACATTGCTCTTTTGAGGACATTGTATTTTCTACTATGCATCTGTATATATTTCTGGAGAGGTTCAGGGTATCCGCCTCAGAGTACCTCCCATTAATATGGAGAAAAATGGAATTGAGATGTTATTCTGGGCTGTATGCAGACCTCATTTTACAGTAAGGTATTTTAATACAGGGTAGAAGTGAATATTCATAAACTTACATGTATTGTAAGTATAGTTTTATATTTTGCCATATTCTCATTATTTTATCACTTTAAGATGTACTGAAGGATATGTATCCTGTAGTTACCTTCTGTAATTCTTCAGATTTCTGTCACATTACTACCCTTTCTTCTGCCATCACTAAAATGTACATAAAAGGGCTCTAATTATTTAGGTCCTAAAGAAAATCTAGGTCAACTGCATCGAAAACAATAAAAACCATTAGCAAGTGGAAGTTCATTTCAGTATATACCTTTTGGAAGATACAAGTAAACCACAGGAAAACAGTCTAGTATTCAATGTTTTTTTCTAATTTTTTTGTTTTTGCTGATTTTATATAAAGCCTTTGTTTTATGTCCTTGAGAATATATTTTCAAGACCTCATCGTTATGGTGAACATTTTTTTGTTGTTGTTGTTTCAACCTTTGTAAGCCCTCCTCAGTAGCTTGATTGAATGAGTTCAGATTGAGTCAAAACCATAAAATTGACATTTAGAATCTATGACATTTAACTTCTTCTGGCAGCATGTTAGGAAGTCTATACATTTTAGTTCTCAGAATTTATTTTTTTTCTGTTAATGATTGAAGTAGCCATGATTTGTTTCTATCAAAATCTTGTATAAAAAATTGTCAGTTTTACCTTAAGTCATAATAAATTATGTATCATCCAAAATGCATTTCTAGTTTGGAAACAGCCTTATATGTAGAAGTTACAGCCAATGTATAGTTAAACTTTAGAGTTGAATTTTTAATGTTTATTCTGATATTTTGTGTTTTTAAGCTCTAATGTATTATTTCCATTAAAGCTGTAATTGAGTGATAGATGAATTGTATCAAGTAGAATGATCCTATTAATTGCAGCTGCTTCTCCATAAGAGGTTACATCTTCTAAACTGAGTAGCTAAAATTACCACTGTTTTTGTTGTCCCTTCTCCTGAGTTTCTCCAGTTTCCTATTTTACTGCTCTTTACATTCTGGTTGTTGAAATGGATTCAACTTCTCAGTTAAATCCTGCTTTAAATAGGATTGGTTCTGTTTAGAGATAACCATCTGGTAAATAGTTTTTATTACCAAATACTTCTTCTGCACTATAAAAATTACCCTTTAATGTATATTTTTGGTAAATACAAATTATATTTTCCAGTTAGTGTCATCAGCCAAGAAAACAGACCAAAATGCCTTCAAGTACATAATCTCTTGCATGGTGTTAGTTTAAAAAAAAAAAAAAAAAAGTATAAGACGTATCTCTTTCTGAAAGTAGTTGACTCACCATCATAAAAAGTTGGCATATTAAGTGATTTGAGAAAATAAAATGTAATATATTTCATTAAAATAAAAGCTCCACAAAGGTAGGGACTTAGATTTTGTTCACTGCATTATTTCAGCATCTGGAGGTGTGCCTGGTACATTGGGGGCATTTGATAAATTGTGGGTAGGCAGCTGGACAGGTAGATGGATGGAAGAACACAAGTCTATGAAACTACCACCGTCTAAGCATTAAATGATGCTTTAAATCATCATTAAATCACCCTATGAAGCCCAAAGGATATTAAATAAAGAGCAAGAGTTAAATAGTAGTTGAAGAAAACTTTGAGTTGATAGAGTAGAAAGCCCTAGAAAATGGGTAGTAGCTCTCAGATTGGGAGGAAACAGCATAATTTCCAACAGCACAGATACAAGGAAGAGCTAACACAGGAGAACAAGTTCCCATTAATAGACTAGAGAACAGGTGAAGTATATTGATAAAATGGGACTAGATTGTATGTATGTATGTATTCTTAGTAATCTCTACACACAATATGGGGCTTGAATTTATAAACCCAAAATCGAGTTGCATGCTCTTCAACTTAGCCAGCCAGGAGACCCTGGGCTAGATTATACTTTGAAAGCAAACGGGAATGTAGAGGTTAAGAGCGCAAAGGAAAACCAGGGTTCACCTCTTTTGGGTCATGGACCACTATGATAATCTGGTGAAGAGACTGCCCTCAGGAAAAAACGCACACATGCACACAGACTTGCAGACACAAATTTGTATATTAACATGGGAGAGTCAAAGATTCCTTGAACCTTCTCTAGCTCTATTATATCCTAAGGTTGGGGCTGTACTTGATTTCTGCCAGGTGGACGGCTTCCAGGTGTCATCAGTTTGGGAGTCAGAAATGATTCAGTATTGATTGCTCTACATTTTTCACATTTGAAGTTTAAAACGTTGGTTATGTTTAAGTATGGAGTCCTCAACTTTTTAGTGGCACCTTGGATTTTTTGATTAACCTCCTTCAGTACAGTTTGTTATCACCCCGATTGTAAATACATGTCAAAATCGTGGAAAATAATTTGCCAGATGAATGGATAGGATAATACTTCGGAGAACTTAGCTATCCCAGTTTAATAACAGTTCTCTGAGTTCCTGGGCTGAAGTCTGGTAGAGAAGTGCCAGAGGATCAAACTCAACAGCTTTATAGGATAAAATTAAAATGTATTAACCACGTCAGTATTGAGATTTGTTATTTTGCCATATTGAAGCTTTGAAGGCAAGAACTGCTGCTACTCCAAAGGAATTTGTACTCATTCTATATCTACAGCTTCATAAATAATTGTAAATTGCTATTTGCTAGGTAGTACAACCAAACCTTACGAAACATTTCTATTTAAAATACATTTTTCAATAAAACTTAACTATTTTGTATCAGATGGGAACCAGCATACTTATGGTATCTTATAAATTCTTGTTTTCTAAGGTAAATGAGATAATTCAAAATTAAAAATAAAACTAGAATTGTGCTTTTTTTTCTTTAAGGTTTAATGCATGTGCACAATAAACTTGTGGATCCACTATACAGTATGAAAGAAGGAAATTGAAGGAGATTGGAGCAAATTCTACTTGAATGAACAGAACACTTTTTTAAGTAGTAGATGAATTTTCAGCTATGCAATATGATAAAACATGGGGATTTTTTGAAGACTGTCATTTTTGAAGTCCAATATCTATATATTAAACATTCCAGATTTAGAATGTGTCCATTTTATACTAAAGTTTAGAAGTAGTTGGCTGTCAAAAAAAGCTGTTTATTATAAAGTACGGAAGCCACACAGCCACTCTGTAAAACATGACAGAAATGAAATGTCTGTTTAAAAATTTCAAGTCATTTTAAATATGAAGAATCTATACATCAAATATTATTCATATGAATCTGGTGGCATTCTCAAGAGTTTTATTTTTTAATCACATAAAGACACTCCAAGCCTTTCAGGTATCAATCATTGCAAACCTTTACTTTTGGAATGTAATCTTTGTATTTCCTGTGCATTACACACAAGCTTTTCTGCACGTGGTTGCCTTAGTCATCTTTCTGCAGTAGCATTTGGACATCAAAAGTCCTGCTATATATTGTTGGAACAGAGAATCTGAAGAGATGCCAGTGCCTAAAAGTACAGTTTACGTCCTTTTGGAAAGTATGTATAAGTGCATGATTTTTGTGCACCACCTTCTATAGCACTTTTTTACAAATGTGCTCTTATTTTTATTTAATGACTTGGGTTCATGCTTTTAATATAAGTATTTTGGCAATTATGAACTTTATACCTAGCAACGCACTTAAATTCTTTTGAAGACAATTTTCTGATTATTGTTAAATTCATAAATGATTAGCTTTATTCCTGACTTACATGTCTAAAAGGATAACATGATGAAATATTTATAAAGGAATTACTGTAAACGTAAAATTGCCATTAACTTGCATCATTAAATTGCAAATAAAAGAATATTGTTTTCTATCTTTAACTGAAATAAAGCTTATAATAAATAAATGTTATCTAAATTTTATTTCCAGAAGTAAAACTGAATACATGCATTTGAGATATTCCAACATTAGTAGTAGTATTGATTCTGCATTTACTTTTTGTTTGTTACCATCAGGCATTTAGGAGATTTAAGTTAAAAGACAATAATTCTACCTATAATTTAGTAGTTGCTCAGTGGGGAGTAAAAAATTCTCCCATTTCTTCAGCATATTTTGCATCGTATAAGCCCATCACGGATAAGCATTACTTACATAACTTAATAGAAATGTGACTGAAATGTATTTATAATTAAGTTCCTTAAAATAAACAGCAAATAAAAAATAAAAGTAAATAAAACTGTTTGTATAAAATATGTTCCTTAAATTCCAAATAATGTAGTTATAATTGCCTTGAGTGATACACATGGTCCTTAAATGACTAGTAAGTCGTATCATCTCCCAGTCACACATATGGTAATAAAGTACTGTGTTACTACAAGCCACCCTATCTTAGAAAGTGATAGTATTATAGAGAAAACACTAAAGATAACTGTTTTGGTGCGTGATTCAACTTGTTATTTCTGTGCTTTAAATGTGCTAGGTGAAACACAATTTAGAAGATCTTTCTATCACTGCCCTTGATTTTAGAGGACTAGTTTGAGTCAAGCCCATGTACTCAAGCCCCTCAGCAAACTGATTTCTGGCCACTCTAACTCCCTAACTCAAGGGCTACGCTGCTATTAAAGAACAAAGAAGCCTATTCGATTTCCACAAGGCAATAAAGCATGGCAGCTAAAAATTGGTAGGGTTTGGATAAGGAAACCACTGTTTGAATTCCAGCTCTGTCAACTACTGACACCGGCACGTGTAAGTCTGAGCTGCCAGCCCTATACGATAAGGTGGTAATAGTACCTGTACCTCAACTGTTGTATAGATTGAGGAAATGCCTATGGAGCTCAGCTCAGTGGCTGTCATATACTCAATAAATGGCGGCCATTCTAATACTCATATTTAAATGATTGTAATGTTTGCAAAAATGTCAGTATTGTTAAGGTCCTCTGGGGAATATACTTAGAAGGCACACAACTCCGTATCATGAAAATCATCTGTTTGGGAGAATGGTCAGGGGAGAGAACTTAAGCTTATACTAAAAAATTTGAAAAATACTTTTTCACTACTACTAATACTGCTTAAAGGAAGAGAACTAAATGTGTCTAAATTATACACATACTAATAAAGCACAAATATTAAATGGTAGACACATGGTGCATACTTTGTGCCAGGTACCAACCTGTAACTTTCACCTGATAATAATGGTAGAACAGAACATTTAGAAATTATATGTAAATGCTCTTCTAGTTTCAAATATACTACTCAAAATACAAGTATTATGGAACCTCGTATTTCAACTGTTCTATTACAGCTAGAGAGGACAGGGAAGATACCTGAACAGATGATGTAAGTAGGACAAAGTCACAAGTTAATTAACTTCTATACACAATTTTAAGTAAATCCCACTACCTTATAGTTAGAATTACCTCATTATGTAATAATCCTAGTATAAAATACATTGATAGTCTTATCCCTAAAAGACATTTACCTCATTTAGTTCATTCACAGTACAGAACAAAATTCAATGGCTAAAGTATCTTACTGTAATACAAGTTGCCCGCTGGTTTGTTCACCAACGGTGAACGGAGGTAAGAACACATGCTTTGAAGCATGACAGCCATTTATTGGCTGTGGGACATCAAGTTAACTAAAGCTTTTTCTCATCAACTATGAAATCTAGACAATAATTACTAAAATTACTATTAATAACAGCTACTGCTAACACCAAACACCTATTGCTTTGTACCCAATGCATGTTAATAGCCCCTACCCTTATTTTAATTTAGATGTGTATTAAGCTGTTGCATTTATAAAAATTTTAACAAAAACTAGACAGCACATGTTCAGCTAGAACGCTACTGACTTTATTTAATAACTGACTGCTATAAATCTAAATTTATCCAGCTAAACAAACTGATACTTAGGTGATTCTGAAAATATCATAGACTTGAATTAGATAGAATCTTAATTATGGGGTCGTTCAGTCTAAGAAAAAATGTGCATGAAAACAAAATAGTTAAGGTTCACTAAACACTACTGTGTCATACACTGAGTATTTTAAACATACTATATGATACAATCTTCACAACAACCTATGGAGGTAAATTAACAGCATAATCCTGACTTCACTAAAGAGTAAACAGAGAGGTTAAGTAATAATTTACCTTGCTCTAGGTGAGTGGTGGAACAGAAATGTGAAACCAGACAATATGGCTTCAGAATCCAAGTTCTTAACCCACCCACTACTTCCTTTTCAAAGAGCTAATAGGTTCTTTAAACCTAAAAACCCAGAAAGCAATCAGCAAATTTTATAATTTTCACTGTCATCAACATATAAATTATGAAAAAAATTAAAAGATACACAAGTTTTCATTTATGAAAATTCACTGTATTTTTTTCCACCAATTACTTATCACATTGTGTTCTTAGAACTTTTATGAAAGCATCTTTTGGAACTTCAATGTTGCCAATTTTCCTCAGTTTTTTTTTTCCTTCTGCTTGTCTCTTCAAAAGTTTCATTTTTCGGGTAATATCACCACCATACTGAAAAATATTTTTAAAAATTGGAAGTCCAAATCACTCCATAGAAAATCATACAAGTACAAACAGACATCAACAGAATTATAATAACCTTACAGTTATTACCCATGAGGTAGACATCTGCAAAGTTACTTTTCTAATCACCTTCATAGCAGATCATAATTTAACATCTCAAAGAATGATAAAGGGTTTATTTATTTTTTGGATGGAGATGAAGATCACCAAGGAAACCCAACATTATGTTATGCATGTCAAGAATAATTATCAAGCCTCTTACTGATTCAAGTCTTAAAATTCTGGATCATATAGCCATAGTCTAATAAATTCACACAGGCATAACTGTGCCAGTCTCACACTAAGGATTTAAAAAAGCATTAACCATTTATTTCTCATAACTGATAAATTTTAATAGAGGAGACCACAAATGGCAAAGCAATGTAGAAGAGGTGGATTTCAAATTGCCATACTCTTTCCCAGAGTAAGACACAGTCATTTTCTTCAAAATTTCTCCTTATAAATTAGATCAATAAAACATGTTATCCTGATCATAACTATTACAAAAATACTGGGTAGTACTTCATATAAGGGAAATTTTTATAAATAAGATGGAAAAATGAGAATGTTATCAAAATGAATATATTAACAGTCAAGCTGAGATATACCTATTTAAAAAGAAAACGAGATGAAATGGTTATTATAAAAACAATGGAAACCAATATATTTATATCTCCCCTCTTACTTTAAACTCATGAAAACAAATATATTAATAAAAAGTAGAATACAGGCAAATACGTACACATTTTGCCAAAACGTTTTTCCTATAAGCTTTCACACTGTAAAACAAGAAATTTTATATTAAAATTATATCATTTCAATATACTCTTTATAAGAATTTTATTTTCAAAAACAATCTCCTCTTTGCAGATTTAAATAATCATGTCATACCTAAGTAAAACTGCCATAAACAAATAGCTCAAATGCTCTTGCATCTATTTTTATGTATTTGACATAAAACAGAAAATGGATTCAACATGAACATCAACATAAATTTTATTAAGAATAAAAAACATCAGGGCTTGTGGGTAGTCTTGATTTAGGCCAAATTCAAGAGTAAGTATAACATCCTAACATCATTTCTGGCTCAACCTAAAACTGTTACTACTACTACTTCCAAAAAATTGAAAAATGGTTATCACATTACTAACTCTACCACATGTGGGTTAAGAGTGACTGGGAATATAAAAATATTATTTCTTTTATAAACCTTTTTTCAGGGCAAACTAAATAATTTTAATATATCTACCCAAACAGATACAAACTAATCTATTTCTACAGTGTTTCTAAGAAATTTAGAAATTTAAAAAAGTTCCATTTATATGTATTTCTTATAAGATATAAAAATCTATTTTTTTTTCCCTTTAAGGTATCTTCTACCTCAACACACGTTGGAATTATTTGCTATTTTAAATTGTGCTTTCCAGGATATTCCCTAGTTATCAACTATGTTCTGCCTAATCTCTGGGTACTCATGAACTTCAAAACAATTAACTAAAACTAAATTGCCTTAGGAAATGAAATTCACTGCAAATATAGGCATAAAATTTGTCCCATGACTATGTAAAATGTTGGCTGTAATTTCACCACTACTGATACATGTAGGTTTGGGTTTAAACTACAACTGAATGGCAATTTCCAGCTAGGGGACACTTCTGTTTTTCCAGAAACGAAGGAAATATGTTACACAATACTTCCTGCACTTACTGTTACTAGGAGAGCAGCTTATTCTGTGTTCTGATTTGTGTATCACATCTCTCATACAAAAAGACCAGTTTTCTACATAAATTAGTCTATCTTCAATGTCTACTACAGATCACTTAATCAATCTACAATACAAAACTCAACATGCTAGCATTCCTCTGTCAACTCTCTAATCTCTAAATTGGGTAGTTCTGAAAAGTGATATTAAGTGCTTCAAGTAAAAATCATAATTTAGTTTTGTCTTTTGGAAGAGTATCTCCAAAACCTTTTTTTTTCCCCTCAAAACTTCTTTAAAAGTTTCAGTCGCTATTAGCTTATAAGCCATACCTTACCCAGGAAATTCAGTAGTCATTCAGTAAAATGAGTGGAAATAAAGCAATTCCTCAAACCCATGCCCATTATCTTATTATAAATAATATCACTAAGTGTTAAGTAAATCAACAATTATCAATTAAGTGGAATTAAAAATCAGATTAGTATTTCTACAAGTAGGAACAAAGTTTAGGCCAATGTGACGTGACATTTTTCAATATTATTTCATAATACAGTTCTAGTCTTATCATTTCTAACCATTTGCCATTTCTAAAACAAGAACAAAAATGAATTTCAACTCACGTTTCTCTTGCAATGATTTTACTTCCAACAGCAGCCTGAATTGCTATCTCAAACAGTTGCCTAGGAAGAGACTCCTTAAGACGCTCACATATGGCTTTGCCAACAGAGTGTGCTTTGTCTCTGAGAGAGAAAATGCAACTATTTACATATCCTAAATATGAATATTGAAAGTACCTTTCTAGTCCATATGCATAATCAATGTAAAGGTGATTTCTCAAGAAGATTCAAATGGAACTCATCTGTCATAAACATCTCTCACTCTGAATCATGTGACTTTTCTGACTGCAAAAATAACATTATGACCATTACAGGCAATGTAGAAAAACATACATAAAAACGATTATTGGGTGCCTGGGTGGCTCAGTTGGTTGAGCAACTGCCTTCGGCTCAGGTCGTGATGCTGGACTTCCAGGATCGAGTCCCGCCTCAGGCTCCCAGCTCTTTGGGGAGTCTGCTTCTCCCTCTGATCTTCTCCCCTCTCATGCTCTCACTCATTCTCTCTCAAATAAATAAAAAAAAAATTAAAAAAAAAACAAAACCACTATTGATGCCATTCCCTTCATCCGCAGAAAACCAGTGTTAAACATTTTAGAATGTCTATGTTAAAAACATATATCCTTCCATTATTTTCCTGCATATGTTTGATATTTTATAGTTTGAATCATAGTGAATATATGTCTACTCTTTAT
Source organism: Lontra canadensis (assembly GCF_010015895.1). Classification (NCBI taxonomy): domain Eukaryota; kingdom Metazoa; phylum Chordata; class Mammalia; order Carnivora; family Mustelidae; genus Lontra; species Lontra canadensis. The sequence continues at coordinate 30,476,814 of NW_022630995.1, forward strand.
TTCATAGGCATTTTTATGTCACTTAAGATTATTTCATAGTATAATTTTAATAGCTTAACAGGATTATTAAAGAGGTGCTCCATTATTTATTTTTATCAATTTGCTGAACATGTAGGATATTTCATTTTTTATTATAAAATTATATGAATATAAAAAACTTTTTGTTCTTAAAAAAAAAACTTTTTGTTCTCAATTTTAAATCTATCATAAAGTTTAAAACCGTTTCTTCTACATTACTCTGGTGAGGGAAATATTTCTTTCCAAGACACTCTTCTTTTTAGCTATTGCAATTCTATTCTTTTACACTTAACAGTATGGAAAAAGAATGGAAAGAAAAACTAGTGCAAGGAAATTTTTTCTTTTTAAAGATTTTATTCATTTATTTGACAGAGAAAGATACAGAGAGAGAGGGAACACAAGTAGAGGGAGTGGGAAAGGGAGAAGCAGGCTTCCCACCAAGCAGGGAGCCCAATGCGGGGCTCAGTCCCAAGACCCTCGGATCATGACATGAGCCGAAGGCAGCCACTTAACAACTAAGCCACCCAGGTGCCCCAGTACAAGGAAATTTAATTACTTGTAAGTTTTCAAAACATAGCTGTCAAATAAAAATAAGTAATCCATAATTAAATAAAAACATGTCAAAGTGGTTACTTTCACATTCCATGATTAGTTTCTATTTGACTTACTTGTGTACAATAGTTACCAGCTCCTCTACAGGATTTCCATTCAGTAGAATATCCATTTTTACAAGTTCTGCAGTCTGGTAGCCTGCATCTTCGTAATCAAAACTGGCAAGAAAGAACATCCAAGTAATAGATAAACATACTTCCCAAAAGACTGTATTATTTTTCTTTGCAAAACATTTTTTCTAGGGGCGCCTGGGTGGCTCAGTGGGTCAGAGCCTCTGCCTTCGGCTCAGGTCGTGATCTCAGGGTCCTGGGATCGAGCCCCACATGGGGCTCTCTGCTCAGCAGGGAGCCTGCTCCGCCCCCCCCAGCCTGCGTCTCTGCCTACTTGTGATCTCTGTCTGTCAAATAAATAAATTTTAAAAAAATCTTTAAAAAAAAACCCAAACATTTTTTCTACCCATTCTCTTACATCTGACCCAAAGAGCTATCAAAATAGTAAATATACATTTCACATAAACAGGATCTACATGACCACAGTGAGGAACAAACTCCCTCAACTTTTTACATTTACAAAATGAAAGGCAAAAGCAAGGGAAACATGCTTCACAGGGGAAAGGAAAATAAACTTGTAAGCCAGTCTAGGAAAATGGGACACTGAAGGCAAATGTCACCTTCTTCCCAATGTTTCCTCCCAAGAGCTGGCTGGCTATAGACAACAGTATATATTAATGTGTCATTCTCCAAGATTCATTAAGTATGGATTTCTGTTTAGCTTTCTATTACCAGTTAAATAAATGCTATGGTACTGATAAAGAGTCACTGTAAATAAGAAATTTGGATTTCTTACACTACTCTTCGGCTTAAAGCTTCACAGGGCTTTTTTAAGGATGAAATGAGTTAATATGTGTAAAGCACTGAAACAGTACCTAATACAAAAAGAGTGTTTAAAACCGAGCCTAGCTTAGCACATTAAAGCACTTGATTAACATCAGCTATTACTATTAAAAAATATGGCAAAAGCTTACAATGCTAATCAAAAAAGGTTTAACTCTCAAAACGAAGTCTAATGAGAAAGAAACTTTCATTATGCTTACATGTCTTTTAAACTATGGATAAGAACATATATAGTCCTAAACTGTCTTAATTTTAAAACAAACTAATGCCTAGAGCTGCTAATTTTTGGTTTCCAAAGCAAGAAGGTCATAAGTTGATACTAATACTCTCTAAAACCATAAAAACCATATTACCTAAAGTTTTCCTAAAATCCTTTCAATAAATATTAAGCATTTACTATATGAAAGACATCACCTTAAGTATATGAAGAAAAATAAAATCTAGACATAGTCCCTAGATTTCACCTGTTTACAACTTTAAAATCTTCTGTGCTCCAAAATTTTGGAATTTCTTCATTCATTTTTTTCCAAAAGAAACCATTAAGCAAACGTCTATGTTTCCAAGCCAGCCAAATGGAAACCTAATCTCTATTCAAAACACAGATTATTCATTCAACTATACCCCTGGATGCAGGAACACATTTAGGACTCAAAAAGGCTACGTGCAGGTTTAAGGACAAACAGTTGCATCAAGTTAAGTATGAGAAGCAGCCTCACTACAGTCCTCAAATAACAGGAATTCTTCTTCTGCCCCAGCTACAGAAGATTCTTGCCACCTGGTGTAAGAGAAATTGTTCCTTATCTAAGTCCAGGAGAGGCCAATGGCTAGGCTAGATAGACTATGATGCATTTTTATTCTTAGGAACGGACTACATGTAAAAAAGATCCATCTTGAACATAAGAATCACCTTAATTCTGAAAGGTGGCATTATTTTATTTTCACATAGTTCAAAATTAAATATGTTTTTTCATTAATCTGAAGTATGTTTAAGTTTCTAAGCTAAAAGATTTTAAGACCACTTAACTCATAAAGGGGTATCTAAATACAAACTACAATTGACAGACTTCGTTAAAATGTTTATAAACACTCAGCTTAGTAATTATTCTTTTAACCACAATAATTTTTATTTTTGTTTGTTTGTTTAAAGATTTTATTCATTTATTTGTCAGAGAGAGAGAGCACAAGCAGGGGGGAGAGCAGCAGCCAGAGGCAGAGGGAGAAGTAGGCTTCCCGCTTAGCAAGGAGCCTGATTCGGGGCTCAATCCCAGGACCCTGTGATCATGACCTGAGCTGAAAGCAGATGCCTAACTGACTAAGCCACCCAGGCGCCCCACGATAACTATTTTAATGACATGCTGCCTCAATTCATTCTACTTTAAATCCCACTGCCACTTATTTGCTTATGTTCTTGTCTGAAAGAAGACACATAAGAAAAAAATGGGCTGAAAAGGTAGAAAAAATAGTTTCTCAATACAAAAAAAACACAAAGAACACTCCTTTGTATCAATTATGATAACTCTTTCATTCTAACACTCATTTCATAAAGCTAAATTTCCAGATCACTGCAGCATGTTCTTTGAACACAAATCTTTCTTTGAATGTTAGTATTAAATATGCCTGCACATGCACGTAGGTGCATGTGTATTTTACAGATGTGAATGCTCATTTTCCCTACTTTCCCAGCATATTTTATGTTTTCTTTAATATCCCAATATATGCTATCCAATAACATAAGATCTCAGGGTATTAAGGGCATCTAGACTTATTTACCCCAACATAAAATACTCCCAAAATGCTATGCATGGAGTTCTTTGTTACTCAGTATTAAATCTCCCTTCACTTCTATCAGCCTGTTCCTCCAGACACTCCTGGAGATTAGACAATGGTTTTCACGATGTGGACCACTTATTCTGGAAGACCGAGTAAATAAAGTGTTCACAGGTATTGGGACACATGTAGCATTTTCTACAGACTAAATATGCACTTCTGTTTTCCCAATATATATAGGTGCTCCTAGGATTATATAACACATGGATTATATAACACACGAATTATATAACACACGAATCCAATGTGCCACCATACAAATGTGACTAAGATCACAGTAGCTTCCTGAAATTACATATAATTTTTAACGGACAGAGGAGTATACTCTTTCATGAAGAGGACACTAATTTTTTTTATTAGAAGAAGGCTAAAAGTTTTATGAGCTAAAGGAAGTCATTCTTCCATAAGCAAATTAGGAGTACTCTCTAATACTTTAAAGGTTGCTTCAAGCCTTTCTATACTTACGTTGGTCAGTATTTCAAAAGAATTATCCAGGTATCTGAATTAAATTTTTACCTCGCATATCCAGAAGACAGGGATTTCAAAGAATCATAAAAATCCACCACAATTTCATTCAAAGGGAAGAGATATTTAAGCATAACTCTATTTTGATCAATATACATCATATTCTTCTGAACTGCTCTTCGAGCCTAAAAAAGAAAAAAAAATGTGTTTAATGATAACCTATAGATGAAATGATTTACAATGACTATAGAAAGATGTCAATTACCAACCTAAAAATTTCCTTACAAATCCTAATATACAGTGGACAAAATGAAGGAATATTTAATGGTCTACCAAAAACTTGCAAATAACACTTTTAATACAGAGACAACTATTTCATATTTTAACTATTTATTACCAAAGCTTTTAATCCTTTGTCTTTATCTAACAATTTTATCTTTTTAAAATTATATAGTACTTAATGATAAACCAAATTAACCACAGATAACATCAAAGTTCTGATTTCTTGTTTTACAAATAAACTTAGTCCCAAGAAATTAAGCAACTGACCCAAGTTTTCTAGTTTGTGATTACAGAATTAAAATTCAAGTCCACTAATAATCATTTGAGAGTTCTTTCCAATATATATCAGAGTACTTCAAATAGTTTTTTTGAGGACTATGATTTATGGATTAAGTCCTTTATTACATTGTGGCAAAAACTAAGGCAAAATAGGGAATACCCATACTTTAGTCAAAAGTGTCAAGTATTACAATAATCTTTCAAACTATCCTCACTTTCAAGTACTATAAAGGCTAAAAGAAATTATTCTTTGAGCTAGTAAGTATAAATAAGCATCAAATTTCTTTCCTGTGGGCTAACATTTCAAGTCATTAAATTAACACAGATGACCAAAATTCTGGTTCTATTTTTCTCATTTAAAATCAAAATTATTTTAGAAGTGTATCTATATCTACATCTCTCATATATATATACACATACATATACGCACACACGTAGATATAGATCTTTATGAAAATTTCTTACAAATTCAATGTGCTCTACAGAGAGAAAACTTTAAAAACCTGAGTGGGAAACCACTGTTAGAGAGGACTAAAATTTACTTTTATATTAAACTGTATCATACTTATACCTGGCAAAGCATCATTACTTTTCCAGTGTATTCATCTGGTGTTATAATTGTACCCAAAACAACTGGTTCCAAATATTCTGTTACTTTTGATTTCTCAGGGAATTGTGCAGGATTGATGATTGTAATTTCCTTTTCTCTGTATTCCTAAAAATAAGAAAAATCACCAACAGCTAAAAATAAGTCTTAATTACCACGCTTTAAAATCTTTTAATTTATAGTAAATGTTAGAATTTATTATAATTGCATTTGCTGAATTAATAAAATCAAAAGAATTCCTAAAGGTTAAGCTATTATCTTAACAGGCTTTGCATTTTATTGTATTTTATTTTTTTTAAAGATTTATTTGACAGACAGAGATCACAAGTAGGCAGAGAGGCAGGCAGAGAGAGAGAAGGAAGCAGGCTCCCTGCTGAGCAGAGCGCCCGATGCGGGGCTTGATCCCAGGGCCCTGGGATCATGACCTGAGCTGAAGGCAGAGGCTTTACCCCACTGAGCCACCCAGGAGTCCCTAACATGCTCTGTACTTTAAAAACCACCCAACCATAACCCCTTAATAACAATTTTTAATAAGTAATGTATCCCATTCATTGACATCTACTAAGCACATCTTATGTACCACTTAGAAAAAATATGATGTAAAAGTGCCCTTATAAGGCATTACCATTAGTTTCCTATGTTCATTTTGTTGGAAAATATTTACAGATGCCACAGTTAAAACTGGTTTAAAATGAAGAGACTGCCATTCAGATAGAATACAATACTGTCTCTATCACTACCTTGAAATCTAAAATTTCCTATAGCCAGGTAGCCATGAATACTTCACCTTTCATTAAGATAAACTACTTATGACCAAATTATATTCTTAATTTCTGTACTGGATTTAGACAGATAATCACTGATTCTACGTTTTACTCTCAGTAACAGGCTAGTATCGACAATATATAGATTTCTATCAGGTTAAGAAAAATACTGCATAAATTAGTTCTCAAGTGGCTTCTCCATTATTAGTCATAAAATAATTCAATTTTTAATGCTACTAATGAAGAAATATTTCATGTAAAAGCTAGTCAGGTAATGGTGTACTAAAAAGTTTCTCCTGAATTCTGCATATATATACACACACTTATTTAGTTTTCCCTTGTATGCTGGTTGACAACAGTACCTTTATCAATTTTGCTGATGAAAGAACAGCTTTATATGGAACAGTTGGGGTTGTCAAAATTACAGAAGCATTATATTCTTGCTCCAGTCGCTGGTTGAAAACTTCCATATGCAAAAGTCCAAGAAATCCCAACCTGGGGGAGAAAAAGGCAAACTCCAAAATGTTTATGTCTCGTGGGCTCTGGCTTCTTTGATGAATATAGTATTACAGACTATAATACTGTATTACTTATATATTATTTATATACTATATATTTATATACTATATATTTATATATTATTTATATATTATAGTATTATAAAGAATTATAAATACTATATTATTTTGTGGGGGATGGGTAGAATCAAGTCAATCCAAAAAAAAGGTCATTCAAGCAATTCACATAATTAAATGCTAACAAAACTTCATTAAATAGGACTGAAAATTAAAAAAAAAATTTCTACTGGAATTCTATTTAAAATTGCTATAAAACTTACCCACAGAGTATGAATACAATGTGAAATAGGCAGAAGTTTATTTTGGTTCACTTTACACTATTAAGAACTTATCTTCAGAGATGAAATGTTGAGGACCAATGAACCACTTAAGCTTCACTTTTCAATAGAAATTTGATCCTACAGAGAAAAGAATCTTACCTCCAGCCAGCACCTAAGGCAAGGCTACTATCCCGATGAACTGTCACACTGGAATCATTTATAGTCAACTTTTCTACAGCACTCTTCAGGTTATTATATTCAGATTGGTCTATAGGGTACATTCCTGAGGACACAACGATTTCTAATTATCACATGTGAAAATCTGCCTAAAACTAAACATACAATGCTTCCAGGATCAAAATTAATCATTCTCATCTCTCACATCCTCCAAAACTCAAATGACTGACTTTGCCTAACGTGGGAGTAAACAAACTTCATACTTCCCAGTGACACAAACAAAGGGAGAAAAGCAAGTGCTGGATATCCAGCACAGAGTAACTTGATGACCTTCAATCAAGCCTTCCTTTTCCAAATGTCTTTAACATCACACAGTAGTAAAAGGTTGTGAAGTTGTGCATATGAGAAGTAACACTATCCTCTGCCATGCCTACACCAGTACTGTACAATATTAAACAAAGTTCAACTAACAGAAAGGCAGTCAGTAAATGTCCACTGACAATTAGTAATGAAAACATCCTAACTAGAAAAATATTCCAAATGCAGTGATTTACTCTCTAGTGAAACAAAGAAAATCTATGTTCTTTTATATACCAGAGAGCTCGTTTAAGAGCTTATACTTTCTAAGAAGTGATAAAAAAAAAAAATGTAGGAAATGATCTCCCACATAAAGTTGCACTATACATATGAATATAACAGATACATAAATAGCACACAAAAAAACTAAAAGAAATAGAATATTCTGGAATTAGCTGTTATTTAAAATGAGTATTTCTAATAATTCTTATTTCAATTTACATAATAAATTGGCCCTCATCCTGCATTTGTGAGCTCCTCACCTGCAAATACCATTGGTTTCGCTGATTTAAACCCAGGCAAGGGCTCCACTGGTTGTTTATGTAAATATAATGTATCTCCTATTTGTGCTTCAGTGACATCTTTCATCCCAGCAATCAGATAGCCCACCTGTCCTGCATATCTAAATAAAATTATTATATGGAAATATTTACTGCTTTTATGTTTCAAGTGCATACTCACAATTACCCTTCCCGGAAACGATTATATTTTCCAAAGAAAACCTCATCTAATTCAAAATAAGTATTACGTATCAATTCTCAACACTAAACTGTCAGCAAAAGAGCATACCATGCCTTACAGTCCATTATCAAGGACCTCTAAAACACAAGCCTTACGGCCTTCCTCATGACTCTGCCCACCTCTGCATATTAAACAACAGCTTCTAAATATAATGTAAACAAAGTAAAACTAAGTGCAGAAACACAAAATAACTTCTTGTGAAGTGTAAAACACTATTTTATTAATGAATTGTGTCACTAATGTGCTCTAAAAAAAATAAATTCTTAAAACCAAGCAGAAAAATGTGAACTCTAAACAAATCTGGCACCAATTTGATGTTCCTCTTGTATGAAAAGAGCACATCCTCAGAGTTTTAGATTAGTCTTTTTTTTTTTATAAAGCAAATTTCCTACATGATAAACTAATTTACGTTTAGGATATGGTATCAGAATCTTAAGTGAAGGTACAGTAATGGTCAATGTATGCATTACATGATGGAATACAGACTCCAGAAATCTTTGAGTAAAATTAGACTTTATGACTCTATTAAATAAAAAATGTATTTAGCAAAATAGTGCTGGTTTTAGACAAGCATTAAACTATCAAGTGTGACCTCTATGGTCACTACCTTAATTTTTACAGATGAGGAAACAAAGACCTTAGAATGCTCCTGGTATATGCCAGATGATTTATCTCATTAGTACCTTTCAGTACTGATGGAGCAGGCACTCAAGTATTTGTCAGTGAACTCAGGATGCAGTTTTTCTAATACACACTACCTTACTAACCCCATGTGCCATGGATTTTAAACAAAGTTTTACAATGAATTCCATACAAAAGGAAAAAAATTACCAAATTTTCTTCACTACTTTTATGTTGAAAAATCTAATTATAAAAAAATTAAATATCAAAATTGATACCCAGTATGATTTGGATATGGGTGACAGAACCATCTCTTTCACTGGCTCATCAAATACAGCAGATCATAAAATTTGTTATGACTAGTCCTTCACACATGAGATTCCTTTTGCAAGAGCATTTAATATTTAGGTGCATTAAATAATCAGTTTGGGTTTTTCTTCTCTGAGTTACCAAACTGGGATCATTCTAAGCATACCAAGCTGATAAAGGCAGAGATTGCAACACATACAAATGTATTTTAATTACTACTGCAGATTACTTACAGTTTATGTGTTGGCTGCTCATTAGGATTCAGAACTCCTACTTCATTAACTTCATATGTCTTTTTAGTATGTGCAGATACAATTTTATCTCCTTTGGAAACCACTCCATCAAATAACGCTACATTGGCTATCACACCCCTATACTGGTCAAATGTGGAATCAAACACCAAAGCTTTGAGGGGATTTTTGCGATGCACTTTAGGACTATTAAAAATAAGTAAAAAGAAAATGTACACATAATAAATTAAACTCTTAATAAAATGACTATTATTTAAATAATATTATGCTTAATTTATTCTAATACCTAAGAAAGGCTAGTAAGTGACAGCCAAAATAAAAATATCTTCCAAAAAAGTATAATGCCTATTTTTATATTAATTTTATTTCAACCTTGAGTTTAAATGTTTTAAGATGATTTAGGAAACTGATGAAATACATTTATTCAGTATTAAAACACAATAACTGCTAATTTATTCAAGTCTATTACAATGATTTTTTTTTAAAGATTTTATTTATTTATTTGATGGAGAAAGAGATCACAAGTAGGTAGAGAGGCAGGCAGAGAGAGAGGGGGAAGCAGGCTCCCGCTGATCAGAGAGCCCAACATGGGCTCGATCCCAGGACCCGGAGATCATGACCCGAGCCAAAGGCAGAGAGGCTCAACCCACTGAGCCATCCAGGTGCCCCTATTACAATGATTTTTTTTTTTTTTTTTTTTAAGATTTTGTTTGTTTATTTGACAGACAGAGATCACAAGCCGGCAGAGAGGCAGGAAGAGACAGAGAGAGGGGGAAACAGGCTCCCCGCTGAGCAGAGAGCCGGATGTGGGGCTCAATCCCAACACCCTGGGATCATGACCAGAGCCAAAGGCAGAGGCTTTAACCCACTGAGCCACTCAGGCACCCCTATTACAATAATTATTAAGAAGAGAACTCAATCACCCTTGTTTGCTTTTTCTATACTGTACTTGATTTCTATGTACAACTAAAAATAATGTATTATCACTCACCACAAGTATAGTCTAATCTAAAATTACAGATCAGACTGATGGCCTTTGTACTATTAAAGATAAGTAAAAAGTACAAAAATAGCAAAATACTTACGGTGGAATTCTTTCAATGACTGCCTGAAGAACTCTTTCAACATTTGTTCCAAGTTTAGCAGATATCTAAAAACAAGTATATTAAAAAAATAAGGATTTAAAGACTACTTTTCTATCCAGGTGACTGAGCTTTATAATCAGAAAAAAGAAAGAATTCTAACAGTTATGAATTTGAAGATGGTAATAAAAGGAAGCACAAAGCATATACTATACTGACAAATGTCCTTCCAATACAGTTAGGTGAGTCTATGGTTCTTGGATTAAATTGCAAAAACATTCTGATTATGGTAATGAAAGAGCAGTGGTCTTAAGAGTTTAAAAAAATCTGAGTAACAGTTATGACTCTGTATGGACTGTATGACTTGAGCAATACATATTTGAGCTTCAAGTTCCTCATCTAATAAATGATCATTTATATTTTTCCTATATCTCAAGATTGTTGTGTAAAGAGAATAAACAATATTGTGGATAACACACATGCAGTTACAAGGGATATTACTACTATTGTTCTCCCACTGAGAGAGCAAGCCTGAAGACTCAAAAAACACAGGTATGACTCAACTTTGTCATAACTAATAGCTGGACTATCTCTGAAATCTTGATTTTAAAACCCATTTCCTAAACACCACCTCTTAACCTTTAAACTCTCTCCAGATCAGTTTCTCAAGTCAGCACTAAGGACAGTTTGGACTGATAATTGTCTTAAGGGATTTTTAACAGAATCTATGGCATGTCTTCTACCCACAAGATGACCATAGCACCTACTCCCCAGTATAACAACAAAAATCATCTCCAGATATTGCCAAATGTTTCCTACAGGGCAAAAATACCCCCTAATGAGAACCACTGCTCTAGACTCCATACCTTCTTTGCAACAATCCTTCAAGTTCCCATCTCTAAACCATTGAATGGACTATCTCCTTTCACTATCCATTAGCCCCATGTCCCCTCCTTTCCCACCAGAAACTCCAAGGTCCACTATTTACAATCACAGTTCAACCACTACCGATTCTCTCCCTATCATAAGGTTGGTAAAACTCAACTGTGACTGCTTCCAACACTGTGTCTTACCTTTTTTTTTTTTTTTGTAAAGACTTTATTAATTTGAGAAAGAGCGAGTGAGTGAGCACAAGCGGGAGGACAGGGGACAGAGGAAGAAGTAGACCCCCTGCAGAGCACAGAGCCCAACACAGGACTGGATCCCAAGACTCCAAGATCATGACCCGAGTCAAAGTCAAACACTTAACTGAGTGAGCCACCCAGGTGCCCCACAAGTGTCTTTTCTGTGCGTATAATACAAAAGGCTCAACATTACTGGAGAAAAATCAAGTAATTGGTCTGGCAAGTTTCTCTGAATTCATGACCACACATCTCAACGTGCAGTTAAACTTCCTAACTTCCCAAGATGCATCCTATAGTAAATTCTCATTACCACTCAGTAAGGTGTTTCATACTACCTTCTTTTTCAATCTACACATTTTCCCCTCTGGCCAATTCACTCTTGGTTGATGACTTTGACTGTTATTTCCTTTAAGGAAACAGAAAATATCACAAACTTCCTTATCCAAAATATATGAATCATCTGTATCTATATCACAACCTCTTTGCTGTCTCTATAATTTGGAAATTATTCCCCCTTCTCTGGAGACTCAATCCTTCCATACTTTTTATTCTGAATTCCACTCAAATCCTTCTCAAGTTCTTACTTATAACACCCTCAAATTCACAATAATTTAGTTTGACTCTTAGGATCTTTTCTCTACACTTCTCCCTATGAAACCCTATTTGTTTACCACATACATGTTAACAACTCCTAAGTATCTATCTCTGACCACAATTATCTCCATGAATGCCTGAATTAAAGATTTATACAGTATCTCTACTTGGATGTCTAATAGACAAAACAAAGCTTTCTGTTTTCTCCTATATCATTTCCTCTCCAACTCCTCCTCATATGGATATTAACATCTAGTAGCAGCTCCTTGCTTAAACCCAAAGCTATCTGATTCTTCCCTTTATTTCACTTCCTCACATGTAACCCACACCAAATCTCTCCTATCCAAGTATCTATTTCCTATCTCTCCAAATAAACATCAAATCTGCCGACTTCTCCAACATCAACATCACCTACTTAGCCACCTCTATAAGCACTTCAGCTATTACTGCAAACCAGTTTCCCCTTACCTCTTCTTATTGTTTTCTAGTGAATTCTCTAGAAGGCAACCAGATCAGCTTATTTTCCTCACTTACTTTAAAATCCTTTATCACAGAATCATTTTCAAACCTCAGCACAGCGAGAATCTCAGCATGACCTGATTCCTGCCTATCCCTACAAAGCCATCTCATCTAATTTGCCTCTGCTCTGTTCCTTAAACATGCCAAACCTTGCTAAACATGCCATGCCTATACACTTGCTCTTTCCTCCTCTTGGAAGTTTCTCCCAACCTTCATTTCTTCAGTCTCAGTTCATAAGAGATGCCCTAAGTTACTCTGCATCATAGCATCTCTCTGAGAAAAAATTACTTTTCTACAGTTAAGTATGATACTCCACCTGAAACAACACAATCTGCTAAATGAATTTTCTTGACAATACCTGTCTTATTCATTAATTACTACACTTACTCGTTTACTTCTTTCTTTACTCATTTAATGATGGCCTCCCTAAGGAGAACATAACACAATGATACAGCAGTCTTATCTAGCCTGCTCACAGCTGTGCCCCTAGCTGGCACATTCCAAATAAGTATCTGAATAAATTTTGTAAAGATGTATTAAAATCAGAATAGTTCATTATACTTTAACAAGTTATGAAACCATAATTCCAGGACTGCTTTATATTGAGGTTCCTCTTTGTAATAAAAACCATTATATTCTCTATGTGTGTATCTATCTCCAAGGGAAAAAAATATATAGTTTTTCAGTTAATACCATGTTGTATGTAATCCTCCACTGTGTTAAAGTTAAACAAAAGAAGATAATTCATCATCTGAAACTTGCTTTTTCAAAAAATCAAATGAGACTGAAGTGGAAGCTGAATGCTATACTGTTGCACTGACACACTTACAACATAGCACAGGACAGTCTGGCCATGGCTATTCAACACCTAGTCATCATTTAAAAGGTAAATAAAAAAATTCAAATTTGAAGTAATATCAACTTTGGGCGCCTGGGTGGCTCAGTTGGTTAAGCATCTGCCTTGGGTCTGGTCATGATCCTAGGGTCCTGGGATCAAGTCCCATATAGGGCTCTCTGCTCAGCAGGGAGCCTGATTCTGCCTCTGCCTCCTTCTCTCTATCTCTCTGCCATGAATGAATAAATAAAGAAAATCTTAAAAAAAAAAAGGTAATATCAACTTTGATATAAATAAAATCTGTTGTTTAAGATTATTACTATATCTAGTTCTATTATAAAAAAAAGCTTTGTCAATTCCAAAACTAATACATACAAACAACTTGTAATTAATTTGAACCTGTTCTTTAAAGAGAGTATTTCCAGGCACGCTGGGGTGGCACAGTCAGTTAAGCCTCTGACTCTTGATTTTGGCTTAGGTCATGATCTCAAGGTCTTGGGACTGAGCCCTGAGTCAGGCTCTGCACTCAGTAGGGAGTATACTTGAGGATTCTCTCTCCCTCCACCTGCCACCCCCACTCTTGCATACTATCTCTGTAAAATAAAAATAAATAGATCTTTAAATAAATAAATATATAGAGAGAGTATTTCCACAGAGGCAAAATACTAACAAGAAATACTACTGAATTCAGTTGCAGAAGACTTGCATTTTAGTCCTGGCACATTAGCTAACTAGATCTGTAATCTTAAGAAAGTGATAAAACCTTTGTGCCTTAGTTCTTTCAACTGTATTGTAAGAATAATTCCTATCTGTCCTAACCATGTAACAAGGGTTTTTGGTGAAGATCAAATGAAATATTAGTAAAAAGAACTTTATAAAACTATGAAAACTTTATATACTGATGGGCTATCAAATACTATGAAATTTCACTTAGGCCAATACCCGACATTTTTTAAAGTATGTCTTCAAGAAAAAGGGTATTTTACCTTAATACATTCATCACTTGGAATATCAAACACTTTTTCAATTTGCTTTTCAACCCTTTCAGGATCAGCATTCTTCAGATCTACCTTAAGAAAAAAATTCATTATGTCTTAACACAGTAAAAATAAAATAAAATGTATTACATATTAATAGCATTCAGACAATCAAAAGCATACCTATAATAACTGATACCTCTATTTTTCATTTCAAAAGTGTTAAAATAATCTAGATATAGGCAATATAATTTTAACAAGTATGGCTACTGAAAAACAGAGGGTAGGCAGAGCAGAGCATGCAAAAATTTTAGGGAGCAGGCAATTCAAGGCAGAAGAGTTCAATAACAACATATCAAGCAACACCATGTAAACTGATTTTACAAGTTAGATGTAACTTAGGACAACAAACTGTCTTACCATAAGCAACTCTGCCTCATTTAAACTTAACTCCATTATAAAAAAAATTCAACTGAATGCAATGCAGTTTTTTTTGGTTGGTTGGTTTGTCTGTTTTTTAAAGTAGGATCCATGTCGAGCAGAGCCCAATGCAGGGCTTGAACTCACAAATTAACTGAGATCAAGAATCAGATACTTGACTGACTGAGCCCCCCAAGTGCCCCACAATGAAGATTTTTAAATAAAGATTCTTTATTAATTTCAAAATATAAAAGCTAAGGTTTATCAACAGTATTCAGCTTAGCACTTAACTGTTATGTTTCATGTGTTACACTGTTTTCCCCAAGATCTTAAGCACTTTTTCTTTTCCAATATATGTTTTAGTGTGATAAACATAATTTTTTGGCTGCCGTGCCAAAGAAAGAAATATATTTCTTTCCTAAAGAAACAGCCTTCAATCACTCCATGTCAATTGAGGGAGAATGTCTTCTCAACCATGTGTAAGGATATAGGAGTTTGAGTTGCAATTCTATCACATGCAATTTAAAGAAATAAATCCTACCAATACATTTAATATATAATTGAAGATTCCTCATATATAAAATAGTATACTTAATAGTCAAATACCAAATTCACTTTCAGAAAATAAAATAATAAACATTATTGTTGTCTCATTAGAATTACATTTTTTTTTTTTTAAGATTTTGTTTATTTATTTGACCGAGAGTCACAGCAAGAGAGGGAATACAAGCAGTGGGAGTGGGAGAGGGAGAAGCAGGCTTCACGCCGAGCAGGGAGCCCAACATGGGGCTCAATCCCAAGACACTGGGATCATGACCTGAGCCGAAAGCAGAGGCTTAACCCACTAAGCCACCCAGGGACCCCCAGAATTACCTTGTTTATAACTGGAATTATCGACAGCTGTGCTTCAAAGGCAAGAAAGAAGTTTGCTACCGTTTGTGCTTGAATACCCTAGAAATATCAAGACACAAGATACTGATATGACCATTCTACCATCTATCACAAAACTTATAATTTAAGCTACTCCATACATCTTCACCAAAAGCAGAAGTACAGAGTAAAGTACAGTATCTATACTTGCATGAATATATATAAAGTATTTCCACAGAGGAAAAATGGCTAACAAGAAATACTATTGTAATCAGTTGCAGAAAACTTGTGTTTTAGTCCTGGCACATTAGCTAACTAGATCTGTAATCTTAAAGTAGTAAAACCTTTGTGCCTTAGTTCTTTCAACTGGATTGCAAGAATAATTTCTTGCAAGCTGTCCTATCCATGAATCTGGCTAATTCCTTGTGAAAATTCCTTTCATTTTGGGGAACATTACTGGAGACAAAAAAAGTGAAACATGAACCCTCAAGGCCATGAAAGCCTAGTAAAGGACACAGTCATACGATGTGGTTTATAAAACCCTTACTATGTGTATAAGCTAGACATAAACTTTCCCTGACAGGAACAAGGAAGGTTTAACACAACAATTATCTTGGGTTTTAAATGAAAAGTTTGTGAGAAACTGAATTATATCAAAAGCTTACTTTAATAGTACATAATAGGTCTTATATCATCAACGAATATGTTTTTATGGTTCTCTTTATACCAAACAAGAACCTGATAATGTTACTGACATGTTTCTTTAAACTTAAAACATTATTACCTTAAAATCACCCAAAATAACCTCCAAAATAGATTCATTTTCAAGTTCTGCTAAAAATTAATATTAAAACCCCAAATAAAGAACTGCTAAAAAGTGAGTTTTTGGTAGGATGAATGTAAATACAATATACTTCAACAATCCCATCATTCATCTGATCAGCTTAAAGTGTTTAAAGTATGAACTAGTCAATTTCACAGACTGTTTTAGTGCAATAAAATTCAAAGTACCAGGACTAAATCATGTGCTTTAGCTTAAATAATACAATAAATCTTATTCTTTTCAAACACAAAAATTCTATTTCCAAAATACATTTTAAGGAAAATATCCTGAAATAACCTAGAGCATATCACACCACATGAAATTAAAAGTACCTACCTCGTTTGCATCAACCACAAGTAAAACACCCTGGCAAGCAGAGAGTGATCTGGATACTTCATAACTAAAATCAACATGGCCCTGAAAAACAAAAAATATTGATATTTCTAAAGTTAGCTGTAATATTTTTAGGGAGGGGCATTATGGCAAATCTACTGACTCCCCTTGATAAAAAGTTAGTACATTTCTTTTCTTAGCCTCTACTTGTGAAACAATTACTCAAACATAAGAACACTGAGAAAACAAGGAGCAAAGTGTTTATGTTCAGTTCAAAAACTGAACAAGGATTTGTTCCCACTATTAATACAAGGCTGACTTAACAAGAGAGGTAAAATATTAAACTTACTGGTGTATCAATGAGATTTAAAAGGTACTGCTTTCCTTCACAATTATAGAAAAGAGATGCTGTCTGGGCTTTAACAGTGATTCCTCTTTCTCGTTCCACTTGCAATTTATCAAGAACCTGCTTATTATTTTTTGTTTTATCAATTGTGCCTATAAAGAGAAATACTTATTGATACTTCAATGGGCTTTTAAAGACACAATATTACATATAAAATTAAAACCAAAATTTTAAAAATCATAGTAAAAATGATGATTAATTACTCATGGCCATCAATTAACTATATAACATAAAATGAAAATACCTGTTAGTTCCAAGAGCCTGTCAGCTAAAGTACTTTTGCCATGATCCACATGTGCAATGATACTGAAATTTCTAATATTTTCAACAGAGAATCTAGATAGGTCAATTTTTTCCTAGAAAGGGAAGAAAAATAAAACACTTATGAGTACACATTTTGCATTATATGAAAAAAGAATACTAATTCAAAGATTATTTCTTTAGTCTAAGCCATTTCATTTTATAACATTTATATTATTCCTATGACAATAAAAAGGTGTATGGCTAAACTCTAATTACAAGCAAATAATTAAAACCACACTTATCAAATATATCAGTTTCACAGCCAAGGTGACAACCAAGCTAAAGAAGAGTCCTTTATAAATATTTCCACCACTTAGAGGGCCAATGAGGAAATGAATTTATTTTCATGAAAGAAGAACACAAGATACCTAGAACTCCTGAACAGCCTTAGAGTGCCTGGTCTAATAAAACTGCTTGAAGCAAAAAAACAAAAGCTACAGAAAAGTTTTAAGAAAAAAAGGAAATTCTTTGCCCTCATCATACATTTAGTCAGCAGTCAAATCTATTTAAAAATCTGTGCTCCTAATAGAATCTTCAAAAGTTTAATCAGATACAATTATGTTATTTAACAACTTCTTTGAAGAGAGAGGGGAAAAAAAGATATCAGCAGCAAAAAAAAAAAAAAAAAGAAAAGAAAAGAAAAGAAAGAAAAGTAAAAAACCTCTTATCATTCAAAATTTTAAAATACTTTAAAATATAACTCGCGATTTTTAGTTATATATATATCTTCTTTAATGTTTTATGTAGACTCATTGAAAACTGCTAAAAATGGTTATTCAAGTAGAATATGCCATCTTTTTGAGTACTCTAAACATTTTATTTTTCCAAGCAAATCCATCTTATAATCAGTATTAAAAAAGTAAAATTATTGGGGCTTCTGGATGGCTCAGTTGTTAAGTGACTGCCTTCCAGTCATGTAATGATCCCAGGGTCCTGCAGTCCTGGGAACAGCCCCTGCACTGGGCATTGGGCTCCCTGCTCAGCAGGAAGCCGGCTTCTTCCTCTCCCACTCCCCCAGCTTGTGTTCCCTCTCTCACTGTGTCTGTCAAATAATAAATAAAATCTTAAAAAAAAAAAAAAAAGTAAAATTACAATGAAATACATAATACTGAGGGGCTTTACGTTTTCTTTTCATAAATGTTCTAATACAAAGCAGACAATGAAAGTGCAACTTATATTTGAAAGAAATTCTGATTAAAAACTAAACCTGATTTGTTTGCCCGGTGTATTTCGCACACTGCCCTTTCAATCGTCATTCAATTAAAAAGATACACAGGACTGTACCACTTTTAAGAACTTTGAATTGCAAGATAAATCCATTTTAAATTCCACAAGCATGTTAGAAGAGGGCATTATCATACTTTAAGTCTTATTTTTTTCCAGGTACTCCTAACTTGTGTTCAATTACTCTACTTTTCTGCCTAAACTGTATCTTTTCCTAGCAAATAAATAGTGTATTTTTAAAAAGTTGCTGAATTCCTCACCTTCTCCACCACAAGAACAAAAACTCAAAAAACAAGTTTGCTTTGGATCACTTAAAATTAAGTAAGAAACAGAAGCTAAAGCATACCCAGCACGTCTTCCATTCTAGGTATCGGACTAAAAAGTCTTATTCCTTACGTAGTTACCATCCTCATGAAGAGCCATTCTTTTATTCTTATCTCATTCATTTACCACTGAAGAAAAGTTATAGGACGTTCAAGTAGCTTCCCCAGGCCACAGAGCTAGTAAGTTGCAGGAAAATGGAGGTTACACTAGCTTCTTCGGCAGGCTTTTAAGAGAATTAAATGCATGCAAAACCCCTGCCTCAGTGCCTCGCATAATCAATAAATTAGTTACTGACATTACAAACCAGTGAACTCGAGAAGTGACTTGCCCAAGGTCACACTGGTGAGCGGTGGAGCCTACAGAAACCCGAGAGCGAGGCGCTCTCTTAGCTCTACCTCCCCCACAGAATCTCAACCCGCGTTCACACGTAGTCTAGGAAGCCCTTCCAGCCTACATTTTTGCAAGGAAAGTCCTCCCTAGTTTTAAAACACGGTTAATCAGAGACTAATGGCGGTCACCTTGCGGTCGGCAGAGCTGTAGAGCCGGTCGAGAGTCCTGGACTTGACAGCAGCCTCACGGGTCATTGTGGGACGAGGCTCCAGGAGCCCCCGATGTGCAGCTGCGGCGGCCCACACCGTGAGCGCGCGACCGTGCCACCTGCCACGACCCACAGGAGTCCACATCCCTCCGCACTACGGAGGCGTCAGGACAGGGTCTCGAGACAGTTCGACGCCATGGCCTGCGCCCCGATTTTGCAAAAACGCCCGCCGCTATGAGCCCACGAAAAAGACGCAACCAGCCTTACGCAGCGGGAGAGGAAAAAGTACTGTGGCCCGCGTGGCCCAACTAGAGCTTCCAGCAGCGCGACACCCGAGACGCAGCGCCGCTGGTCGGCGTCTGCAGGTCGCACGACCGGATGACGTCAGCGCGCTTCCGCGAGAGGCCGTTTGGAAGTCACGCGAGGGCGAGTGCTCCCGCTCTGAAAGCGTGTAGTGATTCAGGTTCCTACCAAATATCAAAACAATACAGCAAATATTTTAAAATTTGAGAGTCGAAATAAACTCCCCCGGCTGTTACTGATGTGGCTAATATTTTACTGCATCTGTAAGGAAACGGGCGGTAAAACTGATTCCAATAATGTATCCTAGGAAAGTTTGGACCAGAACGAAGGTGGAAAAGAGTTACACCCTAAACTGCCATAAGTCTCCCATTATTTTCAAGTTATGGTTTCAACAAATACTGACCTTGCAGAGGGCAGGTCTTTGGCCAAGTAACGTAGGTGATAATGATAAGAGATCATGAGACCTCTGTAGCACGTTCAGTGTCTGTCTCCCACTCTCTCTCTTGGGCTTTTCTGGAATATCTGAAGTTCGGTGCAGAGGAATGAGACAACAGCTGCGTTGAGTTCACCCTTGTGTTGGTTCTAGTTCGTTTTTGGAGTACTATAAATCAAAACAATACTTGATACAACAGTAATTGCTACCACCTTTGTTAGAGAGTAAATTTAACAGCTACCGTGAATTATAATGCACACAATAATTCATAGCAGTTCATATAAATCAGTTGCAAAATGCAATAATTTGAATGTTATTTTCCTTGCTTTCACTATATATACTGCTATTATATACTTAATATTTTCCTTAAATTACCTTTTATACTTAATTTATTTTAAAAGAAAAATTTGTATCATTACCATAAATTGAAAAAGCATTGTGACCTGCCATGAATTAAAGTAAAACAGTAAAAATAAGTGTAATTCATTTAAAAAATTGATTCAGTGCTAAGATCTTACCTAGTAAAGGCTCTGAGTCTCTCTTCATTAAACATATAGATTAGTGGGACTCCTGAGTGCTTAGTCAGTTGAGCAACTGGGGTGGGGGGTTTCATAATCTGGGGTGGTGTGTTCCAGTCAGATGTCTGGCTTGGAGCCTGCTTAGGATTCTCTGTCTCCCTCTGGCCCTGGCCCTCTCCCCTAACTCGTGACTCTTACTTGTGGGCATGCTCTTTCTCAAAACCAAGAAGCAAAAACCAAGAACAAACAAATGTAGATCAGCAGACATTAGAGAAAAATGTTAAAAACATAGCACTAAACAAAGGTTTCTCTCCTTGACCTAATTAGTAGTACTGAAATAAAATTGAAAGGAGAATTTTCTTGGGGCATCTGGGTGGCATAGTCAATTAAGCATGTATCTGCCTTCTGCTCAAGTCATGATCCCTGGGGTCCTGGGATCCAGCCCCAGGTTGTTGGGCTCCTTGCCCTGCAGGGAGCCTGCTTCTCCCTCTCCTACTGCACCTGGCTTGTGTTTTCTCTCTACCTCAAATAAATAAATAAAATATTAAAAAGAAAAAAAGAAAAGGAGAATTTTCTCTTTATGATTGGGTATTCTCGATGCCATGTCCTTCTCATCTAAAAGCATCTTGGTACTTTCATTAGTCCCACCCTTTGGGAACACTGCTGTATCTTATGTAGTTGATGCTACATTCCCAAACCTACAGATGTAATATGTATTCATTAGAAAAATAACCACTGAGAATTCCTAAATCAGGGTACTGTACTTGATACAGAAATTCAAAGAAATTAAGTAAATTGTCTGAGATTATATAATAGGTAAGTGGAAAAATCTGTATTTGAAACCAAAGCTCAACTCTCTGCAATATCTTTAGCAGCACAAGTTTATTTAGTTTTCAGTCTGGGAAGAAGGGGGAGTTTGAGTCTCTAAAATTTCAAAGTAGAGATATATTTCCCTCTGGTCCTTGAAGGATAAAAAGTTTTTCTCAAAGAGATAACTAGAGCCTAACCAAGCAGAGGAATTAGGAACAGCATAATTACATTTACTATGTTCCCAGTACTACTCCACACACTTTCAGTCTATCAACTTTTTTAATCCTTACAGAGCCCTCTAAGATAGGTACTCTTGTGACTGTTTCTGTACAGACATCTGAGGAAAATGTGGCTTTTTAAGTAACTGCCCGGAGCTACACAGTTAGTGATGAAGTGGGCTATGAGCCCAAGCAATCTGGCTCCAGAATCTGCACCCTTAGCCATTCCGTTAAATTCTGCTGAGCAAGGGTAAATGAGTAAAAACATATGATCTGCTACGTTAATGATCAGTAGAAGCAAATGCGCAAGTTTTGAGACGGTGACGTTTTACTTGAGACAAGGATTTCTGAAGAGTTCATGGATTAAAAACTCACATAAATCAAAAATAATTTCCCTTTAAGTATAACTATAATAGGGAGATTATAGCCTTACATATTCTATCAATCCACAACTATCATATTTATGTATATTGTATGCATGTATTTTAAAACATCCAAAAGGCTTATTAGTGTGCTAGGGCTGCCATAACAAAATAACATACACTGGGTGGCTTAAACGACAGAAACTCGTTTTCTCACAGATCTGGAGTCTAGTAGTCCAAGATCAAGGTTTGAGTCAGCAGGGTTGATTTCTCCTGAGGCCTCTCTCCATGGCTAATAGTTGATTGTTTACTCGTGTCTTTACATGGTCTTCCTCTGTACTTGTCTGGGTCCTAATCTCCTCTTATAAGCACACGCATCATTTTAGATTTGCGCCAACCCTAAAAACCTCATTCTAACTCAATTACTTCTTTAAAGACCTTATCTTCAAATACAATTGTATTCTGAAGAATATTGGGGTTAGGATATCAACATATGAATATGGATTTAGTCCATAACAAAGAGAATAATAAAAACACAATACATAAATAATTTTAGCACCTCTAAATTTGTTTCAAAGTTATTGCAGAGCATTTTAACACTAGCATACTATTAATAATGTTTAAAATAATATTACAGTAGTCCTCACAAAGCACATGCACAAATTTATAAGCATATCCACAGGATATTAACAAAGGAGTTGCAATACAGCCGTTAGGCAGCTAAAATGCTGCCATCATGTGTCTCCAGTGGAAAATACAGCTTGAAATTCATTTTTTAAGTCAGTTTTTAAAATCTGTGATTATTTTCAGAGTTTCATATATTTTCAAATTAGGGCTTTATAAATATTTTTTAATCACAAAATAGACGGTATTTGAGGAAAGAAGGAGAAAAGTGGCAGGAGTTATATATGGAAAAAACAACCTCACCCAGGTTTGTGAAGAACTTTAAGTAGGGTCTTGCTAGTTAACATTTCACCATTATCCTGTGCAGAAGCTATTGTACCATAGGCAAGGAAATAACACACCAGGTTTTTGTTTTAGGAAGCCTACTCTAACAATGGTGTGTACATAGATTGAAGAAGAAAGCAGATGAAGTGATGAGAGAAATGGGACAGAGAGATGAGAGGCTCCTATTTTTATAATCTAGGTGGGACACAGCAGGGGCCTGAATAAGTCACTGCAAAGAATAGAGATGAGAGAGTAATTGGTGGATATTTTGGAGATAGAATTAACAGGGTTCATTTGATGTAGAGAGAGGGTGGAGTCCAGGATAACTTCATATTTTATAGCTTGGGTATATTGGAGAATGTAATGGATGTTTACTAGAATGTGAAACTTAGATACTCAGTATATAACAGGTTTTTATAAATGGAGCTTGGGGAAGAAGCTCAGGGCTAAAATTTTAGAAACCACATATAAAAAGACAACTAAAAAACTGTGGGAGTTTTTGAAATCAGAGAGTAGGAAATAGAATAGTTGAGAAAAAAAAAACAGACACACTAAGTAGGATACTCTTTTGTGAAATGAGAGAAACAGTTCACAGTCACAGAAGAGCACGTATGATGTATGTTTACTTTTTTTTTTTAGAAATTCTGTTAAGTATTCAAGAGCACAGTATTAAGTCAGGAAGACAAAAATGAAATAGATATGGTTATAGTAATTGAAGAATTCACAATCAAAGGAAGAAGACCATTATATAAAAGATAATTGTTTCTTTCCACAGTTTGGTGACTGTGGCCATTGTTGCTATGAGCATTGGAGTGCAGATGACCCTTCTTTTCACTACATCTGTATCTTTGGGGTAAATACCCAGTAGTACAATTGGAGGGTCATAGGGAAGCTCTATTTTTAATTTCTTAAGGAATCTCCACACTGTTCTCCAAAGTGGCTACACTAACTTGCTCTCCCACCAACAGCGTAAGAGGGTTCCCCTTTCTCCACATCCTCTCCAACACACTTTGTTTACTGTCTTGTTAATTTTGGCCATTCTAAGTGGTGTATAGTGGTATTTCAATGTGGTTTTGATTTGAATCTCTCTGATGGTTAGTGCCCTTCAACGGACGAATGGATAAGGAAGATGTGGTCCATATGCACAATGGAGTATTATGCCTCCATCAGAAAGGATGAATACCCAACTTTTGTAGCAACATGGATGGTACTGGAAGAGATTATGCTGAGTGAAATAAGTCAAGCAGAGAGAGTCAATTATCATATGGTTTCATTTATTTGTGGAGCATAACAAATAACATGGAGGACAAGGGGAGTTAGGAGAAAGAAGTTAGGGGAAATTGGAGGGGGGAGAGGAACCATGAGAGTCTATGGACTCTGAAAAACAGCTAAGGGTTTTGGAGGGGTGGGAGTAGGAGGTTGGGTGAGCCTGCTGGTGGGTGTTATGGAGGGCACGTATTGCATGGAGCACTTAATGTGGTGCATAAACAATGAATTCTGGAACACTGAAAAGAAATTAAAAAAAAATAAAAAATTGTAAAAAGATCATTGTACTACAGTGTTGTAACTGCTAGGACAGAAATGTGGATAGGTTGTCATAGGAGATCAGAAAGGAAGCATCTTCCACACTCTTCACACACTCTTCTGATAGATTTCAAAACCATTCCACCAGCCACAAAGTTATTCCCCCTACATTGGGTGTAAAGTTTTAACCAGGCTGAGAATTGGAAGGGGAGGTTGGCATTCATCGCCCTATGTGAGCAAAGGTGTGATACACATAGGAAGCTTCTAACACTTTTAGCTTGCAGGAGTTTACAGAATTCAGAAAGAGATGAAGCTGGAAAAGAAATCAGAAGCAAGACCCTGTAAGGAGGAGCTGGGACTTTATGTTGTAGGTTATTATAGCCACTGCAGGGTTAGGCAAGGGGAGTAACATGGGAAGTTAACGTTTCATGTAGGTCTTTCTGACAGCCACTTGAAGGCAGGGGTAAATTAGGTTTAAGAGATAAATGAAGATAGCCTATTACGGCAGTGGTAGTATGGAAGGGGAAGAAGTAAATCCGACTAGAAGGCAAAATTAGCTTGTCTTGAAAAGATAATAGAATGTGAAAAGGCAAGTTTTACAAAACCAAAGGAAAAAAAGGGGGAAAAAAAAGCATTTTCGTATTTCACATTTGAAATGTATGTACTGGTCTGTAATTTCCATTCATCGCAGGTATCATCTATTGGTTTAAAAGATTAAGTAAGAACACAGGAGAAGAGTCAGCCTTTTGTTTTGTTTTGCCCCAGTGAGACTCTTGTGACAGACTTTACAGATGAAGACCAATTCAACTACTTTCTAACTTCATGGGATATTAGTCTTTATGATTAAAAAAAGAAGAAGAAGAAGGAGAAAGAAAGAAAAAAAAAACATTAAGAGCAAAGCTTTTGGTTCACAAATTCCTCCATGAAACTTTTGGCTTCAGGGATTTAGAAGTAACTGAAATGACTTGCCTTTGGCTTTCTTACTTCTATTGTTTGGGTATACAAAAACCTGTTCGATGACGTAACTTGAAGTCATTGACCCACTGAAATGATGTGCTACTCATGCACCAAATTATGTCACACATGAATGGCCTGCCTGCTGTCAAGTAACTTTCATAACCACAAGGGAATACCCAACAATGGCTGTACCCTTTGAAATATCATGTTTGGGAGCCCAAATCTTCACTAGTAAAACTTTGAAAGCAATGTTGTCTTCCAATGCTATGTTAGTGAGCATTTGTATTTCATTTAAGAAGAGTACGTGATTAAAATTTGTAAGCAATTTTGTTATAAAAAAATAAATTCCAGAACACCTGGGTGGCTCAATCAGTTAAGTGTCTGCCTTTGGGGTCCTGGGATTGAGCCCTGCCTCCAGCTCTCTGCTCTTCAAGGAGTCTGCTTCTCCCTCTCCCACTGCCCCTCTCCTGCTCGTGCTCTTCCTCTCTCAAATAAATAAATAAAATCTTAAAAATAATTAAGTTCTTAAGTAAGTAATTTAATATGGATGTCAATGTGTAATTTTTTCCTCTTAAGACATGGGGAAGCATAAGATTGCAAGTAGTTTTGTTTGTTTGCTTGTTTTTAATTAAGCTCCATGCCCAACAAGGGATTTGAACTCACAACCCTGAGATTAAGGGTTGTGTGCTCTACTGACTGAACCAGCCAGGCAACCCCAAGTTTGGAAGTGCTTAAACTGATAAAATATCTGAAACCCAGCATGTACAACAATACCTAAGTAAAGAGCAGCAATAAGATCCCTTGGTTATTGCAATGTTTCTACCAGAAGATGTACTGTCATTCTGGTCAGAATCACACAGCTCTCAAATCTCAACAGGATGTTCTCCAAAGGAGAAACAAGGTGTTGACAGGAAATGAGCACAGAGGTGGACACAGGAGGCAGTAAATGTCCATTACAGGAATTAAAGGATTCATAACCAATCCAGAACGGTGCATTTCTAAGAGCAAAAATGCCAAGGAAAGTAGATCTTTATTTCTCAAGGAAATTAATTTTTTTGTAACTTCATTTGTCTTTCCGAAAATAACTTTTGCATCAACCTCTTCTTTATTTTCGGCTTCTCTGATTTTTTTTTTTTTTTGTGAATCATTATTTGTACAGTGCTGATCAGCTTTTCCTCTTCTAATTGCTCTGATTTTTATCATTAGTTTTAGATTCATTAAACCCCTCACAAATATTCATTTATTTGAAAGGGAGTTAACCTTAGGGTGTGTCATTCTATTTTGTGCTTATTTCTCTTCCGCAGTGGTGGAACTTATTTGTTGCTCTGAAGGAAAGAAACTGAAGGAAAAGAAATCGTCAAAACTGGAGTAAAGAATATGAGGGATAAATACTTTTAAAGTTGTACGAAGAATATGAAAAAAGCAAACAACTGTCAAAAACAAACCAAAAAAAAAAAAAGGCCTAGAAGCTCTACTGAAAAGACTCTCTGTAGATTGCAGTAGATTTAAGTTTGTAATAAAATGTGTGAGCAGAAATTGTTGATACATTCAGGCTGCACATCAAGCAGCTTTGCTCACAAATTATAGTCTCCCATCAGGAACTTCTGCTCTGGCCACATCAAGAGTGCGGCATTTTTTTCTAGATGGACTTACTCGCAGTATTTTCAGTAGTTATTGGAAGTGGTTTTATACATTATAGTCCAAAACCTTCATTTTATTGATGAGAAAACAGAGATCCAGAGAAGCTAAGTAAATTGCCTGAGGTCAAATGGGAGAAAAAGACCTCTAATGTTATTGGATGTGAAACTCCATGTTTGCAGGATGTGATGAATGACTAGGGAAATCTCTGAGACAAACTCAGTGGCTGTCTCAGTGGAGAAACTTGATACTGTTCTTCCCTCTCGAAAAGGGTCAGCTGTAGATAATCTGGTATCACGTAAGTTTTGTCGGATGAATCTTATGTCTCCTTTTTCCCTTCTTCGTGATACCAACTGCTTTAGAGAGAAATAATGTGAGTGTCTGACATCTGGGGAGACATTATAACGCCTATTGGTTTGACTTGGCAGATAAATTATCTGACTTTCTTAGGAAAAGAGAGTTGGGTAATATTGGCAAAATGTCTATGAAGATGAGTTTTTGTTCATTTAGTTTTTTTTTTTTTAAGAAGTTACACAAAAGCAGTTTTACTGACAAGTTTCTTTTATTATCTGTTGTTAACCAAGCAACACACATTCATTATCTCATAGTTTCTGTGTCAAGAAACTTCCCATGGCTTAACTGGGTTCTCCATTTCACAGCCTATCACAGGCTGCAATTAAGGTGTTGAATTAGGAATGCCATTTGAACTAGAATCTCATCTGAAATTACAGCCAGAGAAGGGTATGTTAACCAAAGCCACTCAGTGATTATTGGCAACATTAAGTTTATTAATAAACATTTTGTTTATTGGAGCCCTCCCAGTTCCATGCCACCTGGGGCCTCTGCCACATGGCCGCTTGCATCATCAAAGTGGGTAAGCCATGAGGACAGTAGGTAGAGTCTTCTAACAAGACAGAAGTCATAATCGTTTGTAACTTAATCATGGTTATAACACCCCATCACCTTTGCCATGTTTTATTGATTAGAACCAAGTTACTTGTCCAGAGTACACTCAGGGAAAGTTATTGTACAAAGCTTGAATATCAGGATGCTAGGATCAACTGTAACCATATAGATGCTTCCTATCACAACTAGAAAGCAACTTTGCCAGTAAGACCTCTCAATATAACTATTATTCTGTGAGAACTGTAGACTTATATCAACAACCTAATATTCACAACCTAAAAAGCTGCTTAGTGGGAAATTTCCATGTAGAAGCAATGATGTAACAGAAAATAAATGAAGATTTTAAACATAATTTTACTGTATTTAAAACATATGATAAACTTACTTTGGCAATAAAAAATTACCAGAAATTATTTATAACCCACAATATTTTATTTCTCCAACCAAAAAGATAATCAGAGACACCCAAGTGGTTCAGTAACTTAAGCATCTGGCTTTCTTTCAGGTCACAATCTCAGGGTCCTGCGATTGAATCCCACTCAGCAGTGGGTCTGCTTGTCCCTCTCCTTCTACCCTTCCCCCTGCTCACAGTCATGTGTACTCTCTCTCTCTCTGTCTCTCAAATATATAAGTGAAATCTTAAAAAAAAAAAGTAATCAAACATACTTACAAATGGGACTTGAATTGTATTTATTTTTATGACTTTATTTTTTAAGAGTAGTTTTAGGGTTACAGCAAAATTTCCCATATCCTCTATGTTCTGTTCATTGATAGTAACTCCCCACAACCATGGGGGCATTTACTGTCTCCATAGTTTTGCTTTTCTCAAATATCATATAGTTGGAATCATACAGTATATAACCTTTCCAGATTAGTTTCTTTCACTTAGTAATATGTTAATTGAAAGCACAGAGAAATAAACTTAGAACTGGATCTTACTTTTAATAAAATGTTAATTGGAAAGGCTATAAAAAGAGAAAAGTAATTGTTGGTGGGGATTTTTACTATGTTATGTGATAATTTAGATTATGTTACTCTGATAAAATGTTAAGAAAGCCTGTTATACAGAATATTTATTCTTAATATGTATCCATTAGTCTTGATAAAAACATCAGGTAAAATTTTTATTGACCTCATTTGGATATTAATTAATTCAACAAACTTTAATTAAGCATCTTCTATATCCCACCACTATGGTATATATTATGAAAGAAATACAAATGCAAATCAGCTCTCACGTGTCTTACCAAAATAAAATACAAGCCTTGGACATAATTATAAGAGATGCTAAATTATGGCAACTCTGAAATATGTGAGAGGAAGATTTTCAACTTATAGCAGTAATTGTCATGATACATTTAGAATAAATGCTGTGTTTTCCCATAAGTGGTTCTACTAGGTATACCTGTCAATCTATTGGGTTTCACAGTCATACCCTTGAGTTTAATCACCTGATCCCATGCTATGATGGTGGCATTCTGGGTTTTATCTTTGCTCTGAAACCATTTCTTATTTTAAATATCTTTGCTGAGAAAGAAAGTTGGCAAATAGTTTTATTTTCAAATTAAATCCTAGTTCTCTTATATTTTTTCTAAATTCTGTTCAGAACCTTAGAAATGCCTACTTTTGGTTCAAGGTGAAAAGAAATAGATCCCACTTCTGAATGAGAGAAGTGTCAAAGAATTTACAGCTATCTTTAATGTGCCTCAAATTGCAAGGTTTTCTATTGAGAGATGTATCATGATTTCTTTAAGCTAGTCCCTTAATATTAGACATTCAGGCCAGTATAAGATTTTACTTTATGTGTGCCCCTGATTACATCCTTAGGATAAATTCCTTCAATTGCATTTGATAAATCAGGAGAATATACAAGTTTTATAATGTGTTTCAATGCCTACCTACCTGCTAAGGATTTTTAAATACAACATATACTAAAACAAACTCTATGTAAGAGTTCTGGTTGCCTTCATCTTCACTAAAATTAGACGTTTTCACTGAATTTGATCTATGTTAATTTGATAGGCAAAATCATATCTAATTTTACTTTTAAATTATTAATCGTTTTTATTCATTTCTTTACTGTTCTTTCCTCTTTCATTTTAATTTCTCTGTCCTTTTATTCTGAATTAGAAGATAATATCTTAAATGTGTTCTCTATAGCCCTGATTAAATTTTCTACATTATGGTTTATATTTTGTCATTTCCACTGAAGATTTAAATTATTCTGTTTTAGCAAACAGCTTCCTTATTGATTTCCTAAATAATACAAGTCTCTTTTGGTGTCAAATTCCTGCTCTTATGTTTTGCTCTCATTCTTTGTCTTCTCATTTCATCTGCTCTGTGACTTTGAAGCCATGGGTGCTTATTGTGAGGAAAATCTATGTTAAAAAAACCCATTGCATTACTCTATTTAGTGGGCATTAATAAACCACAATATGTTGCAAGCCTACAAAAGAGAAGGGATGAAAATGGGCATCACTGGCAACCTCTCCAAGTTGTGGGCTCCCACTCTTTCCTCAGGAACTCACCAACACTGCAGATAAGACCTGGAAAACAAGGAGGCTAGAGTAAAAATTTGCACACTCAATGCTGGTAAATCTTCATTTTTTTCTTCTTATTAGATATTGGTTTCTGTACTCCATTGGTCATGTTGACCACCTTTCACATTAGACCATTCAGTGGAAGTATTGTAGGACATGAAAAGGTCTATTCCCCCAATATATATTGTCCCTAAATACTTATGTCTTTGACCCCACCAACAGCAGCATAAAGGGGAGACAATAGTTTCCAGGATGCATCAAACCATAATTAGGAAGAACTTCCACACCCCCATCACACTGTGGCAACAGTCCTCCTTCTCACCAGAAGTGGTCTTCTCTAAAAACATGTCAGCATAGGAGCAGATGGCAGGTTTTCTACTGGCACTTTATTTATTTTATTGAGCTTCTATTCATTCATTTGAGAGAGAGAGAAAAAGAGGGAAAGTAAGAAGCAGACTCCCCGCTGAGCAGGCAGCCTGATGTGAGACTTAATCCCAGGACCTTGGGACCACGATATAACCTCAACCATGAGCCATCCAGGTGCCCCTCTATGGGCACTTTATTTTTTTAATTGATTATTTTTATTAATATATAATGTATTATTTGCCTGCGGGGTATAGGTCTGTGAATCCTCAGGCTTATACATCTCACAACATTCACAATATCACACACCCTCCCCAATGTCCATAACCCAACAACCCTCTCCCTAACCCCTCTTCCCCCAGCAACCCTCAGTTTGTTTTGTGAGATTAAAAGTGTCTTATTGTTTGTCTCCTTCCCAATCCCATCTTGTTTCATTTTTTTTCCTTCCCTACCCCCTAAACCCCCCAGCCTGACTCTCAAATTCCTCATATCAGAGAGATAATATGATAATTGCCTTCCTCTGACTGACTTATTTCACTCAGCATAATACCCTCTAGTTCCATCCATGTCGTCGCAAATGGCAAGATTTCATTTCTTTCAATGGCTGCATGGTATTCCATTGTTATATATATGTATGTGTGTGTGTGTGTGTGTGTGTGTGTATACCACATCTTCTTTATCCATTCATCTATTGATGGACATCTAGGTTCTTTCCATAATTTGGCTATTGTGGACATTGTTGCTATAAACATTCTGGTGCATGTGCCCCTTCAGACCCCTACATTTGTATCTTTAGGGTAAATACCCAGTAGTGCAATTGCTGGGTCATAAGGGAGCTCGATTTTCAACTTTTTGAGGAACCTCCATGCTATTTTCCCCAGTGGCTGCACCAGCTTGCCTTCCCACCAACAGTGTAGGAGGTTTCACCTTTCTCCACATCCTTGCTAGCATCTGTCGTTTCCCGACTTGTTAATTTTAGCCATTCTGATTGGTGTGAGGCAGTCTCTCATGGTGGTTTTGATTTGCATTTCTCTGATACCAAGTGATGTTGAGCACTTTTTCACGTGTCTGTTGGCCATCTGGATGACTTCTTTGCAGAAATATCTGTTCATGTCTTCTGCCCATTTCTTGATTGGATTATTTGTTCTTTGGGTTTTGAGTTTGATAAGTTCTTTATAGATTTTGGATACTAGCCCTTTATCTGATATGTCATTTGAGAATATCTTCTCCCATTCTGTCAATTGTCTTTTGGTTTTGTTGACTGTTTCCTTTGTTGCACAAAAGCTTTTGATCTTGATGAAATCCCAATAGTTCATTTTTGCCCTTGCTTCCCTTGCCTTTGGCGATGTTCCTGGGAAGAAGTTGCTGTGGCTGAGGTTGAAGAGGTTGCTGCCTGTGTTCTTCTCAAGGATTTTGATGGATTCCTGCTCACATTGAGGTCTTTCATCCATTTTGAGTCTATTTTTGTGTGTGGTGTAAGGAAATGGTCCGATTTCATTTTTCTGCATGTGGCTGTCCAATTTTCCCAACACCATTCATAGAAGAGGCTGTCTTTTTTCCATTGGACATTCTTTCCTGCTTTGTTCAAGATTAGTTGACCATAGAGTTGAGGGTCTATTTCTGGGCTCTGTATTATGTTCCATTGATCTATGTGTCTGTTTTTGTGCCAGTACCATACTTTCTTGATGATGACAGCATTGTAAGAGAGCTTGAAGTTTGGAATTTTGATACCACCAGCTTTGATTTTCTTTTTCCACATTCCACTGGCTATTCAGGGTCTTTTCTGGTTCAATACAAATTTTAGGATTATTTGTTCCATTTCTTTGAAAAAATTGATGGTATTTTATAGGGATTGCATTAAACATACAGATTGCTTTAGGTAAGTAGCATAGACATTTTCACAATATTTTTTCTTCTAATCCATGAACATGGAACATTTTCCATTTATTCGTGTCTTCCTCAATGTCTTTCATGAGTACTTTATAGTTTTCTGAGTATGGATTCTTTGCCTCTTTGGTTAGATTTATTCCTAGGTATCTTATGGTTTTGGGTGCAATTGTAAATGGGATTGACTCCTGAATTTCTCTTTCTTCTGTCTTGTTGCTGGTGTATAGAAATGTAACTGATTTCTGTGTATTGATTTTATATCCTGACACTTTACTGAATTCCTGTATGAGATTTAGCAGATTTGGAGTGGAGTCTTTTGGGTTTTCCACATAAAGTATCATATCATCTGCAGAGAATGAGTTTGACTTCTTCTTTGCCAATTCAAATGACTTTTATTTCTTTTTGTTGTCTGATAGCTGAGGCTAGGACTTGTAGTAGTATTTTTGAATAGTAGTGGTGATAGTGGACATCCCTGCCATGTTTCTGACCTTAGGGGAAAGCTCTCATTTTTTCCCCATTGAGAATAATAATCACTGTGGGTTTTTCATAGATGGCTTTGATGATATTGAGGTATGTACCCTCTATCCCTACACATTGAAGAGTTTTGATCAAGAAAGGATGCTGTACTTTGTCAAATGTTTTTTCTTCAACTGTTGAGAGGATCAGGGGATTCTTGTTCTTTCTGTTATTTTATCACATTGATTGATTTGCAGATGGCGAACCAACCTTGCAGCCCAGGAATAAATCCCACTTAGTCGGTGAATAGGTGAATAATCCTTTTAATGTACTGTTGGATCCTATTGGCTAGTATTTTGGTGAGAATTTTTGCATCCGTGTTCATCAAGGATATTGGTCTGTAATTCTCCTTTTTGATGGGGTCTTTGTCTGGTTTTGGGATCAAGATAATGCTGGCCTCATAAAATGAGTTAGGAAGCTTTCCTTCCGTTTTTATTTTTTGGAACAGTTTCAGGAGAATAGGTATTAATTCAATTAAATGTTTGGTAGAATTCCCCTTGGAAGCCATCTGGCCCTGGGCTCTTGTTTGTTGGGAGATTTTTGATGACTGCTTTAATCTCCTTACTGGTTATGGGTCTGTTCAGGTTTTCTATTTCTTCCTGGTTCAGTTTTGGCTGTTTATATGTCTCTAGGAATGCACCCATTTCTTCCAGATTGTCAAATTTGCTGGCATATAGTTGCTCATAATATGTTCTTATAATTGTTTGTATTTCTTTGGTGTTGGTTGTGATCTCTCCTCTTTCATTCATGATTTTATGTATTATGGGTCCTTTCTCTTTCCTTTTCAATAAGTCTGCCCAGGGGTTTATCAATCTTATTAATCCTTTCAAAGAACCAGCTCCTAGTTTCATTGATTTGCTCAACTATTCTTTTGGTTTCTATTTCATTGATTTCTGCTCTTATCTTTATTATTTTTCTTCTCCTGCTGGATTTAGGCTTTCTTTGCTGTTCTTTCTCCAGCTCCTTTAGGTATAGAGTTAGGTTGTGTACTTGAGACCTTTCTTGTCTCTTGAGAAAGGCTTGTACCACTATATACCTTCCTCTCAGGACGGCCTTTGCTGTGTCCCACAGATTTTGAAGAGTTTTGTTTTCATTTTCATTTATTTCCATGAATTTTTAAAATTCTTCTTTAATTTCCTGGTTGACCCATTCATTCTTTAGTAGGATGCTCTTTAGCCTCCATTATTTGAGTTCTTTCTAACTTTCCTCTTGTGATTGAGTTCTAGCTTCAGAGCATTATGGTATGAAAATATGTAGGGAATGATCCCAATCTTTTGGTACCACTTGAGACGTGATTTGTGACCTAGGATGTGATCTATTCTGGAGAATATTACATGTGCACTAGAGAAGAATGTGTATTCTGTTGCTTTGGGATGGAATGTTCTGAATATATCTGTGATGTCCATCTGGTCCAGTGTGTCATTTAAGCCTTTATTTCCTTGTTGATCTTTTGCTTGGATCATCTGTCCATTTCAGTGAGGGGGGTGTTAAAATCCCCTACTACTATTGTATTACTGTTGATGTGTTTCTTTGATTTTGTTATTAATTGGTTTATATAGTTGGCTGCTCCCATGTTAGGGGCATAGATATTTTAAATTGTTAAATCTTCTTTTTGGACAGATCCTTTAACTATGCTATAGTGTCCTTCCACATCTCTTATTATAGTCTTTGGCTTAAAATCTAATTGATCTGATATAAGGATTTCCACCTCAGCTTTCTTTTGTCCATTAGCATGGTAAATTGTTTTCCACCCCCTCACTTTAAAACTGGAGGTTTCTTTGGGTCTAAAACGAGTTTCTTATAGACAGCATATTGAAGGGTCTTGTTTTTTTAATCCATTCTGATACCCTGTGACTTTTTTTTTTAATTTTTAATTTTTTAATAACATATAATGTATTATTAGCCCCAGGGGTACAGGTCTGTGAATTGCCAGGTTTACACACTTCACAGAACTCACCATAGCACATACCCTCCCCAATATCCATAACCCAACCTCCTCCCCACTCTCCTCCCCCCAGCAACCCTCAGTTTGTTTTATGTGATTAAGAGTTTCTTATGGTTATCTCCTTCTTGATCCCATCTTGTTTCATTTTTTCCTTCCCTATTCCCAAAATGCCCCCACATTGCCTCTCAAATTCCTCACATCACCCTGTATCTTTTGATTGGGGCATTTACCCCATTTACATTCAGGGTAACTTTTGAAAGATATGAATTTAGTGCCATTGTGTTGCCTGTAAGGTGACTGTTACTGTATATTGTCTCTGTTCTTTTCTGGTCTACTACGTTTAGGCTCTCTCTTTGCTTAGAGAACCCCTTTCAATATTTCTTGTAGGGCTGGTTTGGTGTTTGTAAATTCATTTAATTTTTGTTTGTCCTGGAAGCTTTTTATCTCTCCTTCTATTTTCAATGATAGCCTAGCTGAATATAGTATTTTTTGCTGAATATTTTTTTCATTTAGTGCTCTGAATATATCATGCCAGTTCTTTCTGGCCTGCCAGAAAGATGTGGATAAGTCTGTTGC
Organism: Lontra canadensis; assembly: GCF_010015895.1. NCBI lineage: Eukaryota > Metazoa > Chordata > Mammalia > Carnivora > Mustelidae > Lontra > Lontra canadensis. The sequence continues at coordinate 30,512,671 of NW_022630995.1, forward strand.
TAATTTAATTTTTCTGTGGATAAGTCTGTTGCTAATTTAATTTTTCTACCATTGTATGTTATAGGCTTCTTATCCTGAGCTGCTTTTAGGATTTTCTCTTTGTCACTAAGAATTGTAAGTTTTACTATTAGATGATGGGGTGTGGACCTATTTTTATTGATTTTGAGGGGGGTTCTCTGTGCCTCCTGGATTTTGATACTTGTTCCATTTGCCATATTAGGGAAATTTGCTACTATAATTGGCTCCAATATACCTTCTGCCCCTCTCTCTCTTTCTTCTTTTTCTGGAGTCCCAATTATTCTAATATTGTTTCACCTTATGGTATCACTTATCTCTTGAATTCTCCCCTCATGGTCCAGTAGTTGTTTGTCTCTCTTTTGCTCAGCTTCTTTATTCTCTGTCATTTGGTCTTCTATATCACCAATTCTCTCTTCTGCCTCATTTATCCTAGCAGTAAAAGCCTCCATTTTTTATTGCACCTCATTAATAGCTTTTATGATTTCAACTTGGTTAGATTTTAGTTCTTTTATTTCTCCAGAAAGGGATTTTGTTTCTCCAGAAAAGGATTCTCTAATATCTTCCATACCTTTTTCAAGCCCAGTTAGCACCTTGAAATCATCATTCTGAACTTTAATTCTGACATATTACCAATGTCTGTATTGATTAGGTCCCTAGTCATTGGTACTGCCTCTTGTTCTTTTTTTTTTTTTTTGTGGTGAGTTTTTCCATCTTGTCATTTTATCCAGATAAAAATATTGAACAAAAGAATAAAATGTTAAAAGGGTGGAAAAGATCTCAGAAAAAATGTATGCTAACCAAATCAGAAGAGACCAAATACTGGGGGTAGAAAAAAGGGGTGAAGGATATATAAAAATAAAAAAATATAAAAAAAAATAAACATATTTATTTGTGTATATATATACATATACATATATGTATATATGTATATGTATATATATTAGACTGGTGAATAGAACAGAGCCACCAACCTGAATTTGGGTGTATTCTGGTCTCTTAGAAAAAACTACCTCCCAAAATTTTAAAGAAAAAAAAACTTATATATATACAAAAATAAGGGTAAACACAATGAAGGAATGGAATATGACTGTAAAGATGAAAGTTAAAAAAATTCTAAAAAAGGAATTGATAAAATAATTTGGTTGGAAGAAGAAAAAAGAAGAGGAGAGAATGTGTTCAGGTTGGAGACTAGAACAAAGCCATGTGCTAGATTTAGGGTATAATTTGATCTATTAGAAGAAATTGTATCCCAAAATTTTAAAGAACAACAAAAAAAGTCAGTATGTATACCAAAAATAAGGTTAAATATAATGAAGGGATAAAATGACTGTAACAATGGAAGTTTAAAAAGATTTTTTTTTAAAGGAAGGTATTGTTAAGATAAACTAGTTTAAAAACATTAAAAGAGGAAAGAGGAAAAGTTAAAAAAAATAGAAAAAATAAAATTTAAAAAATTAACTTTTTTTAAAAGATTTTTTTTAATTTTTGTTTTTTTTAAAGATTTTATTAATTTATTTGACATACAGAGATCACAAGCAGGCAGAGAGGCAGACGGGGGTGGGGGGTGGATGCAGGCTCCCCACTGAGCAGAGAGCCCGATGTGGGGCTCCATCCCAGGACCCTGGGATCATGACTAGAGATGAAGGCAGAGGCTTAACCCACTGAGCCACCCAGGCACCCCTAACTTTGCAAGACTAAAGGATCATGGGGAAAATGCCATGAATTCTATGTGTTGCTTTCCCCTAGCTCTGGAGTTCTGCAGTTTTGATTGATTAATGAACTTGGTCTTGGCAGGATGTTCTTGCTGATCTTCTGGGGGAGGGGCCTGTTGTAGTGAGTATCAAATGTCTTTTCTCAAGGCAGATTTGTAGTGCCCTTGCCAGGGGCCAGGCTAAGTAATCTGCTCAGGTTTGCTCTCAGTAGCTTTTGTTCCCTGAACGCTTTCCATAGAGCTCTGGAGGATGGAATGAAAATGGTGGCCTCCAATCACCAGCCTGGAGGAGCCAAGAGCTTGGGGCCCCACTCCTCAGTGTGCCCCCAAAGAAAAGCAGTCAATCAGTCTTCTCTCCCTTGTCTCCAGCTGCACTCTGTGCTTACCTGGCCTGTGACCGATCATTTCTATCTCTGGCCCACAGCCCCATTTGGAGTCTCCAAACCCAGCAGATTCCTGCCACGTGTTCCTGCACTGCTCCTCCTAGAAGAGGAAGGAGAGGGTCTCTCCGATCTGCCACTTGTGAGGTCCCTACTTAAAGAGCAGTGGCCCCACTATGCCTTGGATCACGGTTTAAGGTAACCCTGATCTGAAACACTCCTCGGCTCTGTCTCCGTAGTTGGCTTCCTTGCTCTGATACCTGGGAGCTCTGACACACTCGGACACAGGACTTTCTGTGATCCAACAGGACCTGAGATCTTTCTGTGATCCCACAGGACCTGAGACCACACTGTCCCCGTGAGGACTCCACCCCTGCTTACTCTCTGAAGCAAAGTCCCTCAGTGGAGCAGACTTCCAAAAGTTCTGATTTTGTGCTCTGCTGCTCCACTGCTTGCTGGGAGCCACCCCCATCCCCGGTCTATCTTCCCATCATTTTGGATTCACTTCTCCACACATCCTATGGTTCAGAAAATGGTCGATTTTCTATTCCTAGTATTGCTGCTCTTCTTCTCTTCGATCTCCTGTTGCATTTGTAGGTGTTCAGAATGGTTTGATAACTATCTAGCTGAACTCCTGGGACCTGATATCATCTCAGTCTGCTACTCCTCCACCATCTTGGCCCCAGCCTCCATGGGCACTTTAAAAAGATTCATACTTACAGTAGTGGCACAGCTGCTTTTCCCTTTTATTTAGTTATAAAACCTAAGACTGCAAGGATCTCAGGAATCTACCTACTTCTTTTTGTATGAATGACTGTTCTTCGGTATGAAAGAAGGAATGTGATAGTCAAGTCATTTTTCTCACTGCAGACTCTTCAACTTTATCATAGAAATTCTGCCTAGATTCTGGCAGTAATCTGATTCCAAATATCAGTTTTTGAGATTGTGGAGTATTTCTCTTTTCCTAAACACCTGTGAGTATCCATCTGGGAATCGTGAGGCAACTTTCGAGCCTAGTGCCATTTTAAACCAGAGATCCAAAATATTTTTTAAACAGAAATGAGATTGTATTCAAAATATTGATTTGTTACTCTGTACACTACTTTCCTACTTCATCATTATGAATAAAAATATAAATGCTTCATTGTGATAAAGATGCCTCTATGTCAAGGCAATGTTTGAATAAATGTCTGTTAAGTTAAAATTTTAAGTTGTAAGTAGTGAAGTCCTAGTGCCAAAACGTGGAGATACTGTTTTCTGAAATAAAAATTCTATGTTAACAATTACATTTAAATATATATAATATCCAGTCACTTTTTTTCCAAACTGCTGCAACTACTTTCACCCGCTCAATATAATAAAATATTCAAATTAAACTTGGAATATATTGAAAAATCCAGTGCTATAATTGCAAAGGTTTAATTATAGTAGAACATGGAAAAGATTTTGTCTTTCATTGCTGAAAGAAATATAAACAACATATGTTTACATCATTTTTGCTTGGCATCTAAAAGAGTTTAATCAAAATAATGAGTGGTATACTTATAAGAAAGTCCATTCTTAGCTTTTCCATATTTAAAATTTTTATTTTTTAAAAAATAAGAGATAAATGTTGAAGTAATGCTTTATGTCTAATCACTATGTATACATAAGAGATACCCATCACCTTCTTTTGGTGAAATGGATTTGTTCATGTAGATTTATGTAATAGCAATATAGACTTCACTAAGAAATATTTATGTGGTGAGTGACTATAAATAATGGACACAGAGTGAATACAGACACCTGCTATTCTCCAACTTTATTTCCACCTGGAAGCATAATCATAACAGATAACATTTACTGAAAATTTACTATTTGCTCTATACTGTGTTAATTATTCCTGTTTTAAAAACCTGTTTAATCCTGCTATTTTACACACAAATTTATTTATACTTATATATTTACTTAAATTATTTATTGATTAATAATTTAGATATATTATAAAACATGGAAAAATTGGGAAAAATATGGAAAAAAATTAAGTTCATGACCTAAATGTAAAATAAATAGTCCCTAAAAGGTAGGTATGCATTTTCTTCTTATTCTACAGATGAGAGAACTGAGGATCTATGTGGTTATAGAACTTGTGGCGTGATTTATGTAATTCTTAGGAAAGATTTCCTATGAAAATTCTGTTAGTCTACTAAATGTATGTAACTTGGACTTCGGTATTATATTTTCTAAAATGATTTTATAATAGTATGGTTACTAAAGATGTATAACTCAACTACTACTCATATCAACTTTCATAATTTCAGATGCAAATTGTTTTTGCTAATGTTATTACCAAACCAAAAACTTCATGTGTTCCGTAATAGTTCTGGTAGGTTCCATTTTTTCTCAGACGAAAGTGGAAGCTAACAAGAATTAGCTAAATTGGAACTCAATGATAAATTATGACAACAGTAATGAGGGAAAACCCTGTAATTCTATTTTCTTGCCATTGAACACATTAAGCTCTTTAAAATTCATGCATTGAAACATAATTTTATGTCCATTTTCATGTGACTATGAAATACTCAGGGCTGAGGTTCAAGACTTATAAAATGGAAGCAGCATGGTCTTTAAAGTCATGGTCTTTATGGTCAGGAACAGATCTTGCACGATATTAACAAGAGAAGCATGTCTATAATACTGACCAAAATGTGCTTTTTAAAAAAGTAATAGAGGGGCGCCTGGATGGCTCAGTGGGTTAAAGCCTCTGCCTTCAGCTCAGGTCCTGATCCCAGGGTTCTGGGATCAAGCCCCGCTTCGGGTTTTCTGCTCACTGGGAAGCCTGCTTCCCTCTCTCTCTCTGCCTGCCTCTCTGCCTACTTGTGATCTCTCTCTCTCTGTCAAATAAATAAATAAAATCTTTTTAAAAAAGATAATAAAATTAAAAAAGTAATAGAACACAGATTGTATTGTATTCTTTCTGCTATATTAAGAGTAGCAATTTATTCTATTTTTTAAAAAGATTTATTTATTTATTTTTTTGTTTGTTTATTTATTCAGAGACAGAGAGAAAGAGCACACAAGAAGGGGGAGCATCAGGCAAAGAGATAAGCAGGCTCCCCGCTGAGCAGGGAGTCTCATGCAGGACTCTGTCCCATGCCCCTGTGATCGTGGCCTGAGCCAAAGGCAGCTGCTTAACCAACTGAGCCAATCAGGAGTCCCTTCAACACTATTTCTTGTAATGAACAACAGAGTATTGTATTGGGTAGTGTAGAGATTTTTACAAACCAGTTTGGATAAAATCAGTTATGGTTAGTAAGTTCAAAATGTCTGTGAAATATCAAATAGCCTGGAGCTGTGAAGAAAAGTGAATTCAGGTACTGTCTATACATAGATGGTGTATAGAGCCAGGGGAATAGAGGAGATCACCTTAGGAGAGAGTTTAGAGAGAGAGAACAGAAGAAAGGGAGGGAAGGTGGGAGGGAGGGAGAAAGGGAGAAGAGGAAGGGAAAGGAGAATGATTGTGAACAGAACATAGTACTCTTTGTACCAGGTGAGAATCCTTATTCATATGATCCAGTCTTTTTGATCATTCCAAACCCAGAAATAATTATTAAAGTAGTTGTACTAAAATAATCAATTGATGAAACTGTGACCTTTTATAATATTGATTTAAACTTTCTATATTGGAGGAAAGTTTATATATAAACTTTCTATATCCGAGTGGCTTAGTTGGTTAAGCCTATCTTCAGCTCAGGTCATGATCCTGGGGTCCTGGGATAGAGCCCCCACATCTGGCTCTGTGCTCTGCGGGGAGCCTGCTACTCCCTCTCCCTCTGCCTGCTGCTCCACTTGCTTGTGTCTCCATGCTGTCTCTCTCTGTCAAATAAGTAAATAAAATCTTTTTTAAAAATAAAATAAGCTTTCTATATTAGAGATAAATATATATGTAATATATATCTTCACTATGTACAAATACTATGGATATATTAGATGATTCATTAGTGGAAAAAATCTAAATGTATATTTTATTCACATACCATGTTACTTTTATAAAAGTAGCTTCAAAGAATTCTGATGTATGTATTAATGGTTTATTAATGCCCTTATCAACAAAATGAAGTCATTTGGTTTTCAATGTTTCATGGCTTATAGTTCACTTGAGGCTTACATTAATTTCATTTTTATATGTCATTTTCAAACCATGTATTTCTGCAGTTCATTTAATCAAGCTGGGTTTTCATGAAGGAAAATTAAGTTGAAAAGCACAAAATCGCAAAATAAGTTTAAAATTTAAATGGACTAAAATTGAACATATTATCTTTGGTAAACTTTCCAGTGCATTTGTATATCAGAAAAAAGTGCACTCTGAGTCTTTGCTGTTAGAGGAGGAAACTTAAGTCTCACACAAAGGAATCTGAAAGGAGTGGAAAGTAAATTTAAATTTACTTTCTAATTTTAATTTAAATTTACGATCTAAATTTAGCCACTATATAAAAATTTAGCCTCTTCTTATGACATTAATACATTAATACAAGGAGATTGTCAGAATTCTAGAAATCATCTTCAACAATTGTCCCCCTTTTCTCCCTCCTATTCAGTAGAAGTTGAATCCTATCAATATTTTTTCCATGTATCTTTTTACCTGTTCAGTCCCAGCTCCATGGGACCTTACCCACTTAGAACAACTTACCGTCATTTCCCAAGAATGAACTTCTTGCTTAGACAACTGCCCCAGTCTTGACCCCTTCAATTCATCCTTCCCTCAGCTGCTAAGATCCTTCTACCAGTTCTCGCATTTCAATTGCTGTCTTCCTCTAAGCCACCTGTGTCTCATGCCTGTGTTACAGCTATGACATCCTACAAACCAAACGCTGCAAAAACTGGTCATATCGGCCCATTGCTCAAAATCCTGCAGAGGCATCTCATTTCAAGTATAATAAAATCTAGACTCCTTACCATGTCCTTTATGATGTGGCCTCTGCCTATGCCACTGATTTCCATCTCCTTCAACTTTTCCCTGATTCAAAATCACTACCTCATGATTTCTTTCGAAACCACAGCCTGCAAAATTCCTTGCCATCTGAGAGAATTTGCTTTAAATCCTCTTTACATAGTCTTTCAAGTGGCTTCTTCCTCAAAAGTCAAGTCCCAAACCAAATGACCTTCTTTTTTTTAATAAAGATTTTTTTTTAAATTTTATTTATTTGACAGACAGAGATCACAAGTAGGCAGAGAGAAACGGGGAAGCAGGCTCCCTGCTGAGCAGAGAGCCTGATGTGGGTCTCTATCCAGAACCCTGAGATCATGAACTGAGCCAAAGGCAGAGGCTTTAACCCACTGAGCCACCCAGGCACCCCTCCAAATGACCTTCTTAAGAGATCTTCATTGAATACCCGATCTCCCTCCCCTTTGAGCTCTCCATTTAAATAGCATATGCTAACTTCTTGAGAGATTTCAGTTGATTCCTGAAATTATCTTGGGTACTAATGTGGGCTCTGGACTTATCCTACCAGGTTTCAAACACTGGCTCTTCCACCTACTACCAGCTTCTACTTGGGAAAGTTTTTTAATCTCTATTTCTTTCCTTCTAAAACGGGATAATAATACTTCATAAGGTTGTTGCAAAAGTTAAATGATTTAAACCTAAAGTTCATAGTACAATGCCTTGTTAGTCATTATCATTTGCTGTAGATATAGTAGAATCAACAGTAAAATATAGCTCTTTATAAAAGTTTGTCCACTTCTGTAACTATGACATCTAGAACACAATCTGGCACTCCATAATAGATCCTCAATAAAAGCATAAGCCACTGTCACCCAACTGGTGACCTGGTGAAGGACAGCTCTGATCAGAGAAATACTAAATGTTGGGAGAAATCCAAATGTTTTAAAGTAATGTGGGAAAGTTTATGTAATTTACCATTCTTGTCTTTGGCTCTAGTTGAAAATTTCTAACAGCCAAATATATTCACCCTTCAACAGCAAATTTCAGTTAATGAAGATCTGGATACATGGGAAATCACCATCTTACAAAGTTATCTGCATGAAGCAGATCACAAAGAAAATTGACTTTCAGCTTATGAGGCTGATATTAGAAACAAACCCACAAGGTCTGGATAGGATGGGGAATATTAGCCAGGTTCCCTGGGTCAGAACTAGGGAGAAGACACCTGAAAATGACCCACAGATATAGAGGGAACCAACTTATTGGGGGAAATAGGTCTTATGCTTCCAGTGGTCAGGACTGGCTCAAAAATGGAATAGAACATGCCCTATAAATAAGCTCTGTTAGATCACATTAGTATATCCATCTTGGGCTCTTATGGAGAAGTAAGAAAGGAAAAGAAACCAGATACAGATTATAGGTAACTTTTCTAAATGTTGTTTATATAAGTTGGTTCACATTTGGATGAAATTGACAATACCCTATTTCCAGACTGTTGATAAAATCGTTATGTTACAGTCCTGTATCATATTGATTTTTATTGTGTATTATTAGGAAATCCTGTCTAGGTTGAATATATTCTTATAGGTTATGAAGCAAAAGGAATATTAAAGCCTCTTGCTTTCCACTGCTTGCCTCAGATGAATGATCTTAGTTTAATGGGACACACACATAGGAAAACTGAAATCTGCCGTTTCACCTTATCAAATTGTATGTCTCTATACCATTCACTGTGTTTGTAACTTTAATGGGTCCTATTAGATACTGGATATTCTGTTTGGCTTTTTTTTTTTTTTTTTTTGGCTGTAGCATCTGTTCTGAGTGTCAGAGTACAAATTTAGAAACTTTTATGGAGAGCCAGCAGGTCATCATCTCACGAACTGATCTGTGACAAATTTCTCAAGTAAAGCTACATTGCTTGGAAGATCTTTTGGCATAAAAAAATACAAAGGTAGGTATCTAATCCTTCTAATAAACTTGGCATTTAAACAAAATATGAAGCTGAGTTATGTAAGGACTCTCTTACCCATAGTCGTGTTACATAAAGTATTGAATGTTATGAAACCTTACTGTATTCTGTGACATTACTCTTCATGCTTTATGAAAACATGCTTCATGTTTTCATGGACTGAGAAAGTTATGCTATTAAATTTTAAATTCTTTAAATTATAAATTATTAAAAGACTTAACGCTCTCCGGGTCTTGATTTTAGTTTACATGATTCATCATAATTCATAGCTACTTTCACACATATTACTAATGAAAAATCCTGATTCATGAAGTCAAATATATGAAATGCTGCATCTAATTTTAGAAAAGCTTTCTGTATTTCCACAGAACTGTAGAAATTTGAAGTATTTGACAATTGCTCAAATATTTCTGATTAATGAAGCTCTTAGAGCTAAGGCTGTTTATGCAATTTCATTTGAAACTTATTATTGGTATTCCATAAATTATTAGATTATGTGGATTGCGCCTCATCACTTTTAAATTCATTCCTTTGAAATAGAATCCTTTTCAAAAAAAATAAAGATTAAAATATTGAGTTGAATAACCATATTTCTCCACTTGAAAAGATTCTCCATTCTGTAATTTTCATCCAAAAAGCCACTATACCTTACTATTACTTTCTTCCCCACCTTTTTTTCCTCTCAAGTCCTTTTTCCTTCTTCTGGTATTTCTGGGCACTAGGTGTAAATCAAGATCACACACTCTTCTTTGCTCCCTGAGTGAGTACAAACTAGGTAGAGAGTGTGTATAGAAAGGTAAGACTCCTCCCTTAGCAGAACTGAGCCTTTCTCCCTCTGACTCAGCCAGAAACCTAGGAGTAGCAAGCAAGGTATGAGAAAAAGGGAAATGTTCCAAATACATTTTAGGAATTGGAAAGTAAAACTAGGAAATTGATTTGTAGGATTTTTTTGTTTTGTTTTTTGTTTGTTTGTTTTGTGGAGGCATGGGTGAGGCTGTTAGCACATGTTAAAGCTCTAGGAAAAATGAAACTCAAATAGAATTATCATCAACCATTTGTTTTCTGGCTTGCAACATGTGTGCACACATTTAAGGTGAGGAACTAACACTGTTTAAGGGCAAACTTTCTAGATGTATACTAATTTAAAAATCTTTTTTTTTTCTTAAAATGCTGGGAATAAGGAATTTGTTGAAAAATATTAGTTCTTTCTCGTCAGTTAATTTAGTCAAAGTCAAAGTGCTCGTGAATGAAAATTTCAGAAAAGTTTGTTGAAGAAACATATTTTATAAATGACTTTCTAAATACATTTCTATACCTTTTCTTAATACTTAATTTAAACCATCCAAAGAGTACCTTGTTCTCCAACAGGAATCCATCTATAATCACATCATCAGTTAATCCTTGTAAATATCTCAAAAGAAGTTCTATTGACTCATTAAGTTCTCAGTAAAAAACATTCTTATTTTTCCAGGATGTCAAATGTGGGACAATTTGACTGCGATTTTTACCAATCTAATTATACTATTGATAATCAGGAGCAGAGTTCTGAAGATTCTAATACGCATGCATATGTTTATGGATCTAGAAAGTAAGTATTTTATATTAAAAAAATATGCTTTTGTTTTAAGAAGGTGTAATATTTTAGTAAGGGGTTTCCACACTGGGAGGGCTTCCTTGGGGAAAGCAAAAACTCTCTCCAACATATCGTGGTAAAATACCCAAGAAGAAATGCCAGGAAAGGTCAGAGAAATTAATTCAGTTCACCTCAGGCCCATTTATAGGTGGGTGGTTGGGCTCCTCTTTTCAAAATACCACTTAACAGGGAGACTGAATATAGGCCCTGGACAGAACAGAAAACATTTTCAGTTCACATGATATTTTTTGAGACACTGCTCAAAAAATAGATTTTATTTGACTAGTAAACATTTATCAAGTGCCTGCTGTGTGTTAGGAATACCAATGATAAAAAAGAAGTCTATAATCTTTTCCTTCATAAAACTTAAAAATTTATGTTGGACAGTGGCAATTAAATATGCGATTATAATACAGTGTGAAAACTCTTAAATGGAATTGAAATAAACATATTTCAGAATGTGTTAGTTTTTTTTAAATTTTTTAAAATTAACATATAATGTATTATTAACCCCAGGGTTACAGGTCTATGAATCACCAGGTTTACACACTTCACAGCACTCACCATAGCACATACCTTCCCCAGTGTCCATAACCCAACCACCATCTCCCTACCCTCCTCCCCCCAGCAACCCTCAGTTTGTTTTGTGAGATTAAGAGTCTCTTATGGTTTGTCTCCCTCCCAATCCCATCTCGTTACATTTATTCTTTTCCAACCCCCCAAAATCCCATGTTGCCTCTCAACTTCTTTGCATCAGGGAGATCATATGATAATTGTCTTTCTGATTGACTTATTTCGCTAAGCACAATACCCTCTAGTTCCATCCACATCATTGCAAATGACAAAATTTCATTTCTTTTGATGGCTGCATAGTATTCTGTTGTATATATATACACCACATCTTCCTTATCCATTCATGTTGATGGACATCTAGGTTCTTTCCATAGTTTGGCTATTGTGGACATTGCTGCTATAAACATTCGGGGGCACGTGCTCCTTTGGATCACTACATTTGTATCTTTAGGGTAAATACTCAGTAGTGCAATTGCTGGGTCATAGGGTAGCTCCATTTTCAACTTTTTGAGGAATCTCCATGATGTTTTCCAGAGTGGTTTCACCAGCTTGCATCCCCATCAACAGCGTAAGAGGGTTCCCCTTTCTCCGCATCCTCGCCAGCATCTGTCATTTCCTGACTTGTTAATTTTTGCCATTCTGACTGGTGTGATGTGGTATCTCATTGTGGTTTTGATTTATATCTCCTTGATACCAAGTGATGTGGAGCACTGTGTTAGTTATTTTCAGTTGACAATTCAACTTGAGTTGAAAATAAAAATGATGAAGATTTTAGTAATTTAGCCTTTACTAGGGTAAATAGGGCATTTATGGTAAGAAGAATTGGTTCAAGTTCTGGCTCTAGCCTTTGTAATATTGGGAAAGATTTTTAACTTCACTTCCTGAGTACATTACACTGAGAAATAAGGACATTAATAGTACCTACTTCATGAAATTATCATGAAGAACAGTTGTGCTAATGTGTAGGATTAGCACACTTAGACTAGTGAACTGTGAGAAGGGTCAGACATTGGAACTTCTAAGCTAACTGTTACTGAATTCTTCCTACGCATTAGGTACTATTGTGAACTGCATGTAAGTTAACTCATTGGATCCTCAGACAATCCTGAGATGAGAGCTAGTATTTTTCCCCGTTTTACTTATGAGAAAACAGGAACCAAGAGCAATTAAGGAACTTTTTCAAGGACACACAACTAATAAGAAATGGGGTTTGGATTTTAGTTCAAGGTTATTTGATTAGACCCAATACTAGGCATATAATTTATTTTAAAATCAAGACATCTGTAAGAGTAAAATGTATGCTAGGAATAATGATGTTGGTACAATAGAACTACAACTAGGTCATCTTAGGTAAAGATGGGATGTGTAGTCACTGCTTCATTTCAACAAGTTTAAGCCAAATAACCACATAACAAATATTTCAAATTTATTAATTCTTGAAGCTTCATTTTCTAAACACAGATAAGTGCCTTGAAAGCTCCAGATAAAGAGGAAAAGATAGAATAAATACAAAAAGCAACAGGAACTCTTCAGTTCCAACTATGAACAGGACAGTTCGGAAATTGTTTCCACTAGCTGATCACTCCTGAAGACACAAGAGATAGGTGCTGTTTCCTAGCTACTCCTGCTGAACCATTAATCTAAGGGGATAGGAAAAGGATTGGTATAGAGTGTTTTTAAAACTATCAAAGTTAAACCTCTGGAGTTTTATCCCATCAATGAACCTAGTCTATGTTGTCCAGCTTCAGTCAGGTACCATAAAAATTTCCTAAAATGAAAAACAATCTATACTGCCTCCTTCCTCCTTCACTCTCTTTCTATGAATATTATCATTAGGTATTTTTATCATTAGATTTAAAAATATATATATCTTTATAAGAAAAATAGTATAAAAGAATAAGGCTGTAGAGTTTTGACTCAATCATTGCAGAATCTAACTACAGAAAAATAACTTGATTTTATTTCATTTATGATTTATACTTTGAAGATCAAGAAAAAGTGTTTGGTGCCAGAAAAGTGTTAATCAGGCAGAGGAAGTAGCTTGGACAGTAAAGTGTTACAGGATGGTAACTCAAAATATATAATCCAAAATCTAATAGGATTTTTCTGCACTATTTCCTATTTTAGTGAAAGAAACCAGTCACCTTTTGTTTCTTTTCTTCAGATGGAGTAAACACATGGGTAGCATCTATGATCTACATTTTCAAACTAAACAAAACTAAAAAATCTAATAAGAGAGAAACAAAGATTTTTCTTTATGTAGGGACTCATGGACCACAGCTTTCTCTCCCCACCCCCCAGCACCAAACCACCACCCAATTTTATTTATCTATTTGATTACACATATCAACATTGCCCAGAAATCAAGATGAAAATGAGATGGAAATGAACATAACCAAAGGGGGAAAACTCAAGATTATATTATTTTAAATTGATGGCCTAACCTGCTTCAGTTCCTTAGCATTTAAATCCAAGTCGTGATTTGGATACAGTAACATTTAAATTCCAATCCACACTGCAAGTCTCAGGAATTAGAAAAGGGCATATTAATGTGGTCGTTTTATGAGGTACATAAAATGTGGAGTCAAGTCAGTGACTTACTAGTGTACATCAAACTCCAGAGATTCGATCTTTTTTATTCATACGTGAATAGTTCAATTAAAATATACCCCAAAACAGAAAAAGATGCTAACCATCCAGGAAAAAGACACAGGAATCCAGGAGATAGTTTTAATCAGTTAGTCTCCTTCTCTCTGTCTCTGTCCACCCCCACTCTCACATATGGGAGCGAGTTTTAAAGATTTTATGCACGTATGTATATGTAAGTACGTATTTATTTGAGAGAGCTAGTGAGCACGCATGCGTATACATACACACATCCCCCTGAAGGACCAGGGGAGGGGGGAGGGGAAGAGAGAAAGAGGAAGAGAATCTTAAGCAGACTCCACTAGGTGCCCCTGTTGGAGATTGCTTAAAAAACTTGCTCAGTGGCATACTGATCTGAAAGCTGGTTGACTGTAATTTACTAAGACAATAAATATATATATATTAAAAAACAAGTTTTCTTATTTTAGGATAAACAAGAAGGCGTTTCCTCATTTTAAATAACTATTCAGTCATTTAGATAGACACTATTTCCAACACCTGTAACCTGTCACCTGGGCTATATTTTCCCACTATCTTTTTCTATACTTTAAAATGGGAAATCTGGGGTGCCTGGGTGGCTCAGTGGGTTAAAGCCTCTGCCTTCGGCTCAGGTCATGGTTCCAGGGTCCTGGGATCGAGCCCCGAGTAGGGCTCTCTGCTCAGTAGGGAGCCTGCTTCCTCCTCTCTCTCTCTCTGCCTGCCTCTCTGCCTACTTGAGATCTCTGTCAAATTAATAAATAAAATCTTTAAAAAAAATAAACAAAATGGAAATCTATTCAAATTATTTAGAGAAAGGACAAGATATTTCCACAGAAAAGGAGACAACAACAACTCTCTTTGAATGTTTCCATAGGACTTTAACAGACTGATACTGAATCCCCAGCTTTTCTGGATCCCCTGAGCTGATATTCCTCTAGTGTGTCAAACATAGTTTTGACTCTGACAATGGTATGTTGTCACCATGCACCTGCTGGCTTGGCCAGAATCTGGGAATGATGTAAATGTCAGGTTCCCTGCTACCATTCCCTAAAACACACCACCATTCAACTGATCCTGTACATTTTGTTCTTACTGGGGATATTTAAAACACCAGATTTTACTGGCTCACCTGGAGACTGACATAGATAAACTGTTTCTGGAAATACCGACTATATTTTTTAATCAACAGGGTATTTTGAGAGGTACCTGAGTGGCTCAGTGGGTTAAGCCTCTGCCTTCGGCTCAGGTCATGATCTCAGGGTCCTGGGATGGAGCCCCGCATCAGGCTCTCTGCTCAGCAGGGAGCCTGCTTCCCCTTCTCTCTGCCTGCCTGTCTGTCTGCTTGTGATCTCTCTGTCAGATAAATAAAACCTTAAAAAAAAAAAAAAAACAACCAGTGTATTTTTGTTGTTGATCAGTCATATTGTTGTCTCAGGCTATTTCAGGTGATGATGTTTCAAATTCTGAAACCCTTCCTAGTCTCAGGTTCCAGGAGCCATGCTATGTCATCTGGCTATATGAAATACACCCATACTTTAATATTAGTTAAAATGTGCAGCTAGACTTTCCATGACTTGTACTTATCTGCTGGTGCATTTTTTACAACCTGATTTACACTCTAGCCCTCCATGTGACACTGGGAGTCAGCTCATCACCCCATGCCTCCTGGGTCAGCTTGACAAAGGAAAGCAGCATCAGGTGACCATCATGAAGGAAGTCCAAACAGATAGTTTTAGAACAACAAAACTTTCAATAAAATACATACCTAGTAACTGTGTGATTAGGACACAGAAAGCACAATTCTGTAATCATAAAAATTACTACTGAGTCTTTTAACAATGATATTTTCTTTAATTATTATTTTTTACTATGTCATGTTAGTGACCTTACAGTACATCCTTAGTTTTCGATGTAGTGTTCTGAGATTAATTACAATGATCTCCTATATTTGCTTTGGGCGATGAATGTTAAGTCCTGCTGCCTCAGAGCCAGGGAAAATCTTTTCCCCAGCTGGAGACTATGTCTTATCTTAACACAACATCATCCATCTGGAGACTTGTTGGAACTTTATAAACCCAGGTATGGATGGTGAAAGGGAAATACTGAAGAATTGGGTGAATGTGAAGAGGGTTTTTATACAGAGCAGGTGTGTGGCCATTGTTTTATTGCTTAGAGACAGAAGTCCTGGCATATGGGAGATTCTCCTGGTAGGAAAACACAACACTGGTGGGATATTGTCAAAGTCAGTTTGGGTGTTCCAAGGAGACCAAAAATGACGGAAAGTGAAAGATGATCAGCACAGAAGGCATATAAACTCCTGGCCTCTTATTTATGTTGTTTTCTTTGAGGAAGAGACAACTATTTACAAATACAGAAGATGCTGTTCCAGACTTTGTGGAAGATGTCTAGAATGCTTTAGTGTAAGTCTCAGGGAGAAAAAAGCATACCAAGACATAGTTCATGTTTATTGATCATTTTTTGCATGCCCAACGCTGTTCTGAGTGCTTTACTTATTTCAGCTAATTTAATTTACAAAAACCTTATGAGCTCATCATCGTTATCATTATTATTATTGTTATTATATAGCAGACTTTTTAATGGCTTGGGTATATTGGTAGAAGAACTGCAAGCCCTGTTCAACTTTAATATCAACAAATACTTCTTTTATTTGGTTCTTACTCATTCATATTTTTTAATGACTTTATTTATTTATTTGACAGACAGAGATCACAAGCAGGCAAAGAGGCAGGCAGAGAGAGAGAGAGAGGAAGAAGCAGGCTCCCCGCGGAGCAGAGAGCCTGATGTGGGGCTGGATCCCAGGACCTTGGGATCATGACCTGAGCCAGAGGCAGAGGCTTTAACCCACTGAGCCACCCAGGTGCCCCTCGTTCATATTTTTTGAGGTATACATAATATTATATTAGTTTGATACACAATATTGGTACACAATATTATATTAGTTTGATACACAATATTATATTAGTTTCAGGTGTACAACATATTGATTAGACATTTCTATGCATTAATTAATGTTCACGATAAATGTAGTTACCATCTATCACCATGCATTATTACAGGGTTATTGACTATATTTCCTATGCTGTACTTGTCGTCCTCATGACTTTTATATTTTATAACCAGAAGTTTGTATTTTTTAACGTCTTTCACCTATTTTGCCCATCCCCCAAACCTCCTTGCCTCTAGTAACCACTAGTTTCCTTTGCGAGTTCTATTATTATCCTCATTTTACAGATGAGAAAATCAAGGCACTGATGTAAGATAATTTGCCTAAGAGTATAAAAATGGGATTTGAACACAGACAGTATATCTCCAGAAGCTCGTTTGCTAACCACTGCACTCGACTTAGGATAAATTTTCTCATTGGACTGTTTTTATAAGCAAAAGTGTAACCCCCACAGAATCAGGAAGCAAAAGAAGAGTGGTATGACCAAGAATGTTGCCAGTTGTCCTAAAGGAATCTTTTGCAGTCATCACATAGTTGTTTTAAATAATATTTACAGGAAGAGGAGATGCCCACTAACAAAGTTAATGTTTAAACTCTACCAGCCAGAGTTCAGCGTTTATTTTGGTCAAATTCATTGACATTTGTTTCATCTGGGATAATGTGCTAAGTTAAATATCATCAAAATTTCAATATGCCTCTTCTCATAAAGCTAATTAAGAAGTTGCATAATCAAGAAGAGAGGAATATTTTGTTGATATACTCTGCAAAACTCCCATTACTATATGAAATATAGATATGATATAACCTTACCATCTTAAGTATTGGGTACACTAATCTAACTCATGCATTGCCTTTAGTAAGTTAATAATTCAGGGCTATGTAGTTAACAAAGTAATTAGTAAAGTGTCCAAGATATATGGCTAAGAGCACACATCATAATGAACACTGAGTAATGCATAGAATTAGTGAGTCACCATATGGTACACCTGAAATTAGTATAATCCTGTATGTTAACTATAATGGAATTAAAATTAAACACTTAATAAAAAAAGAAATACATGGTTAAATAAAATTATGGTTATTCATTGCAATTTTCAGAAAAAAGCCTAAAACCTGAGAATTGGGTTATTTACAGAGTTTGTTGGGTGGACGTGTGGACTAATCATATGACTATATTGGTATTGCTTAGATTTTATTCATTGAGATGTAGTGTCAATTGTTAGAGTCAACATGTACAAAGTTAAAAGATAAAAGGAGAGAATTTTAATTCAGACACTGGTAGTGGGTGACCATGGTAATTTATGGGGCGCCTGGGTGGCTCAGTGGGTTAAAGCCTCTGCCTTCAGCTCAGGTCATGATCTCGGTTCTGGGATGGAGCCCCACATCTGGCTCTCTGCTCAGCGGGGAGCCTGTTTCCCCTCCCCTCCCCGCCCCCACCCCCGCCCCCGCCTGCCCCTGCCTGCCTCTCTGCCTACTTGTAATATCTGTCTGTCAAATAAACAAATAAAATCTTAAAAAGAAAAAAAAAAAAGCTTTTGAGGTTTCCTTTGTTGGATGGAGTTTGAAATTATACTTTTCTTAAATAAATGGTGGGAGAATTTTAATATTATGCCTCCATTATAATAGGACAACAGAGACCAAGCTCCTGATAAAGAAGTTTTGCTGGATGAAGGAGCAGAGAGAGAGAGGAAAGAAAGAGAAAGGGATGGGATCTAGCTGGTAATGGACACTTTTTTTTTTTTTTCTTTAATGTGTTTTTCTCTTTGCTGGGGTTGGGTCAATCACCTCTGCTAAATTCCCTCCTTCACGGAAATTGCTTTTCAGGGAGTAACTGTAAAAGTTACCTTTCCTCAAGCCTGGTTAGTCACACCTAGGCCTGAGTTATGGTGATGCTAGGACAGTTTGTCAGTGAAATAGTCCTGGTTAGATGCTGGCCCATTGAGTCAAATTTATTTTCCCCTTCTATTCTTCTAGAAATGCTTCCATTAAAAAAAAGTATAGATCAAGGGGGGCTTTTCATCAACCAACAAACCATTCAGGTTCTTATTTGTAATTCATTTCTACCAATACTTTTGATAGTGGCTGTATTTTGTTGACAAAAAGAAAAAAAAAGGTTAGGAATACGTGTCATGGCTAAGGGAACAATAACAGTAATCAACATATGCTGTGGGGGATTCAAGAAGTATTACACCAGGTCCTTGCCCTTAATGAGCTTACCGTTGAGTTGGTGAATGATTAAACGCATATATCTCTATTTTGGTAGCTCTGTTTTCCATAGAAGTTTATTTTCTCTGTCAGGCTTACTCATATAACAGAAGTTGAATATGTTATTCTTAGATTTCATATTAAGCGTAATGTTGGAAGGAAAGTATGAAAAGCCATTTTGTAAATATTTTAATGCAGAGAGATCATAGGGAGCTGCAAAGTTCAGAATCCTGAGCTGTATTTTTAGCTTAGCCCTTAGTGGCTCTGATGAAAGAAACTTAAACATGTTCATAAGGACAACTCCATATGTGTCTCCCCCTTCCTTCAGGTAAAAACAATTTAAAATGATCAAATAACCTCATATACTTCTTTTTTCCCCTTCTTTCTTTTCTCTAGCTCTAAGAAATGCACTGAGTGTTTTCCAACTTTCTAAGACAAATGGTGAAATAAAATCCAATAAAAATGTGGTTAAGAAAGTATCAAAATATCATGCTTCAACAAAACTAAATTGCGTATTTCAAAAGAGGGACTTTAAGCCAGCCATAGAATCCTTTTAGGTACTCAAAGATAATTCAGTTGTCAGTAATTATCTGGGAATGGCCAGAGCTAGAAGGTCAGTTTATGTATTTGTTTTTTTCTTATGAATTGACTCTACTATTAAAACTGTGATTTTTACTTACTTTTGTTTCCACAGATTTATAGGGAATGTCTTTGGTGATTGCCCCTGAAAAAAAAATCAGTAAAAAAGCAACATTGTATCATCTGAGCACTACTAAGTCAGCCTCACTTAGGAGTCCAACCCCTGAAGAATTATTTTGCTACATTGGCCAAGTCCTTCAGTGTCCATGAAACTCTGCTTCTTTACCTGTAAAATGGGATTAAAACTACAGTTTTTACCTTACAGAGTATTCATTATGTGGGAAAATGTGAGGCGAAGTGTCCAGCACATTGTCCATAATAAGTATTAGTTGGTATAGATCTTTCTTCTAGAAACTTCTCATGACCAGTTACTTCATTTTTTAAATTAAAGGTAAATTTTAAGCAAGTTATTTCTTTCATGCGTAAATAGTCACAAAAACTAGTAGAACTCATAGAAGGAACATTGTAGTTTCCTTCTACCACTTGTCATGATATCCCATTCTGAGATGTATAAAATTCAATATTTTCCTTTCTCTAGACCACCAGCCAGCCAGCAGCCTCTGCCTGCCTTTGTCCCAGCAGAGATGCTCACGTCATCAGGTTACGAGGGACAATATTTTCAGCCAGCATCCAACCCGGATTATTATTCACAATCTTCTTACATTGACAGTTTTGAGGAAGAGCCTCCTTTGCTAGAAGGTAAGTTAAGGAAGTGCTGTTAACGTGTGTACAGCTAGAAGAATAATAGCAATAATCAGCACGTAATGTGCGGTCAGCATGCTGTGTGTTTTATGTGTGATTGTTCCACGTATAAACAAGTCTGCCAGACGAAGGTGCCGAAACCATAGGACGTTTGTCTCATGCTTGCGTGGGGGAAAAACTGAAAGTAGATGTGTTGCCATTGCTGTGCTATTAACTGCAGTTATTAAGTGTTTCTTCGATTTGTTGAAGTGTGGACTCCCTGATGGAGGCTAGACAACAGTGAACACATCTTTGAGCAGAGCTGTTGCATCAAAGTAATGGCCCTTCCCATCCCAGTGAATGAAGCTGCTGCTTCTGCTAGGATGCCTGGGGGCCATGGAGTAGTTTCTCAATATTTCTTAATTGTCATAGAGACAAGCCAGTCTTTTTTTTTTTTTTTTTTCCTTCCCTGGCTCAAAGGAGCCTCCTCATCTCCAGCTGGGTATGGCTAAGTGGGGAGGAATATAGGATTCCAGGGAATAGCACTCTTGGTGGCGAGGAAACCGGTGGACCTTTAGGATTGTCCTTTAGGAATTTCAGGGGGGTTCCATACACTGATTTTTCCTCTTCTTTTTAAAATCTGACCATGCTACACCTGCTGCTTTTGCCCTCATAGCAAATCAACATTGATGTCAGAAGTATAGGGGCTGGAAAACCAAAACTCAAGTAGATTTAAATTGAAGAGGCAGGGTTGGGGCGCCTGGATGGCTCAGTGGGTTAAAGCCTCTGCCTTTAGCTCAGGTCCTGATCCCAGGGTCCTGGAATCGAGCCCCACATCGGGCTCTCTGCTCAGCGGGAGCCTGCCTCCTCCTCTCTCTCGGCCTCCTCTCTGCCTACCTTGTGATCTCTGTCTGTCAAATAAACAAACAAAATCTTTGAAAAAAAAATTAAGAGCCAAGGGGAAGTATGAATATATGAATAGTCAACAATTATGCTCTCACCCCTTTATATGTGGTCAGTGAAAAGGGCAAGATTAAAATTCCCAGTATTTTACATCAAAAGGTCAGTGTTTGCCTCATATGAACAGAGCTAACCACCTGGCATTAAAACATTCTTTCTTTGAGTTCAAAATTTTAAAAAATGGTGAACGATTTTAACTACTGAGAAAAGCACAGGAAATGATACCATAGATTTGTTGGCTGTTTAGAAGCCAGTTAGATTTGGGGGATCAGTTATGTTTAACCAATTCAGTCCAGTTTGCCTCTGCAATAATAATCAGTACCTGAAAATTTTTAAGTTATCCTTATTAAATATTCTCCTTGATTCCACCAACATCTCTACTTTAAAAAAAAATCAGTTGTTATAAAATAACCTATGTTCAATATAGAAATTTGGCAAATAGAGAAACATATGAGTAAAAATATCAAGACCACCTAAAATTTTGTCTCTGTGACATGACTTCCATTAATGACTTGATGTATTTTCTTCCAACTTTTGGTCTATTTTTATGAGTGTGTATGTGTGAAATACATATATGTAAATATTTTGCATAAGAATATATGTATTTTAAGTATATATGCTTAAAAGTGAAATACCATATTTTTGAATACATGTGTATTTATGAATATTTAAAAATGAAAGTTGGATCATACAATGGCTATGAAGTTCTATAGCTTTTAAAGTTACCTAATATCAAAATTATTTCTATGCATGCATTCTTTAAAGTCATTAAATATTATTAGAAAGTATATAGAATGGCTTCATAATATTTTTCATATAAAAGTACCATAATTTAAACTCACCTTAAAGGTTAATCCTTATAATAAGTAATGCTTTGGTGAAGTAAGTAACTTTCATCTCTACAGAGTCTGTCCTTAGGATGGATCCATAACACTGGGATTACTGGGTCAAAAGGTACTTACACTGTCGAACTGATCTAGAAAAGGATGACCCCTACACCATCATAGTAGAATATGAGATATTTTTGTTAATTGGATGGGTAAAAAGCAATACTTTGTAGTCTTGATTACTAGAAAAGTTACCCATTTTTTTCAAGTTTATTGACTATTCTTTTGTTTTTCATATTCTTTGTCAGATTTATTATTTGAACCTTAAAATTTTTCCTTTTCTTTTTTGATTTTTAAAGATATTTACTTGGTAAGGATATTTAATGATTACCTGGAATATGTACTGCAAACATTTTTTTCCCCAGGTGGTGTTTGCCATCTAATTTGTTAATAGGATGCTAAATCATATAGAAATTTTAATGTTTATTTTTTTAACTCCACAATATTTTTCTTGGTAAATTTTATTCAGAATTTATTTCTCCAGCTAGCTCTAGGTACTGTTTATATCCTCTTGTATATTCTTAAATTTTTAAATTATCTTTTTGTTTTGCACTTACATTTTTGATTCATTAAAAATTATTTTAAGTTAGTATGTGAAGTAGGTAACATTTTTTTCTTTAATGAATATCAAACTTTTCCTGTAACATTGGTTGAAAATAATATTTTCTTTTCTGCTTGTCTAAATGTCTCTATTGTGATATTCTAAACTTGAAGGCATCCTCCCTAATATCTTATTAATTTCAAATAGAAAATAAACTAGATTTCTTCTCCCACTTTATGTAACTTAGAGAAAATTCTTAGATTTTATTTTCTCTTTTTGATTGTCCCCACCAAATTGCTAATGTATTAGAGATGCAAGCAATTGCACCTAATATAATTTTGCATTTTGAATCTATGAAATTTCTAGATGCTGATTCAATACATTCCTGAGGCTGGGTACTTTGTGAAAGTCTGGAGCCTCATTTGTTTCAAAGATATGAAAAAGCCACAGGCAGGGTTTCTAGGATAAGGTGATAAATGTCATTTGCTAGTTTTTATTGAGTATACACCAAACAGGGTATCACATTATGAACCTATAATAATTAACATCCCTTATGCAAAAATATGTTATTTGAAAGTGTGCTTCTTTATTCCTTAAATACTTTGTTGTCTGAAAGACTTGTTTGGTGATTTTAGGTAAGAATGATAACTTTTGCTATTTGATTATGTACAATCAATATGTTAACAAATGTATCTTGAAGAATAATAGCCAATTCAAGTCTGTCAAACCAGAAAAATTACTGTGCTATTCAGTACTTATGTTTGTAGCACAGCCCGATGTTTATATTTAAAAGGCCAGTGCCACCATTTGCATAGAAAACAAAGATATTAATTCATTTTTATAGCATATATATCATATACTTTACTACCACTAGATGACAGCAAAACAATAAATTTTACATTCAAATTTCACAGCGGTTTCATCTTTTATCTTGTATAATAAGGTATTATATTAGGATATCTACAATTAATAAATACTTATAATCTCATTTGCATACCTTGTAATAAATTTGAAAACAAAATATTATGGAGATGTATTTTGGTAGAAAACACATAAATTCTTTTTTGGTATGACAATATTTAGTAGGTCTTATGTTCACTCACCGTTTCATGACTCGATGTTGAAACGTGCAGAAGTTAATGATGCCGTCAAATAAATATCTGAAATCAGTAATAATGCCTCACAAGGCGTTTTACATCTGAGTTTCTTCAGGAATAATTATTATGCTTTTTGAGGAAAAAAGGTATTTTGAATTAAAGGCCACTGTGTTGTGGTAAATGCTGAAAACATATTACTAACATAAATGTCTTAATCGCAAAAAAAGTTTGAAAACAACATAAGGCTTAGGTGAAATTAATTTAAGCTACAATATTTCTCAGTTTTTAAAATCTGCTTTTTAAAAATCACATGAAACATTCTAACTTCATTTTAAGCTTGGTGAATTGCTCACCTCCTCCAAAGTGTTATGTTTGCTAAGAAATATATAACTATATGGGGCTCCTGGGTGGCTCAGTGGGTTAAAGCCTCTGCCTTCGGCTCAGGTCCTGATCCCAGGGTCCTGGGATCAAGCCCCGCATTGGGCTCTCTGCTCAGCAGGGAGCCTGCTTCCTCCTCTCTCTCTGTCTACTTGTGATCTCTATATGTCAAATAAATAAAATATTTAAAAAAAAAGAAATATATAACTACATGGTGATAATAGA
The DNA here is from genome assembly GCF_010015895.1 of Lontra canadensis. Taxonomy (NCBI): domain Eukaryota; kingdom Metazoa; phylum Chordata; class Mammalia; order Carnivora; family Mustelidae; genus Lontra; species Lontra canadensis. The sequence goes on from NW_022630995.1 coordinate 30,537,082, forward strand.
AAGGATGTAGCACAAAAGTTGAAATGGACATGATTTATTCACTATTAACCAAATTCTTTCTTTTTAAGCTAGGGATAGCGATGGTTAGCCTGGATATGAAATAAGTGAAAAAAAAGATTTTTACTAATGCAGTGTAGACCAATGTTTGTCCAACCTTTTGAAAATGTCTAGGTCCCTGTGAGAGTAAGACCCCTCTTTGTCATGGCAGGCATTAAAGTCCATCTGGTATTTTGTGTATGGAAAGTCAGATATGCAAGATGTCAGGTGATATGTGCAGGTATAAAAGCGTTTGAACTATACTCTGTAACTAACCAAAGATGTCACTATCCTGGGAAGGGAAGTTGAATGCCTTGTACAAATGATTTAGGGAAAAAATCCTTCACATGGGAAAACTGAGCTCAATTTAAAAAAAAAAAAAAAGTTGTGAGATTAGGTACATGTTGACATCCATAGCTATATATTAAAAGCAAGATTTTTGGTTTTTGCTGTTTTGTTTTGTGTGTGGTGTGTGTGTGTGTGTGTGTATCTTTATACTCACCCCTTCCTGTGTCTCTCACCCTTAGCTAACCAATTTTCTACTCCATTTCTATGAGGTTGACTCTTTTTTTCTCCTTGATTTTAGATTTCACAAATAACACTACACAGTATTTGTCTTTCTCTATTTTTTTAAATTAACATAATGTCCTCAAGGTCCATCCATGTTGTTGCAAACAGCAGGATTTCCTTTTTTCTCACGAATGAATATTCCATCGTATGTACATCCCACATCTTTTTTATTTGTTCCCCCACTGACAGACATTTAGGTTGTTCCCATGTCTTGACTATTGTGAAAAATGCTGCATTGAACATAGGAGATCATATATCTCTTTGATGTCCTGTTTCCATTGCCTTTGGATATATATCCAGAAGTGGGATTGCTGGATCATATAGAAGTTCTTTTTTTTTTTTTTTTTTTTCCCTTTTTTCTTTTTTTAAATTGGCCAGGTTCAGTGCTCAGGTCAAATGGTTGGATGCCAACCATTGCTGCCCTGGGGACTGACCCGCAGTGTTCTCTGCTAAAGCCACCATCTCTAAATGCCCATGTCCTCCAGCCGTAAGTGGACATGTTGTCAGCCTGGCCTGGACAGAGGCCACAGTGGGGTAATGGGAACGCTTATTATTATTTTTTTTAATTTTTGAGGAATGTCTGTACTATTTTCCACAGTGGCTGCATGAATTTACATTCCCACCTACAGTGCACAAGCGTTCCCCTTTCTCCACATCCTAACCAACACTTACTTCTCATCTTTTTGATAATAGCATTCTAACGAGGAGTGTGAGGTGATACCTCATTGTGGTTTTGACTGCATTGCCCTGAGAATTAGTGATATTGAGAACTTTTTCGTGTACCTGTTGGACATTTGCATGTCCTCTTTGGAAAAATGTCTATTCAGGTCCTCTGCTGCTTTTGTAATTGTATTGTTTGTCTTGGGGAGGAAACATGGGTTCTTGAATTAGATTCTCCAGCACTGAAATCTATTTTCTGTTACTAGTTCAGTGCCTTTGGACAAATTCTTCATATCTCAAAACCTCAGATATCTGATGCACAAAATAGGAATAAAATAACAGCCCTAGTCTCATTACATGTTGTAAGACCAATGCATACAAATCTTGTAGAGCCCACAGCAGAATTCAGTGAAAACAGTAACAACAATAACAACAAACAAACAAACAAAAAACCCATTCAGTTCTTTTTAGCTGAAATGCGTTGGTCTTTACAGGAGTTTATCTCTAATTATTCTTGGTCTCTGGCTTACTCTTATTCAAATTTAAAATGATAGCAGTAGTCAGCATGATTATTGGGTCCTAAATAGTAAAGTCGTGTTCTTCTCCTTTTTGAATGTTCTTTTTTCCTACTCAAGATACATTTTAATGTTTATCTTTATAGAACTGGTGAGAAAAGAAACCAATGTGGTGTTACTATTTATTTCTGTATTCAGTGGATATCAGGTAGCTGGGTTTTTAAAAAATAAATAAATAAAAATGTAAGAGGGGCAGGATCTAGCAGAAGGGTCTGTTGTGATGTGGCAGTCAGAATTACTTAAAAACAAGGTATTGGGGAAAAATAGATATTTCTAAATGAATTTGGACTCATGGAAAATAAGCTCCATTGATTTTGAATATTTTATTCTACCACCACCACTCACAAAAGGGAAAGGTTAACTTGTCTCAAGAATTTCACTTTGGGTACAAAGATTGAACCACACTAGCACAGACCTTTTTAAAATACAGGTATAAGAAAGAGACATCCTCTTTTCTCCTCTGTGGAGGTTAAGGCAATTAGCATACAACTACTTTTCTCATCAGGCAAGGTGGAAATAAAATCCCAGATCTGGGCTAAATATCTTTACTTTAGATAATACTGCTAATTGAGCAATTATACCATGTTTGATATAAGTATGATATGATTTCAGAAGCATTGTTCCAGGATTTTTTGCCTTTTGTGCCCGCAGTTCTTGGTCACGATGGTTTGACGAATGAAGAGGTAGGCCAGATGAAGAGTGGAGGGCAGCCAAAGCAGAGTTTATTGAGTGGTAGTAAAAGCTCCTAGAGAGGGTGAGGGGCCCAAGAGGGCTGCCCTTGGAGTTTCTAAGGGGTTTTTATGAGCTCTTTTGCGAAACTATCTTAAGCAATCAGAGTGTGCTGAGTCATGCCAATTAGGGCTTTGGTCACTTATCTGTCTCCTTATTTCATGTCAGCATACTGATGGTCTTTTTTGCTGACAACTGATACTTATGTCTTAACTGCCCATTGCCTATGATAGTGACATATTCTTTGTGGTTAATTGTCTTATTTTAGGATGTTTTGCTGAAGTCATTTCTGCAAAGGCTGCAAGCAGAATGCTAGTGTTGTCTTGTCTAAGCTGCAAAACAGGTTGTCACTGCTGTTTTATTGTAGCTATCCTGACTCCATATATTGTTGTCGGGGACACTGGCCCTGACTCCCTAACTATCTAACAAACTCCTAACAGTGTTATTAAGGGAAAATAGAGGGGGGAGGAAATATCTAATATCTAATATTTATTAAGCAATATGATGGGACTTTGGGTCTCTTAGTTACCATTTTATTTTATTTTTTATTGTAGAACATCTATTTTCCAATTTTCAGGTAGATTTTAAGCTTATATTTGGTGCATAAGGCATGGAAATTTTCCCTTGATGTAATTATTTCTCTAAAATATTTCTTTAGTTCCTTGATTGGGAACAACAAATCTTTTGTTGTTGTTGTTGTTAAATTACTGTATATTGCATAGAACTTTAGATTTTGGAGGTGTAACAATCTGATGAAAGTGCTAAGTAAATTAATGAGAATGTTAAATTTAAGTAAACATTATCCATGTTTATTTTTTATATTTATATTATTCCTTTTGTTTGTTTGTTTTTGCAGAACTTGGAATTAATTTTGATCACATATGGCAAAAAACCTTGACCGTGTTAAACCCGCTGAAGCCAGCAGATGGCAGCATTATGAATGAAACGGACCTCACTGGGCCTATCCTGTTTTGTATCGCTCTGGGAGCCACCTTGCTTCTGGTAACAGACGGCAGCAAGCACCAGATTTTAATGTGTGTCAAGTGTCATTTTTGAAGAAGTCTTTGTTAATACAGGAGAATATATGTTACTTGATAAAGTGTAGATTATTTAATTTATAACTACCCTTTGTGTGTGTGTGTGTGTGTGTGTGTGTGGCATAGCTAATTGAACCATAGTGATAAAGAGAAACAACCCTCAAGTATTAGGACAGAAAAAATATAAATTTAAACAGAATATCAAAAATCAAATCACCAAGTAAGTTTTCAACAAAGCGGGCAATCCCTTATGTCTTTCTTGTTATTCAGAAAAGATTGTCAATTTGAAAAAGTTGAAGAACACATGGATTTGGGAAATACTGGCCCAAATTTTATTTCTTGCTTTCTGTGACACTTCTGTTGTGACACCAGAAAAATCCTTTCTCTTTGCTCGTCATTTTCTCTGCTGGGGTGTACCTATAGAGTATTTCAAATACTGTGTGAGGTATGAGTATGAGATGAGTCTCCTTGTTTCCGGTTAGGTTATTATGAGTACATTAATTCGCAATGTGTAACCAGTGATTTGTATATTTAGCCTATATATTTCTCTATTATTTGAGTTTTCTGCTTTTTATATAGGCATTTTTCCGCTTGACTTTACCATTCGTCTTGTGTATGGGCCTCTTTCATTCTTTAAATCAGGACTAATGTGATTGAGTCTCCAAAGAAGTAAAGAAAAACACATTTCCACTCATGTTAAGTTTAGAAGACATTTAGCTCATACTTTAGAAAAATGTTTCATTTAAAGGAAAAGAAAAAAAAAAAAGAGAAAATGTCTATGATTTTAAACCAAGGAAGTAATGACCATATGTGAAAAACAGTGGATGAAAAAGATGGTCAGGCCAGTCTGAAAAGTATAGTTTCATTAAGGGACAAAGAGATAAACTTGACAGAAGAAAGAATACAGGAAATTAAAAATTCTAGGAAAAGCCCTTAAAATAACTCTTCAGTCCACTTCTCTGTCTCTTGGCTATCCACTTTCCATAAATGCTTTTTTCTCCACTATAGTTATAGTTTTCAAAAGTAGATGTAAAATGTATTTACAACTAAATAAATTTTCACTTTTTATTTATTAATTTATTTTATACCAGTCAAAATACTTAGAGCAATCTAGTTTCTGCATGGTGATATGATTAATAATAGCATCATATTTATGCAATACAATAATATTTAGTGATAGCATCTTATTTCTTCCTTTGAACTTCAGCAAATGAAAATTCTCTGTAAATCAAACACTATATCAACTAGAGTTTTAATTTAGTCTTTAACTTCCCTTCTTTCTTTGTCACAGTAATTTGATAATCTTAGCTACACTAAGTTAAGACCATGTCAATTAATCAAATAGAAACAATAAATTTAATATATTAAACCATATTTCTTTTTCAAGTGATTTCTAATATAACAGCTGTTTGTTTTCTTATAGAAAATGTTAGTATTACCATCCCTTAAAGGAAAGCATTAATCCCATTAAGATCTCTTTGGGGGTGTATAATGTTAGTTAGAATTATTTAAATATCCTCTTTTTTGTTTGAAGTACAAAACAATATAGGCTAAGAACTCAAATGGAAGTGAGAAATTGAACGTACCCCTAACTTTGCCTCTAGGTATGATCTTGAGATTTTTGTTTTGTTTCTTATTTCTTCATTTCTTCATTTTGAAGACAAAAAACACTTATGTAAGTGGTTCTTAAGGTTCCTTTCCACTCTCAAATTTGGAGGAATATGTGAAAGTGCATATTTTCTGAAATATTTTAAGCAGACATTATCAGTTTTATTTTCCCATTAGATGTCATTACTTCAGAATTGATTCTAATACATGTAGAGCAATAAAGACCAAAAACAACAAAAAATCACCCAGGTATATACTAATGAAGTCAGATTTCACTCAGAGCCCATTTGAAACTAAACTAACCATGCCCTGGGTATCTAGAATTAAAATGTAAAAGAAAAGTTTATGGGCTGGTATATGTATTGTACTAGAGAAAGCAAAATTGAATCCAAAACAATAATTGATCTGTTCATTTTCTCCAGAGGCATAAAACTCATGATCACATACTTATCATTTTTATATTTATGTTGACATAAGGCATGACATAGTATCTTTTAGTGACTTTCTTCATGTTGAAGGAGGCAAACCAAAGAGGACAGCTTCAAACAGTTAGCATAAATTTAGTTTTATTTTTGCTGTCAAAATTATTTCACCCCCAAAACAAGGAAGATAAGTGGTTTAAAAGTATGGCTCCCTTTAATTTTTCCGGTAACTCTAAGAGTATGATCTGGAAAAGGAACATGCATGACCAATGTAAAAGCATAATCAGAAGAATAATGAGTATTTCAAATTCAGATTTAGTAATGAGGGTGGTACAAGGAGGACATGTAAAGTTTTGAGGTTAAGAAGAAATGAAACATTGGTTTTTAGTTACAAGCCCTTTTTTAGAATTTGAAACAAATTAAAAATGGCGATGGCCCCTGCCAAATGGAATCACAACTTAGAATGGATAAACTGACAAGAGAAAAGATGAGGAGAACAGTCACTAACTCATATCCCAAAGGGACAGTTTTACTCTCAAATTAATTTTGTCCACCCTCTATATACCCCACCCTTTTTATAAAAGTGCTTGGGGTCAGAAAGTTCTAGCTCTGTGTGTTTTGGTTGTGGGGAAGTTGCCCTTCACCGTTACAGCTTTTGCTACCTCAGAATTATCCCATCCAATTAAAATATTAAGTAGGATGTTTTTCTAATACAAGTGATTTTAAATGGTCACTATTTTCCAGTGGAAAAAACTCACCCAACAGAACAATAACTAAGAGGGTTCTTAAGCATGTCCATTAGCATTAATTGTATTATTTCACAAGATAGCCATAAGAATACAAAAGTTACTCAGTAAGAACTCATTATGGCTACTGCAGGAGAGAATTCTGCAAGCAAAGCCCAGGGACATTTTGTGAAAGGACTTGGTAGTGACCAATCTCCCCATCTCTGTAGAGGAAGAAGAACTCAAAATAGCTAGACAATTTTGAACATTAAAATAATATTCTCCATTAATTAATTGCAAAGTAAATATCTCTTTACTCTGTAAGACATAAAGACTGTACAGATAACAGCCATGGAGAAGAGAACATGACAGCTAAAAAGCTCACTCTCCGCATTTACCAGATCCTTCCTTGTTTTGCATGATTCCCATGAAAAACAGAGTCAGCCTATTCAATATTTACCCAGAATTTCTAATCAGCGTAATGTAAATAGGAAAACTAAGTGCGTTCTTTACTGGAGCTTTGGCATCCTCAGGTCGCAAACATTAAAATATCCCCTTTTGAATCAATAATAGTTTGTGACTTTCTCTGGGTGAGTTTAATGGGACTATTTCAGCTCCCAATCCCTAGTGCCTGTGGGAGATGGCTATTTTTATGAGTCCTCAGAAAATCAGTGTTGTATCCTGAACACTACTGATTTCCCTTTAACAGTACTTCTTTTATGATTCAGTACCAGTTGGTTTATATAAACCAGGTTTTCATAAACTATGTTCAGTTAAACTGGTAATAGGAATTAGGAAAACAAAGGATTCTGTGGTCAAATAAGTTTAGGATATGCTAAAAGGTCAAGTAAAAAAGATTTAAAAAGGTCAAGTAAGTCCTGTTATTTTAAGACTTGGGAGAGCTCCTATAGGTGTCCAACATCTAATTTTAGAACCAGACTGGCTAGGTTCCACGCCAAGTTGCACCGCTTAACATTTTATTTTCTGCAAGTTGTATATTCTCTTCACCTTAGTTTCCTCATGGGTAAAATGAGTATAATAATGGTACCTACCTCATAAAGTTGTGTGGATTAAATAATTTAATACATGTGAAATGCTTAGAATAGGATCTAACAGTAAATCCTGTAGGTATTGGTTAACATTACTCATTTGCCTTGTAAAATCTTCAAGATGAAATTAGATTTTTTTTCATCCATTAATTCCTTCGTTTAATTATTTAACAAATAGGGAGAGTAAGTATATTCTTGCTTATGTCTTGTACTTCTAATAGGTGATATATGATTTTTTAAAAAAGCCTTGAAATTTTGTCATCTTTTCAGTGGCATGCACGGGCCCCCCCGAATATAACCAGGAGTATTTTTTTTCAGGACTGAAGTCATACGATAGTCAGTGTTTTCTCCAGAACTCCCAGTCTCCTGATGACTGTGCCCGAAAGACAGGAAACAGTGTTGAGCTGATTGATTCTAAAATGCTCTCTGCTCTGTTGACATTCCAATTTCCTCTTGATCTTTGTTGTGTGTTCACCTGTGTCCTTCCCATTGTTTCAGGCAGGAAAAGTTCAGTTCGGTTATGTGTATGGCATGAGTGCCATAGGTTGCCTGGGGATTCACACCTTACTAAACTTGATGAGCTCTTCAGGGGCGTCTTACGGCTGCGTGGCAAGCGTCCTGGGCTACTCTCTGCTCCCCATGGTCATCCTGTCCAGCTGCGCCATCTTCTTTTCACTGCAGTAAGTGCCTGCGTGCCCTAATGGACCCCACGTACACAGTCCTCTCTCAGGCTTGCCACACCGGGGTGACAGTTAACCTCTTTTCTGATCTTTTTGGGAATGGAAATGGGGAAACTTTGGCTATTAAAAGTGACAGATTCAGGAAAGTGGGTCAGTTTGGGCTCAGGTACGGTTCCTATTTGGATGATGTAAACAATAAATTCAACCAAGTTATCTGTGAAAGTGGTACTTTGGAGATGGTTGCAGTCTTCAGTACGAACCATTGTCTGGGGTAATAGAACAACTGCATGAATTCACTTGTTTGATTTTGGAAGAGGAGCTGCCTGGTGAACACTGACGAATTGCTTCAGCTCCCAGGCATTCTGCCTTTGAGGCGGCAAGCAACTGCGCTTTCTCAGCTGGGCTCCTTGCAGTGAAGAATTCCCAGGAACCCTGATGAGGATATTAATGCGGGAGAACTTTATAGCGTATATGCTCAGCCAATAGATTTTTTTTTTCTTTTTTACTTCCTGGGAAGTTAGGATTTGCAATTCAAAACTATTAATGAGGATCCAGTAGATATATTTCTGTTGGGCAATTTCCCAGGGCATATGAACGAACATCACTACCACAGTTTGGGGAGAGCAAGTAATTACATAGTCTTTTGTCCCCTACGTGCTCGGAACTCAATAAACATTTGCCATCAGTGCCCATTCTTCCACATCCAAAGGAGACACAATTTGCAATTTTTTGGATGATCCACATTTTAGGTTATTAACACTACACTGGATAGTGTATTATATAAAAAACTTACCAATGCCAAAGGTAGACATTGTAGGAGAGCCTTTACAAATTTTGTTTAGATGTCTCATTTAGTTTTTTAATAACATTATTGAGAGTGACTTAGTTGGAAATGCTTCTTTGTTTTAATATGGTCCCATATATATATATTTATTTAGCTCTAGTGGGAGGGGCAGAAGGAGAGGGAGAGAATCCCAAGCGGGTTCTTTAGCAAGCTTTTCCATTTACTGTGTTGTTAATACATTTGACATGTTAATACAGAGTTTAGTTCTACAACTTTTATTTTGTTGAAAGCTTTTGCCAAAGAATGCTGTAATCATTTACGATTTAAAAATTTGAAATTTAAAACATTATTTCCAGCAAAGTTAAGATGCTCTATTTGAGCATCTCAAATGACTTCAGATTATTAGGGGAAGAAAATAACAACTAAAATGAGATTTTGAGAATCATCAGAAGTCTGGACCCTTTTTCATTCGAGATTCATTCTGAAATGATAAAGGATGATTTAGAAATCTTTTAAATTATATTAAAGGAGAGTAAATTATCCAACCCCCTAAGACTATTACACTGAAATTTCCTTTTTGAGCATAATACTATATCATTCAAATCAATCACATATAATTTTACATTTTTGTTAAAAAAAGTGTATATTAGGTTGACCTATAAATTTTTCCTAATATATATTTATTAAACCAATGCATATCATATTTATTAGAGGACACTTTAAGTATTTTTGGCTTATTTATAATCCACAGCATCAGAAGCCATATACTGTATAATTTTTCATTTGTTTTTCTCTGGTTCAGTTATTAAAAGTAAATATTTTTGTCATTCTCACAAATAATAAACATAATTCTCAACTTCAGATTATACCAGGATCGAGTGAGACAGTGTAGTTTGATGGTGAAAGGAGCAACGTGGCATTGGGAATTAGGAGATCTTGACCTAATGCCATTCCACTGTGTAATTTTCCTCATGTCACTTCATCGATCTAAAGCTGGGGACTAGCTATCTTGTGATCTTTTGTAGATTTTACAGCTTATTTTTCTAAATAACACATTCTGATTTGCACATAAGGAATGAAATTTACTCTTTACTTCCATACCTCCTCTTTTATCCCCATGGTGGCTAGACTTAACTACCTTATTTACCCATTCATTCTTTTTTTAAAATATATTTTTTAAAATTTATTTATTTTAAATAATAAATTTGTTTTAATTTTTTTAAAAAAGGCCTATTGCCTCCACAGTTATTTTTGAGGATATCAATTTGAACAAATCCATCCCAATATTCTAAAAAATCCACAATACACCTACAAAAGGAATCTTCAGCAATGAGGTGGGAGGCCACACACAAAATTGTGTTCCCTACTTGAAGTGTGTCAGGCTTTGCTATTTCAGATAGAAACCTGAAAAGCGGATGTGGGAGCAGTGGGGACGAGGCCCCCAGCTGGATTACAAGTCCAGTTTTCTTTCTGTTCATACCATGCATCAATTTGGAAAGAGAGTGTGGGAAAAAGAATGTGTAATTATACAAGAAAACCCTAAGCATAGTTGTTGTTTTTTTTAAACATTTTGAAAAAATATTTTATTTATTTATTATTTGAGAGAGAGAGAAAGCATGAGAGGGGAGGGTCAGAGAGAGAAGCAAACTTCCTGCTGAGCAGGGAGCCTGATGTTGGACTCAATCCCAGGACTCTGAGATCATGACCTGAGCCGAAGGCAATTGCTTAACCAACTGAGCCACCCAGGCTCCCCTAAGCATAGTTTTTATAAAAGATTTTCAGGAATTGGGATTTGAATGTTGACAGATGACGGTAACTATAGGTGAGTTTTTGTACTCCTATGAGTTCAAGTTTTACTGAAGTATAAAATGTTTACCTCTGATGGGGAATTTGACTCACAAATTTTCAAGCTGGCCACGGCCTTTGACTTCATACAGTTCCTCACCCTCATTTTGCAAATGGAGAAAATAGTTATAAATATTGTACCAAGGATGTTTCAGAGGCAGCTTTGATTCAATAATCTCCTTTTCTCATGACATAGGGTAATCATCTCTTTTGTCTTTGCGTAGGGGCACCTTCGGAACTGTGTTGGCACTGGTCATTGTTGGCTGGTGTAGTCTCTCGGCTTCCAAAATCTTCAGTTCAGCCTTGGGCATGGAGGGACAACAGCTTCTCATTGCCTACCCTTGTGGCTTACTTTATGGACTTTTTGCCCTCCTAACAGTTTTCTGAAGAGTATTTGAGATGGCGTTTCAAGATTCTATTTGTTTCCTGTTCATATTATCCTGGAAATGTGTTAGCATTCAAATTCGGTAATATGATTTCTGCTTTATTGCTGTTGAGAGAATAATAAGCAAAGAGACAAAACAGCACTTAAGGCTGGTACTTTAATAACTTGTTTGGTTTGAATGATGTTTTGCTTTTTGGTTTGGTGCGTTAAAACATTTTAAAATGCTTTAAAATCAAAGGGGATATAGTTGTTGTACTGATGCTGTACGCTGCTTTTCTCAATGGATCTATTTTTAAGAAATTGTAAGTAAATAAAATCATATGATGACTGTGTAAAGTAAAGCAATGGTGAGCCTTTTGAGAAATGTTCATGACAATTCAAACTACGCATTACTGGTTAAGGTCACCCTGTCTAGCACCTTTGAAGAATTGCAGGAGAAGGTTATGTAGGGTTTAATTTACCTGAGAGCTCAAAGAACCTCCTGTCTTTCAGTTCATTTACTATAACATCTGTTCTTTTGTCCCGTTTGAACAATGCATTAACTCACTACTTTTCAAGGCTTCCTTCTAGGTTTAGATGCCATGGTTCATTATTAAAATTTCTTCCTTTCCTGTGTCCTCAGTAACCTTACCGTTTGCTTTCTAAACAATCACATGTGATGAGAGGGAAGCCCACTTGTTTCATTTTAATATTACTATATCTTAAATGGCTCCACAGTTCTGCCTTTTGAATCCTACGACATTGTCCTACTGAACTTGTTTTCACAATTTGTGAGATGATTATATCACACCACTCCTTCACTGCTCAAGTCTCCAATACTCTTCCCATATTTCTCACTGTTGGTTGATGATCTTTCTTTGCATTTTATTGAAAAGAAGAAAAGTACTGCATCTTCCCACCAACAGAATATATATATGCATGTATGTGTGTGAGTGCACACACACACACACACACATGCACGAGTATTCTGCATTCCCTCCTGACCCTGTCTCTTCTCTTCACAGCCAGCCCGTCCACCTATACAAATAATATTTTTCTCTTGATCTATGTAAATTCTGATTCCAGTTCTAATGTGTAGGGTTTTTTTCCCCTACACCACCAAGGAATGCTCCAATACCAGCTGGTCACCTTCCAATTTGATTCAGTTCTGATACTGTCTACCTGGTTATAGTTCAGACCTCACAGGTTAAGGACTCAGTCCACAAGTCTGCTCCTGGCCCCCATTTCAGATGCCAATTGCAAGTCCAGGCTGTTACCTGTACTTCTGACCAACCAGTTATAGACTGAAGGTTCCTACGACCTCTTCCTTGGGTTTAGTTAATTTGCTAGGGCAGCTCACAGAACTCAGAGAAACATTTTACTTACTAGATTGCCAGTTTATTATAAAAGGATATAACTGAGGGACAGCCAGAAGGAAGAGATGCAAAGTATGGGAAAAGGACACACAGCTCCCTTGCCCTCTCTGAGTATGTCATTCTCCTGGTAATTCCCCATGCTCACCAATCCAGAAGCTTCGTGGTCCTTTTGAGTTTTTATGGAGGGTTACATAAGCATGATTGATTAAATCATTGGCCATTGCTGACTGAATTCAACCCCCAGCCTCTCTTTCTTTCCAGGAAGTTGGGGAGTGGGACTGGAATTTCAACTTTTGGTTCCCTTGGCACCCAGCCCCCAGCCTTAGGGGCTTTCCCAAAGTCACCTCATTAACATCATAACAAAAGACAGCGTTAGGAAATGTCAAGGGTTTTAGGAGTTTTGAACCAGAAACAGGAGTGAAGACCAAATGTATATTTCATATTATAAGTCACAGTATCACACCTCGAATGTATATTTCATATTATAAGTCACAGTATCACACCTGTCACTCATAATCATAAACATGTTTCATTATCTCTTATCTTAAAAAAAATCCTTTGATTCATCGTCACTCTCCAGTGAGGGCCCATTTCTGTCCCAAAAATCTTTGAAACAGGTGTCTCTTGTCTCTGCCTCCACTTTATCACTACTTATTCTCTCTCTTTTACTGTCCAGCCAAGATTCATTACCCTATTCATTGAGGCCGCCTTTGTCAAATCAGCAATAACCCACATCTGGCCAAGTCCAATGGTCAAGTCTCAATCATCCATTTTATTTTAACATTTTGTTTGAATTATGGATCACCGTCCTCACCAATTCCTGTGCTGAAGCCCTTCACTAGACTTCTGGGCCATCACACATTTTTTTTTTTTTTTTCCAGTCTCACTGATCGCTCCTTCTCAATTCTTTGAGTGGGCTTTCTTCCTTTTTTCAATCTTAAATCTCTTCTGTATATACCCACTTACTAGATGAGCTCATTTAATTGCATAGCTTTAAAATCTAATGGCTCCTAAATTTCCATCTCTCATCCAGCAATCTCCCCTAAGCTCTGGACATGAGCCACAAGCCATCCAAGTGCTCACTCTAAAAACTAGTAGTCTGTTTTCATCACTGTTACTTTTACTTCCAACATCTAATTCATCAGAACATCCTGTTGACTCTGTAATCAAAATGTATCTGAAATTTGACTATGTCTCATGAGTTCATTCACTGCCAATGCTACTTCAAGCCATTATCATCTGCTGTCTAACTGAAGCAATCTTCTTACTGGTTTCCAGCTTCCATTTTCTCCCCAATAGGTTTTCTACACACAGAACCTTCATGATCCTTTAAAAGTTTACATCAGTTGTGTTATCTCGAGTCCAGGGCCCTTCAATGGCTTTCATTCATATTTACAATAGAATTCAACTACCTTTTCATAGTTCAGAAGCTTATTATTCAAAGACTGGTCCTCAGAACAACAGCAATAAAATCTTCTGAAAGATTGTTAGAAATTCAGAATCCCAACCCTTGCCCCAGACCAACTGAGCCAGAGTCTGTGTTTTAACAAGATCCTAGATGATTTGTATGCGCAGCAAATCTCGAAAAGCACTAGTGCAGAGAAGAAGGCCTTGACTGAATGTCTGACCATGATTTGCCTTCCTGACCTAATCGCCTGCCACTCTCTCCCTTGTTCCCTGGTTTTCTTGCTACTTCTTAGACAACCAAGTTTATCCACCTCAAGATCTTTATAACCGTTCAGTCTACCCGCGATATTCTTCCTCCAAATGTTTCATATCGTTCAGGTCTCTGTTCATATTTTACCTCCTTAGAGAGGCCTTTACTGGCTATTCTTTCTGAAACAGTACCCAGTACCCCTCCTTGCTTTGCTCAGTCTACCGCCTTACCTTCCCAGAAGTCTTACAATTACCTGAAATTATGTTATTTGTTTCTTTGTTTTCTTTCTTTAAACACTTCAAGGCCAGAGACCTTGTCTATCTACGACAGTTCCTGACAAAAAATAGCAGATTAATACATATTTATTGAATGAATGCATGAATAAGGCTGTGGTTTGATATTGATTATTGTAGTAAACAAGACAACCAAGGTTACAGCCTAATAGAAATGGCAGTGGCAATGGGGGGGAAATAGACAATGAACAAGTGAACAGTAAATAAACAAGACAATTACAAACGTATGAGAAGAACACTAAGGTAGGAATGTTAGAAAAGAAGGCGGGACTTGAGTAAATGTTGGACTTCTGTAGTTTATAACCCACTAATGGGCCTGTTAGTGAAGCATGGAATTTTCTTAAAATCTTGTAATATTTGGACTGAGATGGTCCTACTGACTCTTTGTTTAAGAGACATGAAGCACCAATGCTGTTTGTTTAAGTGATTTATTTATAAAATCATCCTATTGCTTAGCTATGCATTTACATGATAGACTTAAAATTTTTACCTTTCGAAAGTGCTTTTACTGAAAGAAATTATAGGTAAAAATTGCTCTAAATTCAGGATGTAAGCTGACATTTTCTATGCATAGAAATAGTCATAGCAGAAAAGGTTTGATGTTTTTACTATGAAAAATTATAACCTCCATATAAATATCCACATAAACAAAGTACTAAATATTTCATAACAGCAACACATAAGAATAAATTCTATTTAATAGTTCCTAATGGCAAAATCATGAAATACATAAGAATTAATGTAAAAATAAATATAGATGATCTCTATGAAAATAATTACAAAATACTAGATTCACTTTTTAGGAAGGCTAGAATATGCAGATGGGTATACTATACCCCAGGATAAGAAATTGAATTTTATAAAAGAATACCACCAAAATAAATGTATAGGTTTAATATAATTTCAATTAAAATTCCAAAAGTATTTTTCTTGGAAGTTGACAAAGTGATTTTAAGGTTAATCTGAAAAGAATAAGCAAATACGTAGCCATGAAAAATCAGAAGTAATCTAAAATTTTGTTACAATAGGCAGTGAGTCAATTATTTTTCATCTCTATGGTCAAACGCTCGGTAATGATAGAAAAATAAATTTTGAAGAATCATGAAAAAATACATGTATTAAATTCTCATAAGTTTGATACTTACTATGGGTTGACCTGGATGGTTTATATTATTAACTCAATTTCCACAGTAACTTTATGATGTTTTCTTACCATTACCTCCATTTTACAGATGAGGCTACTGGGTTACTAAAAGGCAAAATTACTTGCTCAAGGTTATTTAACCCACAACTAGGATTTGAATCAGGGAAGCCTGATTCCAAAGTCCATAACCACAACATAACACTGTCTATTACTGAGCAAAACCCCTCATGACATCTTCAGGGCCACCAACATGTCTACTATTTATTCTACTCAGATTTATCCTTTCCCCCTCAACCTTGGCCATTGCTGGATAGAACCAAAAAGCCTTACCTGATGGAGAATAACAATATAGAAGAAATCCAGAATGTCTAAAAGGACTAAAATGTTACCTTCATGACTCCTGGGCCCATTTTTTAACTCTAGTTGTAAGAAGTTATGCATATTCAGATCTAGTTAGCATTTAGATAGGAAAATCTCACAAAATATTGGCCTCTTCTCAACTCCAAGTTATAATGAGTGTATTATATGGATTTGTATGGGATGGAGATACTTTTCTTTTTTAATAAATGGTGAAATTTATTTATGTTCAGTAAAGTATATTATAGAATAAGTGATAAAGTGAAAAGAACCATAATTAGGGTACTCAACTAGAAATATTTGGTTTTGGTTTAATAGACTCTGACAACACTTTTCCCTTTCCTCAAATGTTTTCAATTTTTTTTTTTTTTTTATTCTGAGAATGTGACATTTTTCCACTTTTCTGTCTTTACTGGTTGGATAAAAGTTACAGATTGTGTACTAAGGGTAAATGGCACATTTGAAGCCAAGAAATGGCCTTCATTTCTGCAGGAATGATTGGGGACATGTGCTGAAAATAAAAGTCCTGAATTACTTAGATTCAAGTGCCCCAGTTCACAACAGTTTAACTAGGGCAGTGGCCTTTGCAACATTCGAGGACAGATGTTTTCCCACTCTGCTCTGGTTCCCCGTGAAGAATGCCGACTGTGAGACCACACTGATGATCTCCCGCTCTTCTTTTTCTTAGAGCACTGTAGGTTCTGTACCATGTCTCAGTGACACAGTCAAGGATCCATAGCTTTTCAAATCCGTTTTCATTTCTAAGTGGAAGTTTGGAATAATTTTTTTTTAAAGTTTAAAAACCAATCAGGCTACGTCAGAGAATCTATGATGATGGTGACTAAGTACATATTTTCAGGAAAAAAGTAGATTTCTTCGTGAAGATAGGATTCGTGGGCTTTTACACTACTAATTAGCCATGCGAAGTGGTGAGGAAATACTACTATGTATAAGGACTTTGATGTCAAAGAAAGAAGAAGTAAGGAAGACGGAAAGAATGAAGAAAGGAAGGAAGGAAGGAGGGGGGGTGAGGAAATCCTAGATTTCAGTCCTGGGTTCTGCATGTAGACAGTTTGGGGACTTTTTTCACACAGAAAATGATGTCAATGATGCAGAGTTTGCAAGGAGACCTAAATAAGATACTGCTTATAAATTACGTAGCCTAGTGTCAGCCAGGAACATAGTAATTACTCAGTAAATGAAAACTTGCCCTAGCTCTAATAGGTCATCTAGGATGAGCTTTTAAGAAAGACTCTTTGCTTTTCCATTAAATCATGTATAAAATTATGAGTAAAGGATAATGACCTTAAGTGATATACATACTTAGCGGAAAACAATTGTTTTGACATGGTAATGCCGTTGGTGAAGGATCATGACAAGGCTAGCTAAACTTGTTTTTAAGTGTTACTAGAAATATTAACACAATTTTATGAATTTGAAATAAAAGTCTTCATTGAAGTTTAATTATGTGTCTACTAAACATCTAAACCTCTTTCTTATTTTCAGGGTATCCCCCACCTGTCCCCAGTCTGCCAGAGCAGAAACCAAAGCAGGCAGTTCTAGCTTCTCTCTCTGACTCCTTCCTGGCAGTCAGGGGCAAGTGAACCAGGATCAGCCAGTTAGATCCTGATGGTTAGCACCTGGAATCCCGATAAACCGGTAACAAAGAGCAAGGGAAAATTAAAAGTGCTCTTGAGAACAGATATCAGATTCAGGGAGAGACAGAAGGAGTGCTGAGGAAGAGCAGGCAAGGGCAAGGAGGACCCAGGACCTAGTGAAAGGCATGCACAACCTTGGTAGCTGCAGCAGTGAGCTCACCCCCGAAATAGGCACCGCAGTCGGTGTTGCTTTTTAAAATGTGGAAACTATGGAATTTATCCTTACTTAATAAAAAGTGTGGGCCATGTAGATAAGCAGCCATCTGGAACTTCCTTCTGAAGGTCACTTATTGGACAGGCAGGCGGGGATGAGAGAGAAGCCAGCGCAACCACAAGCAAGACTGTGCTTGTGTCAAAAGCGTATGAGAGGAAATTTTACAGAATCTTTCCATATTTCTTGGATTCTCTCAGAATGATTATTTGCTGAGGCTCCAAAATGCTATTTAGTGTTTTTATGTTTGATGTTCTTCATTTTCCCAGAGAGACTGCTGGAAAGAGTCCAAAAAATATATAGAATGTGCAAAGATATTTTTATTCCTAGTATTATTTCTGGAAACACTGACCACAAAAGCATTTATTTTATAGCTATTTGGGTATGACCCTTGGTCTGTCTCTCTGCAAGGAACCATAGAGCCGGGTGTAATATTTTGCACACCTATAACTTTTACTTGCTTTATTTTCTGCCCTGAGTCATGAGTGCTATTAAAAAACAATGCTTAATTAAAATGATAAATCAGAAATATAAATAACTCCTCCCTGATACGCATTAATGCTTCCTCATCCTATTAGAAATACCACTTCCAGGAAGATTTCCCACGTGAAATTCCCTTTATCATCTACTATTCAATAAACCTTTTATCATGTATAAGCTTTGATAATACAATAACTTCCTTAAACAGCCATTAGTATTTACTAAAACATATTTTCATAGATTGTTATTTTAGAATAATGAAAAATTCTATTTGCTGATCTTTGCTCTCAATTATAGTTCCATCTTGAGAAGATTCTTCTTAGGTTGAGCAGAATGAATTAATCCAGAATATTTTTAAATAATCACCAGAAATGTCTCAGATCATGTGCACGACTTCACAGAGCTCCAGAACCAGCAGCCACTGGTGGTGAGAGGTTCTCTCTTAAATGACCCAGAGCAGCCAATGCCAGGCCTCCCCCACCTCCCCCAGCCCCATGTGTGGGCCTAAAGGAATAGGCCGGTGGAGTTGTTTGGGTTTGTTGTTGCTGTTGTTGTTTCTGGTCCTTCCACTCTGGTTTTCTACTTTTACTTCCCTTCCCTGGGGTAGAAAAAGAAAAATAAAAAAATTATATATGTATACAATTGGCTGGAAGGGAGTACCTAAAGAACTAATACATGGTGGGCATCTACTATATTTCAGTATTTTATACAGAAAGTCTCATTTTACCATCAGAGAAAGCAATGAAGGGGCATCTGGGTGGCTCATTTTGTTAAGTGTTTGCCTTTGGCTCGGGTTATGATCTCAGGGACCTGGGATTGAGCCCTGAGTTGGGTTCCTGCTCAGCAGGGAGTCTGCTTACCTTTCTCCCACTGCTCCTCCTCCCAACTGGTATGCTCTCTCTCACTCACAAATAAATAAAATCTTTACAAAAAAAAAAAAGCAATGAAAATTTATGCTAATGAAACATACAAAGAAAGAGAATACATTGCCTTTTTCATGTATTCCCATGGCATCCTGTGTCCACTCCTGTGGTGGGTATTAGAAATGTCTCATTTATGAGTAACGGTGAAAAGCCAGAGATTGTAGTGGTTCATGGGGACCAAACAGCTACTGTGTTGTTACTAAATGAAGATTTACCACATTTATTTCCTTTAAAACACTTGTCTTGGGGTACCTGGGTGGCTCAGTGGGTTAAGCCTCTGCCTTTGGCTCAGGTCATGATCTCAGGGTCCTGGGATGGAGCCTGCATGGGGCTCTCTGCTCAGCAAGGAGCTTGCTTCTCCCTCTCTTTCTGTCTGCTGCTCTGCTTACTTGTGATCTCTCTCTGTGTCAAATAAATAAATAAAATCTTTAAAAAATATATTAAAAAAAAAAAAAAGAAATGCCTCTTTATTTGTCTACATCTCCAGTGGAGCTAAGTGTCTTGAAGATGCTGATTGCATTGCTTTGCTAGGATTGTTATCACAAAGTGCCACAGACTGGGTGTTTTAAGTCCAAGATCACGGTGATTCCAAGTTCAGTTTCTTCTGGGACCTCTCTAATGAGTTTGCAAGTGGCTGCCTCCTCCTGTGTCCTCATGTATTTTTTCCTTAGTCAGTTTTTTAAGTCTTAATATCCACTCCTTCTAAGGACACCCATCTTACTGGATTAGGGCCCACCCAAATGACCTCGTTTTACTTTACTTATCTGTTTAAAGGCCCAATCCACAACCACAGTCATATCATGAAGTACTAGAGCTTAGCACTACAACATCTAAACTGGGGGGAGCAGGGGCACAATTCAGTCTACAACACTCTCCATGTCTCATCATTTTTATATCCTTTTGTCATTTTATACACCATGAGATTAGTGCTTATCTCTCATACCATCCGTTTATCCAAGTAATTTTCTAATCTCTTCCTCAACCTGCTAAGAATAACAATTTTCCATACTCATTATGGCACACCCCCTCCTCCTACATCCCTCCACAGCATGTAGGCTCTAACAAATATGGCCACTGCCAAAAATTCCTTCCTTCTCTGTGCACATGTGCTACTGACCTTCTTTAATCTGGGTTGCTTGCAATTTACGGTGGAAACGACCATCCTGGTTTTGAGCCCAAGCTTTAGGAGGGCTGGCTGCTTCTGCTTCCTGGCTCTGAAAGCCTTGTACCACCGTTCAAGAAGTTCAGGCTTCTCTGTTGCGATAAGACACTACACAGAAGAGTTCTGAAGTCCAGAAATCTTAGTGATGAAGATGTCTTGGACATAGAGCTCCCACCTTGAGAATATGTTGATGAGAGCTCAAACTAAAAGGACTGTCTCTCCCAAGGACTGACCACTGTCCTTTGAGGCCACAACCACCTCTGGGCTCATTTGCCTTCATTAAACCCCCACCCCTATTTTACCACCTTCAGAATGGATGGATTACCATCACCATAGAGAATTACGTTGGACCAGCTCAGTACATAGAGGAGGCAATGAAGGCAGTCTTGGCTCTGTCCAGAGGGAACTCCAAAGCTCTAAACAATCTAATAAAATTAATGTATTTTTAGGACAAACTCTTGCACTTTTCACATAAAACCAATTTCACATAATTTGAAATCTATTCACTGGAGCAACCATCCACAGAATAGTTCTCAAATATTCCTGAACCTGAAATGCCTGTTAAGGTACAATTGGTACTGTCAACATTCCTTGCACAATTTTAATGAGAAAAAAAATTAAAAGCACACTCTTCTGTATGGCCAGTCATTAATCATTGTAATGATAGCTGGGAAGTAAATTAACTGATACTATAACCTCTTCCCCTTCAGAAGCTAAGTAATCACAAAGGTACCATAGGAAAATTGGTTACATCTGAACAAATTTTTAAAAGAGTGATGATAATTAAAAATGTTAAAAATCAAAGTGTTGGGTTTTTTGTTTGTTCTGGTTTTAAAAATTTTACTTTTTTTTTTATTCTTTTAGTTAAAAATGGAATTCTGAGAACTCCAAACATGGAAGCAGTACTGCAATTTTCATCTTTTTCCCACTGTCACTTCCTGCATGCTTCTCAGGCCGTGCCTTTACCCTCTGTCTTGTGACACCGCTCCCCCTCCTCTAGGGGATCCTGTTATAACCACTGAGGATTTGGGATCCTTATTGTGTCTTGCTCTTATCTCAAGGGACCTGCATATCCTGTAGATGGACTGTCCTGTACGCCATCTGCTGAGGTCCTTGATCACTGTCCTAGCTTTTATTTTTCCTCTGTCAAGTGTCTCCTTAGTACTACAGTCACACTCCAGACTTTGCCCTTAACTTGAATTGTTTCATCTCCAAAGAAAAATTTCCTTAGCATCATCTGTTCTTCAATTCTTTCCTTTTTATATTCCAGTATTCCTTTCCCATCCCAACACACTTCACTTTTGTTTCTAGCCAGGCCAGTTATCATGGTGTCTCACACTCAACTCCCAAAGCCCTCTGCAACTTCTGCCAACTTGCTTTGCTTGCCTTCAAACAACAACCTTGGATTATTATAAACTTCCGGTTTCCTAATTTCCTACTTGGTCTTGTGGGAGTGGCTTGAAAACTGGAGAATCACACATACTACATTGATTAGTTTGATTTCAAGTTTATGAACTCAAATATCAAATGGGTTCTCAAAGCAACTCAATTTTTATAAAAGTAAAATGTGTCTATTATACAACTCATAAAAAAAAGCAACAAACTTTGGAGAGAAAAAAGACCTATAATATCACATAGAAAAACTGCCATTAAGATTTTTGTGCTTTTCCTCATTGCTATGTATGCAAAATGCAAAAGGTACACATTATTTTTATAAAATAATATTTATTTTAAAAAATATTTTATAATTTTTATAAATATATAAATATATTTATGACTATTTATAAATATAAATATTTTATAAGATAAAAATGCCCCTTAACATTAAAAATGTACTCAGTTCATAATCCATGAAATTTATTTCTAATATCTAATTTTTAATGATTTCATAATGTTCTCCCTTTGAGACATGTTACAATTTATGTTTAGTTTTCCCTTACTGGTGGATATTTAGGCTGTTGGTGACCAACAATTCAAACGTTTTTCTCTAGAATGAATTCCTGAAAATAGAACCTGGGAGCTAAAGAAAAAAGAAAATACAACAAAAAAATACAACAAAAAAATACAAAACAGTTCTGAAGTTCTTAATGGACTTTGACAAACCATCTTGGAGAAAATTGAGACCAGTAGATACCAGTAACAGTGGAAATAACAACTGTTTTGTCCTACATTTGGAACACATATAAGTGAGTAACATATATAGTAGTCGCACTGACAGTACCTAAAAGGTTTTATTAATTTAAGTGAACAAAACTCGTGTTATTTCTTTATTAGTAAAACTCAAATTTTTCACACTATAAAATTCTTGATATCTACGAATTAGCTCTTTACATTTTCTAGGTCACCCTTGGGACAGTTCCTGATCATCCCACTGTCCCATTTCTTTTAATCTCTCTCAGTGGTCATTGTTGTGGTTCGGTAGTCACCCATTCCAATTCCACACCTTCCTAATTTTGCTTCTGATATTTTAAATTATACTGAGTCTGTCTGGCAAGAATATTCCTTCCCCTGTCATCCCCATACTCTCTGGCTTATGTACTGTGTAGGTTTGTTGATTGACAACTCAGGATCATTATTCCCTTTGCATATGTTACTGAGAATCACATGGGTTAGAAACCTTGGGATTAAATTTACCGAATTTCCATCAAGAATATTCCAGGTAAGATTGTAGCAAATCTTTTAGGCAAGATGTAGCTGGCTAAAGAGAAGCAGAAATCATCATTTATCCTAGGCATGGTGGGCAAACATGAGCTTTGGGTGAAGACAAATACAGATGGTTCCCCAGTTAGGATGGTTCAACTTATAGTTCTTCCACTTTAGGAGATTGTGAGAGTGATACTCATTTAGTAGGAATTGTCCTTCACATTTTGAATTTTGATCTTCCCAGGCAAGCAATACTCACGCAATCTGGTACTCTCTGAGGATGGGCAATGGCATCAGGATGCAGCCCCCAGTCAGCTGTGTGATTGCGAGAGTAAACAACTATATGCTACAACCATCTGTACCCGTATCACCATTCTGGTTTTCTCTTTCAGAGAAAAGACTTATGTGAGATATTGAGCACTGTTGCATGAATTTGCCCAGCTGAAGGCTGATACAAGTGTTCTGAGCACATGTAAGGTATGCTAGTCTAAACTATGATGTCAGATGGGTTAGGCATATTAAGTACATTTTCAACTGACAATATTTTCATCTTACAAAGGGTTTATCAGGACATAATTCCATCTTAAGTTGAAGAAGATCTGTATAAGGTTTTCCCACCTCAAGGATATTCTATAATTGGTCATCCAATTTGCTTCTACAGGCAGTGGTGGTGATCACTGGCATTTTCCCACAATTCCCATATAAATTGAACTCTTGAATTCTAGAGTGCCAGACCAAAATCCTACATGACTGCTCAGGCCAGACCACAGGCAATTACATAAGGCTTTGCCAAGAAGGCTTCTAAGAGGGAAGCTGCCCTCATCTTAGCAGGCTTGTTGCATAACCAGGGCACTGGAGGGAGGGATAGTCAAGGAGTCAGGCTCTCTAGGCCAATCATCTTCATGTGCATATTGGAGACTACTTCATCAGGAGGCCTAGGGGGTCTCTGTACTTCCCAGACATTTGCACTGCTAACTCTTTCCTGAGTCCTGCCTGCCAACTAATGGATCCATAAAGAGGTAGAGCCTTTTGTTCAGGACTTCTCAGTCCTGGATCTGTGATTTCTGCCATCCTGACCACACATCCACCTGATCCCTGGCTAGTGCCATTCTATGGGGAGAAATAGAACACTGGGAAGTCAATGTCTCCTTTTGTCCCTTGCTTGCACTGTGGCAGCAAGTAAATAAAAACTTAGTTATTTTTCAGTTTGGCTCGTTACCCTAATTGATCACATCATACTTCACCAGATTCCCTAATCTTTGCTCTCCTGGTTATAATACCATCTGTTATATCCCTTCCAACACCAAATACCTGGAGTTGTTTCTTTTGTTAACAGAACCCTTACTGATAAATGCAACTAGATTTCTTCTTTCCCTCCCATTTCCCAGGAAGAAATGTTACATTTCCTGCTCAGGGTTAATAATTCATTTTCTCAGTCATTTATTCACCTATTCACTTAAACATATTTGTTAAAGATCTTTACTCTGTTATTATCACTGGTGCTGTGTTAATTCCTAAGAATATAAAATGAAGATGGTCTACATCCTCAAGGAGTTCATTGTCTGGACTCTAAGACACAAATGGGCAGATGATTACAATTCAGAAATAATTGGGTGCTACAGGGAAACAGAGGTCACTCAATAGAGTCAGTAGTTATGTATTTACACAGGAAGTGATATCTTGGTCCAGAAAAATCACACAATAAAAATTTGTTGAATAATGCTGAATAGAAATGGGCATTTGTCAGAGGGTGTGAAGCTGAGGAAACTAGGAAGGGGAAAATCAGGGAAAGGTATCATGGCCAGAGAACAAGGGAGATCTTTAGACAAGAAATGGAAAGGAGAAGTACTGTGTGTGTAGAAAACTATAGGCAGCCCTGTTGCTTGATCATGAAGTGTGAAGGAGGGAAAGGGAGAGATTACCCTGGAAATCAGGTAGTGGCCAGCAAATATAATGATTTATACATTATAAGGAGGAGTTTGTGCTTAATCTTGAAGGTAATCAAGAGTTATTGAAGAATTCTATGCAGAGAAGTTTTTAACTAAAATTGAACAATTTTATACAACCATCACAGTAAGATCTTTCTGTAACATGGTGCTGAAAACTTAGGAATTCTTGGAGATTTCTAGGCAACATCCTATGAAGAATCAGGGGCACATGGAGGTGTGTAAGAAAAGATGTGTGTAGAGTAGACAGCCAAGGATCTTGCTTTCAGATTCATTGGTAACCAAATAAATTAAATTTAATAAACTAAAATTGCAACTCTATACTATATTCACCCCTAAAATTAGCAAGTATAAAAATGAATGTTAACACTTACGTTAAAAATATAAAAATGAATGGTTTGGTAATGTGGACACTCAGCTGTAGTCATCTAAATTATTACAGATTTTTCTGGAACTCAGTTGAACAACATTTGCCAAGAGCCTAAAAATGTTTATTATATTTTGAACCAGTAATTTCACTCTTGTGTATAATAAATGAAGGCAAGGAGTATCATTACCACTAGAAAATAAAATGGCAACAACTTATGATAATATGAAGAATAAATGAAATAATGCTTGTGAAACACCTGTAACACTGCCAGGACACAGAGGAAGGAGTTCAGTAAATGTTAGGAGTCATTCTTCTTTTGCATCTTGATGTAAAATATGCTTATGCAATAAATAAATGAGTGAATGAACGATAGGATGTGTTGACTGCCCACTATGTGCCAGGCTTTATGCTTATTGCTGAACATATGGTTGTGGATATTGTGACCTTGTGTCTTATCTTCAGGCTATTATCTATATCATGATGGTGAAAATAGGCTCTAAATAAATAAATAGTATAAAAATGAATAAAATAAACAAATAATATACACATAGAAGGAAATGAACATGGTACAGTGATGGAAAAACAGAAGAGGTTAAATTTAGAGAGGATGGGTCAGGACAATACTTGTTGATCAACTGAACTTCAACCAGGGACATTATATGGTCTGAACTGTGCTACTTTAACAGGGACAGTATATGGTCTGAATTGTGCTCCTTCCCCACTCCCCACTACTCTACCATTTGTATGTTGAAGCCATAACCCCTAGTGTGATTGTATTTGAAGATAGGGCCTTTAAGGAGGTAATTAAAACTAAATGAGGTTATAAATGTGGGGCCCTATGCCCATAGGACTTTTGCCCTTACAAAAAGAGGAAGAGACAACAGAATTTTCCACATGCACACAGAGAAAAGGCCATGGGGGACCCAGAAAGAAGGAGCCATCTTCAAGCTGAGGAGAGTGGCCTCATCAGAAACTAACTGCTGTTACCTCAGTCTTGGACTTCAAGCCTGCAGAAATGTGAGTAAATTAATTTGTTTTTTAAGTCTTCCCGTCTATGGCACTTTGTTATTGTGGCCTGAGCAGACTAAAACAAATCCAAAGGATGGGAGGAGATGGCATGTGTACAGTAAGGAGATGAGCATTTCTGGGAAGAGGGGACAATAGACACAAAACCCAGAAGGCTGAAAGGAGCCTGATGAGCTTGGACAACTGAAGGAAGAACAGCTTACCTGGGGTCCTATGGATCGCTTGTGACTATTTCTAAGATATCTTTGTGACATGAGGTGGAGATGGCATGATGATTAGTTATGGAAATAACAAATGGATTTTGAATATGGTAGACCTGAGTTTCAGTTCTAAGAAGTAAAATGTGATCGATGTGGGAGAAGAGACCAAATTTCTACGTGCTGACAGTGCCTGAGGCACTGGTAACCACTTGGTAAGTTCAGCCTTTACATGTTACAGATGTCGGAACCCAAACTCGGAGGGATAAAGGGTTTTAATAGGGATTAAATAGACATACAAGGGATGCCTGGGTGGCTCAGCTGGTTAAGCGTCTGCCTTCAGCTCAGGTCACGATCTTGGGGTCCTAGGTTTCAACCCTGCATTGGGCTTCCTGCCTGCTTGGTGGGAATCCTGCTTTTCCCTCTGCCCCTCACCCCTTTCATGCTCTTTCAATCTGTTGCTCTCTCAAATAAAAAAATAAAGTCTTAAAAAAGAAAAAAAGAAAATAACCCAGACTTTGGGGCACGTATGTACTATGGTGAGTTCTATGAATTGTTTAAGGCTGATGAATCACAGACCCGTACCCCTGAAACAAATAATACATTATAAGTTAATTAAAAAATTAAAAAAACAATTTAAAAGATTCAAAAAAAATACCAGACACACAAGATGTTAGCTAATGTCAGGCACATTTAAGAATGTCTAGGTCTCCTATATCCATTTCATATGTTTCAAAACAACCTCATTAAACTAAACAAGATTTCTCACCCCAAACTGATGTCTCATAAATGACAATGGCTCCAAACCTAGATTTCTAGAAAAGCAGTCTCCGTAGTATCTGAATAATTTTTTTTAAGATTTATTTACTTATTTCAGAGAGAGTAGGGAAAGGGGCAGAGGGAGAGGGAGAGAACGAATCCTCAAGCATACTCCCTGCTGAGCACAGAGTTTGCTGTGGGGCTTGACCTCACGACCCCCAGACTATGACCTGAGCTGAAATCAAGAGCCAGCCACTTACGCCACTGAGCTATCCAGGGCCCAGGTATTTGAATAATTTTAAGGAACACAGAAACTGCCAGCTTAATGCATTAACTATTAATGCTCCTGTCAAATGTATTTGCATCTATATTTTTAATACTGACAAGGCTCTGTTTGAAGGTTTAGGGTTTGCAGGTCCTGGATCTGTTGCATATGTTACTTATTCACATGGCACTACAACCTCCAGAAGAATCACTTCCATAATTGTACCACTAATAATATAATGTATATTTATTGAATATGATATATCTAACGGGTGGCTAGATGTTTTATAAAACATATTTTGTCCATGAGGTAATTACTTTTAGCTCCAATGTAGGAAGAAAATAAGGGAATAGGTGGAAAAATTACCCAAGGTTATCCAGCTAAAAAAAGTAAAGGAGCTGAAGATGAAGTGGTTTGCTGATCAATGCTTAACAATCAGCTCTCTGCTCAGAGAAGGAATCCTTTGCTCTGTAGCATTTGAGAATGTCTGTGGTGTTAATGCACTCACCACAGTTGATTTCAAGCTACAATGTGACACCACTGAGCTGGGAACAGACACACAGTAGCACACCATTATATAGCACTTGTTCCAACCATATCCATCTATTCTCAGGAGCTTGGGTGAGCCAGTCCCCGTACAGTGCCGTATAGCAGAAGTGTGACTCTCGACTTTGTACATGGAAAAATGATGCTCTGGTTGCTCTCTTTGACACCAGCCTTAAAAACTGACCAGTAGGTACAATTTGGCAGGTATATGTAAGAGACTGGTTTACGATTATTCTGCTTTTTTTGATGTTCCATCTCTTCCACTTTACAGCAGGGGGTCTGTTGGGGTTAATGTAGAGCATGAAATCAGCCATAATACCTGGCTTGCTAAAATGTAACACGGAGGCCACTGGAGGCAGTGAGGGTTTCAGAGAAGGTCATAAGCATTTGGAATCCCACTGGGTGACTGCTTTGCCAATGGAATGCCAATGGGAGTTGCCTTCCTGAAGCTTTCTTAGCTCAAACAGCCGCCCTTTGATCTAAGAGCTGCATGCACTGTCCCTTAGGCTATGTTCAGCTGTGCTCATAGAACACACAGATTAGTATATGTATCTTTCCTGTAAGCAGATTCCCCTAGTACCTGTAAGACCCCTTGTCACTTACCACCGGCTTGAGAAACAGTGATGAGGATTTGTGATTATTCCCGAAGGACCAATAAAAGCACGAGCAACAAGCAGAGTCTTCATCTGAGTGTGGACCCCCCTTGCCTTCTCGTCTCTTTCACAGCAAAGTTTAGAGTAAGCTTTCATCCTCAGGACAGGGATTGCTGGCCATTATTGGCAGGGGTCTAAGTTTCTTTCTGCCGGGTTGGTCAAAAATTAGATCCATTTGGAGAAACACTGACTTTCTTTGAAATTTCCTGTGTCTCCAGAGAGTAGACTGGGCAGTGGACTGACAAATTCTAAGAATTGTATTTTTAGAAACATATGAGGTATAGAACAGTACTTTTTTAGAGAGGATGTAGGTAAAACTGATACTTGCTCACCCAACATTTATTGCCAATCTTTTCTCTGAGTGCAGAGCCCAAATTTCATTCTGGTTTTATGTCTTTCCCCACATACTACTTTGGTGAATCCTCATGGGTCTAAGCCAGTTACCAAGTCCCAGTGATGGATTTGGGGCTGGTTTCATTACCTACTTTCGGCCAATGAGATATGAAGCGGTATCTGAGAGTTTCAGAGGAGAGTTTTTAAGTTCTTAAATACAAAGACAAAAGATAGTCACATTTTCTGTCTCCCTTCAGTGGTACAGTGTTATTTGATGCCGGGAGACATAGCTGTATTACAACAATGACTAGCTGATTACTATTGAGTAGGAAAATGGCAAAATCTGATTGTTGCTGCTAATGAATTAATAACCCTGGAGTTTTTCTTCCTCAGGGGTTCATATTCTATGACCTAATAAATCCCCTTATTTGTCATTTGAATGGAGCTTCTGTTTCTTGGACCCTTACATCTAGCTCTGTACTATCTTTCTAACCCATTTCTTTTTTCAGTCTCTGGAATAGTTGTTATTCCCTATTTTTAATTTTTGTAATGGAGTACTTTCCTGAAATTTGACTGCAGATTTGTGAAACTTTGAATAATAACTAAGAAAAAAAAATAAGCCACAAATATTTTCCTTCTCAAGAGCTGGAAGCACCAAAAATCTTTTGAAGTAAATTATCCTTAATTTAAAAAAGGTAAAGAATTGGTATGAGTATTTTATTTATATAAATGTAAAGGCATAGCTACGTACTATACTTGTGAAAAGCTAAAGAAACAAGTCATTTGTATGTAGCTTTTTTAAACTGAAAATTCCTTCTATAATGTAAATTGTTATTTTGGAGGAGTCAGTGCTGTGCCTAGCAGCTTTGTATGCTTGCTAGTTTTGGCTTGATTTGGAAGTGGGAAGATTTTCTCCTTATTTTTTTCCCTGTGTGGGTATTGGATGCACTTGCCTGTTCTTATGGAGACGTAGGGGGGGGGGTGTGTGTCTGAAAGAGAGAGAGAGAGAGAGAGAGAGAGCCATATCCAGGTGCTTATGAAGAGATAAAAGTTCTGATGCAGAGAAGCACTGGAGGACCACGTGAACCTGAACTTCACCTTATTCTGGAGGAAGGAGTATAAAAAAATTTGTCTGACAAGACAATTTCTGTGGAATATTCTCAAATGCCAAAGTCCAGAAAGACACATACACACAAAAAGAAGAGGACCTGTTTTAAATTAATGGAGACAATGAGATATGACTATAAAATGCAATGTGGGATCACCAATCCAATTTCTAAAATTCATGAAGAACACTATTGAGACAGTTGGCAACATTGACTATGGACTGTCAAGTTTCCCAAATTCAGTAAGTGCATTGTGATTATGTCAGGAAATGCTTTTGTTCTTAGCAGGCATATGCCCAAATGTTTAGAGATGAAGTGTTGTTTCCTGCCTGCAATCAATTCTCAAATTATTTAAAGAATAAAAAGCATACAGAGATAAAGACAATGTGGCAAAATGTTAACGTTGTAAATCTAGGTACAGGGTCTATTGATCATCGTACTATTTTCCTCCAGCAATTTTTTGGTCAGTTTTGAAGTTTTTTTTTTAAATAGAAAAGTTGGCTAAAATAAACATGTAATAAAGAAAATTGAGTTTGTGGTTCTTCAACCTGGATTAATTACAGATGTTTTACATATGGTGAATGACTCTGCATTGGGAAAACAGAGGATCTTGAGTCACTGTGTCGTGAATTCATTATCTAGTTGTGCATAGAGAATAAGAACACCTAACTGATAGTTAGTTCTAGGGGTGGTATTTTCTCTGAATAGAGCAAATGGGTCCTCTGCAAGTTTTCCCAGAAAAAAGTATAGGGTAGGAGAAGAAATGAGCACTTGGAAGATAGGTCTTCGAGTGGGAAGGATAAATGTGTGAGGTAGAATCTGACATTTTACAAAGGGTGCTAGTGTCTGCAGGTGTGTGGAGGGTGGCATTCCACTGGCTCCTGCCACAGGGCATCAGCCTTTGTTGCCATGCCTGGAGGTGCAGCAGGAGTCCTGAGTTTATGGCCTTGAGAATGTTTGCTTCTAGTATTATGAAAATACTAAAGTTTCCTTAAAGTTTCATGAAAAGTCCGACTGAGCTCTGCTATGGAAATACACATACAGCCAGACCCTTCACAGCTCTCCCAAGCTGGGTGGTCACAGTAGAAGGTCCCAATGGAGGCCATCAGTAAAGGACTTAATGCTGGATGCTTGGTTTCTGCAAGAACTGATAAAGAAGAGAAGAAGGGACCATCTCCACTGGAGATTCAAACAAGCTGATGGGGAAGGAAACTTGGAAAGTCATGCTAAAGTCTGCTATTCAACCTAGTAGGGTTTTAGGACTTTTGTGATTTAGTCCATTAATAGCAATGTGATTTTAATGATAGTCTTAGTCTTGGTTCATGTCTAATGTTTATATTTAAGGAATTGTCATATCTCCCCTACTTGACTATAAGATTTTTTAGGACAGCAATCACCACTTATTTTTTTTCTTATCTCTTACTGCTGTTTATTATATTATAGCAGGTAGGTATTGACAATGATCTCCATGACCAAACTTTAGACAGGATCCTCTGAACCATCTTCTCAACTAGGGCCTGACTTTGGGCTTCTTTGTTCCTCTTTGCATTGCCAAGTTTTAGCAGAAGTCCTGCTAAGTTAGTTTAGCCAGCTCCCACACTCCATATCCGATTGCCTTCAATATCTAATCAAATTCCTCATCACCCTCAACTCCTCAGGTAACATCTGGTCACCCTGGCCTGCCTTCAGCAAGAATCCTGTCAGGTGGGTTAGCCAGAATCCCTCTTAACCTGTGATTTTCCTAGTAGTAATTTTCCATCCACTCATCACCACCCTGATCTTTGGCTGTAAATCCCTACTTGTTCTTGTGTTTGAAATTGACCCCAGTTCTATATTGAGGTTTCTTTTCCCCTATTGCAATAGTTCCTGAATAAAATATATTATCACCTTAATTACTGTCAGGCTCTGGTTTTTCTTGTTAGAAAAAAGGTTGACTTATGGAAGTGTTGAATCACTATATTGTATACTTGAAACTAATATTACTCTGTATGTTAACTAACTGGAATTTAAATAAAAGCTTTATAAAATTATGAAGTAAATATATTTTCAGCAGAACTGCATCCACATTTGCATCTCACAGTAATACCACTGTGGTTATTGCAATTTTAAAGGAAGTTTGTTCCAAAAACTTTGACAAAATTATAAAAATTAATAGAAAACACCTTTTAAAAACTTACCTGTTAACCTCCACTTTGCATTTATTACTATCTATAAACACTATTTTAAATACCATAATATTCTAAGCTATCTTCCCTTCTCTGAAAACAATTCCTGGGCCCCACTGCCATGCAAGTAATCATGTTATCTGATTTTTTAGACTATATTGATGTTTTCTTTTTTTTTTTTTTAAAGATTTTATTTATTTATTTGACAGAGAGAGAGATCACAAGTAGGCAGAGAGGCAGGCAGAGAGAGGAGGAAGCAGGCTCCCGCTGAGCAGAGAGCCCGATGCGGGCCTCCATCCCAGGACCCTGGGACCATGACCTGAGCCGAAGGCAGAGGCTTTAACCCACTGAGCCACCCAAGTGCCCTATTGATGTTTTCTGAATAGCACACTCTGTAAAGGTGTTTTTCTTTCATGCAGAATCTCTACCTATATCCCTGAGTTTGCAAACTGAATGTTGATGGAAGCTTCTGAAGCCCGAATGAGAACTGAAATGTCTGCATCGATCAGCATGCCTTTTAGAGTGCATTTCCTGTATCCTGATAACCCTGTTGGCAAGGTATTTCTGTTTTTGAAATATGAATAGTACTTATACGAGAAGCTGCTCCCTTTATTTGTGAGCTGCCTTTCAGTAAGGGTATTATGAATGTAGGATTTGGCTTGGTCACACATGGTGTTTCTTTCATTGAGAACGATGCAGGCAGCCATCTCTTTCCAAATTTGGGGTTAGTGTCAATACTGCTCTGTCACTAAGGATTCTCTTATCTTCTGTGGACTCTTGATACCAGATAATGCCAGTAAGAATTATACTTTCAATAAGCCACATATCCCTCAAAGTTTTAATTGTAGATGAAGCAGAGATAGTAGCAGAGCCTAATCCCAACATACCGTTGGACCTTATAACTACGAACCCTAAAACAGTTTCTTTCTGTTCAATACTTTCTATTCTGTCTTAAGAGGCACTGAGAGGCCCGTAGCCCACAAATTTTAGGAAATCAGTCAATTGATATTAAACTCGTCAATATTCCCCAAAGCTCTAAGTACAGATTCTGCTCAAATTCCAGAGTGGAGACAATATTCAGTTTTATCTCATTCTATAATCTAGCTTTAGTTTTAATAGGATTTTATACTCTTTGCTAAGAGATTGTGTTTGTGTGAATTAATGGTGAAACTTAACAAAACCATGCTTATTTTCAGAAAAAGATAATCTGGATCAATCCCACTCTATAAACCTCAACAGTAAACCTCAACAACCAAGTGATTTTAATGCAGACAAATTTACACTAAGTATTTAACTCATAATGCTTGGGAAACATACTTATAAACTTCCTTATAGTGATTCTAAAAGGAGCATTTATTCGACAGACACTGAAATTCTGATCTGCTTTTGCGTGAGGAGAGAGTTACAGCTTGGGTATGACTAGTTTTCAGTTTCCTTGTTTTTGTCAGGTGAACACTTCCTCCAGAAAGATTCTTTCAAATGGCTTCTGATTTAATTCATGGAGATGAACTCAATTGTTTCGATACCAGGTAAACAAAGTACATGTGTGTGTATGCATCTCTGTCTATTTATCTGTCTATCTTCCATCATTTCCAAGATCATATACTGAATTCAAGTGTTATAAAGCATCATGATATGAAAGCTACATAATGTACTATGAGTGCCCAATAACAATTTGTACATGTAAAATATAAATGTGTATATTATAAACTTAAGAAAATCTTTGCACTAGAAAGTTTTCAAATTATCGAGCAGAATGCACTGATATGATAGAACCAAGTTACTTTTTGATTGTGTCATTAAAAAACATTTAAAAAAATGAGGTTATTGATTTGAAATAATGGTACTGTTAATTTAAGAAAAAAGGTAAATATGCAAATCTTATATCTCAATTTCATAATTTGTGTATTTCTGACTCCTGAGAAGCTAGGACAAGGTAGAATATGGAAAGATCACCATAAATCCAGGGATATATACTATCAACTACATAGTACTATGCATGTGTTTGGGTGCTTAAAAGAAAAAAGACATAACTCCACCCCATAAAAGGCTTACAAGCTATGTAGTGAATCTTGCCTATAAATATAGAATAGGATTATTTAGCTTGTTGTATGAAATATAACTATACAAATTATTTAGCTGGTTGTATGGAATCTAGCAGTATATCATGACCTTGCTGCTACCATCCCTAGGTAAAAATGAGGGCAACTCTATTGACTTTCAAGGCCAAATACATAAATTAGTTGGTTCACTGAGATAGATGCATTAGACAGAACTCTATAGATGTTGTAGTTAGGATCTTTTAGTTGAAGGAAACAGAGATTCACTCAAGTTTTCCATTTTTATTTTTTTTAAAGATGTTTATTTATTTATTTGACAGAGATCACAAGTAAGCAGAGAGGCCGGCAGAGAGAGAGGGGGAAGCAGGCTCCCCGCTGAGCAGAGAGCCTGATGTGGGGCTCGATCCCAGGACCCTGGGATCATGACCTGAGCTGAAGGCAGAGGCTTTAACCCACTGAGCCACCCAGATGCCCCTCAAGTGGCTTTAATAATGAGAAATTTATGGTAAGGAAACATTAGTGCAATTAGAAAGACAGAGATGAACTAAGATTCCAAGAATGGAAACCATAGCTCAGTTGGTCCCTTGTACAAATGGAACTTGATCCAAGGCAGCACGAATATATTCAGCAGCAGAAGTTCATGAATTGCCAGGAGCTTGACAGCCGTGCTCTGTTCTTTGTACTGACTTGTGTATTCTTTCCACTACTCTGTGTTCTGTTTCCTTAAAACTTTGGCTCACTATGACCCGTTATCACCCTAACTTTAAACAATGATTGGCCCTATCTCATCCTCATGGTTTCACCTTATTTTTCTCAACAGCTATAATTCTCAGGGTTAATTATTCGACTTTCTTTATTTTTAACAGATGAAATTCTTGCGATATAGAGTTTTTTTTTAAAGATTTTATTTATTTATTTGACAGAGATCACAAGTAGGCAGAGAGGCAAGCAGAGAGAGAGAGAGAGGAGGAAGCAGGCTCCCCGCCGAGCAGAGAGCCGGACATGGGACCCGATCCCAGGACTCTGGGATCATGACCTTAGCTGAAGGCAGAGACTTTAACCCACCATGCCACCCCAGCACCCCACGATAGAGAGTTTTTATATGGCTTTTCTATTAGGATGCTTGTTTTCCTTCTATTGATTTTAAAACATTTTAATATATTAGAGTTAACACAGGTTTTTGGCTTAAAAAGTTTCCCCAAGACAAGTGCCATATGATTTCACTCAGATGTGGAATTTAACAAGCAAATGAGCAAGAGGAAGAGAGAGAGAGAGAGCAACCTAAGACTCTTAACTATAGGACTCTTAGCTATAAAGAACAAACTAATGGTAACCAAAGGGGAAGTGGATGGGGGGAAAGGTGAAATATGTTGATGGGGATTAGGAGTACATTTATCAGGATGAGCACTGAGTAATGTATAGAATTGTGAGTCTATTTTGTACACCTGAAACGAATATAACTCTGTATGTTACCTACGTTGGGATTAAAAAACTTAAATAAAAAATTTTAAAAAATAAATAAAAATAGTTTTCCCAATTTATTATTTGCTTTTTAATTTGGATCAGTGTTTTCTGACATACTCTAGTTTTAAATTTTTGTCATATACATCCGTCTCTTCTTCCTAGATCTCACTTTGCTATCAGGCCCAGAAAGGTCTCCACCTAGAGTATAATGTAATTATTCTCCATCATCCGTGTTTTTTGAATTATGGTCTATAGACATCTCACCAGAATCACCCAGATTTACTTACTTAAAATGGGCAATCCGGGTCTTCTCTCCCAGACTTATTAGATTTCTTTTTCTTTTTCTTTTAAAGATTTTATTCATTTATTTGAGAGAGAGAAAGCATGAGAGGGGAGAGATCAGAGGGAGAAGCAGACTCCCCACTGAGCTGGGAGCCCAACGTGGGACTTGATCCCGGGACTCCAGGATCATGACCTGAGCTGAAGGCAGTTGCTTAACCAACTGAACCACCCAGGTGCCCTAGATTTCTTTTTAAGAATTTGTTCTTTTGCATATTAATTGAAATGTTTTTATAGTACTTCATTAAGACTATAAATTACTTTTAAGAAAAAAAATAAAAGGATATTATTTGAAAAACTTCTGCGAAACAGAAATATATGACAAAAATGTGAAAGTTATCTTCCAATTCCTTCTTTTAGGGTATAACAAGTTTGCTTTGAATTTTTCAGGCACATTTTCTATCACAGAGAAATTTTGGTGATATCTTACAATTTAAGACTGTATGATCTTGCAGATCAAGATTTGTTTGTAAACTTACATAAACCATTTTTTTTAAAGATTTTTTATTTATTTATTTGAGAGAGAGACAGTGAGAGAGAGCATGAGCGAGGAGAAGGTCAGAGGGATAAGCCGACTCCCCGTGGAGCTGGGAGCCTGATGCGGGACTCAATCTCGGGAGTCCGGGATCATGACCTGAGCCGAAGGCAGTCACTCAACCAACTGAGCCACCCAGGCATCCCATAAACCGGTTTTTATTTTGAAGAGAAATCTAGCAAAAATGGAAATATGGATTCTCTAGTCTAATGTAAGTTTTCTTTCAGGAAAAATAGAGATTGTACATTATGCTATGTTCTAAAGCTAATAATAAGGCTATTTAGATATACGTATATCATTTAAAAGTTCTAATGTAGGTTACTTTATATTATTTAAAATTAATATATTTCCAAAGAAAATGTTTTAAATTAATTATTATAACATGAGCTGAATGTAGTAGTAAAGTTATTCATATTGTATTTTCTGTCATGACAAGGTCTTTGCAAGTTGTTGTAGGGTAAAATTACTTTTAAAAAATTCTGGTCTTCTGTAGTTTGATGTTGTTGATAAAATTTTCAATAGACTTTGAATGTCCTCAGAAGTGGCAGTTTTATGTCAAGTGTGAAAATACATGTTAATCTCGGATGACAGTTTTTCTTTTATCATGGCCTCCATATATGACTGAACTTGATTTTGAAGACGAGTAGCCTGTCTTATTCTATTCATTGACCAGGAAGGAATTTACAGTCATTAGGTACAGAACAATGAATTTTTTCTTTAAAATTGAATGTAAGCTTTTATTTAATATATTTAGTGCTATTTTAATTATAGTATTTTAATTGGATTCTGTGATACTGATTTTCCAGTGATGTATTATCAATTAATTGAAATAATTTCTTCTGAAAATGTAGTATCTTGGGGCTAACCTCTGGATATGTTAGAATACATTTTTTTTTAAAGATTTTATTTATTTATTTGACAGACAAAGATCACAAGTAGGCAGAAAGGCAGAGAGAGAGAGGGAAGCAGGCTCCCTGCCGAGCAAAGAGCCTGATGTGGGGCTCGATCCCAGAACTCTGGGATCATGACCTGAGCCCAAGACAGAGGCTTTAACCCACTGAGCCACCCAGGTGCCCCTAGAATATATGTTTTAACTCACGGCCTTCGCACCATTTACTGAGAATGTGAAGTTTATACAACTATTGTTCTATACCACGTATTTATCTACAGCTCTTTCTCGCCTCACCATGGGGATATACCCCAATAAATTCACTGTAAATTGAAAATATCCAGTTGAAAATGCATGTAATATGCCTAATCTACCTAATACCATACCTTAGCCTAGCTTACCTTAAATGCACTCAAAACACTTAACATTAGCCTACAGTTGGGTAAAATCATCTAACACAAAGCCCGTTTTATAAATAGTGTTAATAGTGTTAACTATCTTATGTAATTTCTTGACTACTGCGTTAGAAGTGAGAACCGGAAGGGTCCTGTGGGGCTGCACCCTGGTGATCTCTGCTGACTGGGAGCTGTGGCTTGATGTCCCTGCCCAGTAGCTCCCAGCGTGTCCTCTTCCGGGCACGTTGCTAGCTCCGAAAAGATCCAAATTCAAGATTCCAAGTGCGGTTTCTACTGCATGAGTACGACTTTCCCACCCTCCTGAAGTTGAGAAATCCTAAGTCGACCATCTTAACTTTGGGGACCATCTGTACTAACAAGTCTGGTTGTGTGACCTAGTGCTCATTCTGTAGATTTTCCTCCTCTGTATCTGTACTTACTCCCTAAGTAGTAATCTTACGGAGGCCCAGGGGGTTAGATTCAGATTCATGCCAATGACTCCCAAGTTTCCCAGGCAATTAAGGGCTGAGAAATCAATGTTACATTCCCCCTGGGTAGAATGAAGGACTCCAGTGAGAGTCCTTCATGGCAGTATTGCTGAAGAGGCAGAAAACTTTCCATTGGAGTTGCTAAGTGAGAAGTAAGTGAAAAGCTTCTGGGATTTTTCCCCATCATCTTGTGGGGAGAACTGACTGAGAATGAAACTAGCACAGGGAAAAGCACTGCTGAGAGGTGGATATAGATGGATTTTCATTAATTCAGTTGAGCACATAAGCCCAAACAAGCTTACTCCTGGCCTTTTCGGTAACCTTTTTATTCATAAAACCCCAAATTTACCTTTATTTGCTTAAGCCACTTTTAATTGGGTCTCAGTTCTTTGCAAACAAGTCAATGACACAGAAAATACTTAAATAATGGTATCAAATAGTAAAAACCCACATAATTTAAAAATTTCTAGTATTATTTCAGATAGTAAAGCATATGCAAAGAAAAATATAAACATGTAATTCTCTTTGAGAGACAGAATTATGAGTCTTTTATTCAGTGGCTTTCTTTAATCTTCAAATTTTCTACAACAAGCATCTATTGTATTTGTAATTGGAAAAAACTATAAATCTACTTTTATAAAAACAAGCTTTTCCATTATTATGGATGCTGTTATTTCCTCAATATTATTACTGACAAATATTCTCATGCTTAAATATAGATTTGCTTGAGAATTTAATCAAATATATATGTATTTTTTACTGGATTCATGATTTAAGTTCATATAAAACAAGAATGTACACCTGGTAAAGAGAGCTTTATCCCAATTCATAAAGATTTTCTGATTCCTATTTTAATTGTGTGCTTTTAAAATATATAATTCCTACCTCTAAAACTCTAAATTTTCTCTTCCTTTAGTAGCCTATAGATTACCTTTCTTTGTTTGTTTTGACATGTTCTAGTGCGTATATTTTCTATTTCCCTTTGCCTTGTAGAATATGACATGAATGTACTTCCTTTTTTAAAATATTTTATTTATTTACGAGAGAGAGAGAGAGAGAGTGCAAGAGTGGGATAGGGGAGGGGCAGAGGAGGAAGAACAGGCAGGCTCCCCACTGAGCAGGGAGCAGGGCTTGGGAGGGGGTAAGGCTGGATTCCAGGACCTTGAGATTATGATTTGGGATGAAGGCAGCTGCTTAACCGACTGAGACACCGAGGTGTCCCATGAATGTACTTTCTTTAAATTGTAGCTTTAAGTGCATAGAAAGCAATATCCTGTGAATATCCACATGAATAGATGTTATTGAAGTAGACAGTAATTGCTATTTTAAGTGCTCCTACTACTGTCTGTGTAAAAAAAAAAAAAAATAGGTTTTTAAGTGTTTGTGTTTTGAAAAGATTGCAGTGGACCCAAGCATGGTATGAGTTGGTTCCTATTTAGCTGATAGCTAGAATTTACTTAAAATTATCATATTAAAATATAATCTAATATTGAATAAACTTTATATCTAAACATAGAGGCTGTATATGATTTGGTGTAAATAAGTTTTGTACACTATGTAGGTATTAGAAATTTCAGTATGTAAGAAGGCAATACACACATGTCTATGAAGAGTTAATAAACATCAGATATTTGGATGTTAGCATGCCAGGCAACAACGTATTTTTTTTTTTTCTTTCTAACATTGGGAAAAGAAT
The DNA here is from genome assembly GCF_010015895.1 of Lontra canadensis. NCBI lineage: Eukaryota > Metazoa > Chordata > Mammalia > Carnivora > Mustelidae > Lontra > Lontra canadensis. The sequence continues at coordinate 30,577,302 of NW_022630995.1, forward strand.
TTTACTTAGCTTAGGAGTTATTTTTTTCTCCCAAATACCAGACTGGTCTACAGCAGTTACAAGAGGAACTATCTGTGGGTATTCTCAGGCAGCTGCTCAGGAATATTTGCCAGAGGTGGAATGGAAAAGAACAGCATCTGTGGGGAATTTACCAATCTGCATATCTGTGTTAGGGTTATAGGAATACAGCCGAGAAAGTTTCAACATTAAAGTCAGTTTGGATCAATTACAGAAGAGACTGAGAATTCTCCGCGATTCGTATAGAAGCTCTTATAAAAGGAAGTAATTAGCCTGACATGAACCAGTTTGGGAACAGAACAGGGTTAATGGGGTGGTTAGGAAAAAAAAAAAAAAAAAAAAAAAAGAAAGAAAGGAAAAGATAAAAATAGCAGAAGCAGATCTGGACCAGACCCGGGATGGAGACATACGCCTGAGGACTCTTAACTAAGAGTTTGGCTGCATCTTGGAGTCTAGCAACAGATCAATCACCCTAGAACATACACTTGTCTTAACAGCTTTGATATTATTTGTTATTATTGTTGTGCTTAAGACTACGTAGTTTATCCTATAATATTTATTCAGTTCTTCTCAACTTCTTTTTCCCCTAAATTAACAGAGCTTCAGAGATTGCACCTTAAACAGAAAGAACTTAATTTCCATTCGATTTAGTAGAACTACCTAAGGGCCTACAAAATGTCAGGCAGAGTCCTCCGTGGGAAAGATGAGTAGGATCACTTCTTACCTGGAGACACCCAGACAGCATAATGCAGTAACTAGATAGCCTGAAAATGAGATATGAGAAGGTCACCCTACCCCGACCTAAGTGAGGCAGGAGTCAAGCTGGGGGACAGGTAGAGCATGCTCAGGAGTTGATGCTTGAGCTGAACATTGAAGACAAGTAAGAATGTATTATGCAGAGTGGAGGTGGACATGGTTTGGATTGCAGCAGGGGGAGGGGTAGAAGAATACTCTAGAATCAGAGAATGGGATTACTAAAGGCATGGCATCAGAACACAACAGCTTGGCAGCATGGCCTCTGTGACTCTGCTTCCTAATTTTTAAGATGGGGAACATTTCTTCATCTTGATTCAAGTTCTATTAATTGTTAATGTCAGAAGTTTTGCTCTATTTAACAAAACACATATTTCTTACATATTAGAAGCCTGGATTCAACATAATATTAATGGTTTGTAATGATTTGGTTATAAAATCACCTAAAATTTGAGGGGTGCTTGGGTGGCTCAGTCAGTTAAGCGTCTGCCTTTAATATATATATATATATATTTTAACATTTTAGTTATTTATTTGACACAGAGAGATCACAAGTAGGCAGAAAGGCAGGCAGAGAGAGAGGGGGAAGCAGGCTCTCTGCTGAGCAGAGAGCCCAATGCAGGGCTCGATCGCAGGACCCTGAGACCGTGACCTGAGCTGAAGGCAGAGGCTTAACCCACTGAGCCACCCAGGCACCCCAAGTGTCTGCCTTTAGCTCTGGTCATGGTCTCAGTGTCCTGGGTTCAAGCCTCTCATTGGGCTCCCTGCTCAGTGGCAAGTTGGCTTCTCCCTCTCATGCTCCCTCTGTGCTCTTTCTCTCTCCCTCAAATAAATAAATAAACAAAATCTTAAAAAAAAAAAATCACCCAAAGTCTGAGATTCCTGATTAGTGAGCTTTTCTTATTTTCTTGAAGTGTATGTTATTTTTGTAACTTTATATTTTTTTATGTTGTGCTTCATATACCTCAGCCCATTTAGTGATATTTGTAAATCAAAGTTTATATGTTTTAAAATCTTGCTGTCTCTTTTTTTAAAAAGTAAAACTGTTGATTAAACTTTCAAAATCACATTTGTAATAGATATTAGAAGCTTAACAAATAAACCAATTGCTCAATGATTATAAGCTTGTACCTGTTTGAAATATAATTTTGTACCTTCAAAATTGTGGAAATACACTTTGGATGCCATATGATGTATTTTCAGAAGCAAATGGAACACATTCATTACAGTAGACATGGCAGAGAGACAGAGTGAGGAAAAAAAAAAAAGAGAGAGAGAAATGGAATGAAAGTCTATAACCTGGGCACTTTTGTAATGCTTGTGAGCCAGAAATGCCCAAAAAATATTACATACTTCTGAGTTTTCCCAAAGCAACAAATCCCTCAATCCCACTGTGTCTTTTGTAGGCTCTGTTTGCTTCCTTTCTTTGCCCTCATCTGAGAGTCAGCACACAGGAGATAGAACCTTAGCTGTGGCAGCTTTCTGTGGGTCTCTTTACAGATAAAAATTATTTTCTCTGAGTAACACTATGGAAGAGGAAATCCTCTATGTCACTTAAAAATTAGAATCTACCAGAATGTTGTTCCTGTTTTTATTTCCACCATTTTTTTTTTAGGCCTTAGGTTCTATTTCTTGAAATACTGCAATATAATTATTATGGCGTTGTAAAAATCTCCATGGATTAGCATTTGGTCTGTGACTCTTGTGATTCTTTGGAAATATATTGAACTTAATGACAGATACATAAAGAAACTTTCTTTGTAATAGATTGGTGTCAGGACTTGCTGTCTTCAGTGATGAAGATTTATATTAAATGATGCCACAAAGTGTATAAATGTATTTCTTCTCTTTGTTCTTCCTATCTGCAAACAGGCAGACAAAAATTAGTTTGTATATTTTTATAGTTTCCCATCTCTAAGGTTAAATTTGTTCTCTTCCTAGGCCACTTAACATAACTCCATTTCTTCATTTATCTTTCGGCACTAGCCAAAAGCTCTGAGTGTTTTATTTTTTTGCTTTAAACAGATTGGAAGGTTTTCAGTGACAATAGGTTAGCTTTATTGACTGTATTGTTTAAATTATGATAATTCTCCCATTGTCTCTTCTGTGAACTAGCCATGGTTGTATGCAAAGGGAGAAAGTAATTGTATTTACTTCAAAAAGAATAAGACTGTTATGAGTATTTTATGATAGCAGTGTTCCTTCTGAGTTTTATATGGCTAATTGACTCTTCTAGAATTATTTAACTTTGTGTTTTTCAAAAACTAAAGACCCTGGCACAGAATTTTTTTGACTAGATTATTAAAATTAAATCCTCAGCTTGTATTACTTTTTTTGCCCCAGCTCTTTGAGAGAAAATTCAGATGTTGCCAGTGTCTGGAGATTATTTCTAATAGCCCCTTTCTAATGGTCTCTACATTTAAAAAAAGAAAAAGAAAGAAGAAAGAAAGAAAGAAAGAAAGAAAGAAAGAAAGAAAGAAAGAAAATGAATATATTTTGATTTGTGGGAGGTTTTTTTTTTTTTTTTTTTTTAATTT
>NW_022630995.1:30580709-30840174 GCF_010015895.1 Lontra canadensis
ATTTGACAGACAGAGATCACAAGTAGGCAGAGAGGCAGGCAGAGAGGAAGGGAAGCAGGCTTTCCGCCGAGCAGAGAGCCTGATGCGGGGCTCGATCCCAGAACCCTGGGATCATGACCTGAGCGGAAGGCAGAGGCTTTAACCCACTGAGCCACCCAGGTGCCCCTGATTTGTAGGAGTTTAAGGGGGAAGGTGTCAGAGGCAAAGGCCAGGGAGGGTGATGAGGAAATGGATCATCCAAGAAGGTGTTGGACTGGAAGATTCATATGGTTCTTAAACAATAACAAGGAGGATCATCCTGTAATCAGGAATTATAACATAAAAATGTTGGAACTTGAGGTCCCAGAAAGGAACAAATGATAGTGTTTCCCTATACATTGTTCTGGTTAAGTACTCAGAAGTCGTGTCACACAGAGAGCCAGTTCTAACATCAAGGCTTGTATGAACCTGCCCTGATGAACTGTTGATCGTATTACTAAAGTATATTGTCCTGCCTATGCCTTAATAACTCATGCAGCCTTCTTTAATCATTGCATATATTAGCATCCTACTACTTATTTAAGTTCTCCTAAACCAACTTTTGTGATGTTTCATCTATACATCCCAAGCATTTTAGTTATCTATTTTGTTTACCACTGTATCCCTATTGCCAAGCTTAGTGCATTGGACAGAGCAAGTGTTTAATAAACACTTGTTGAATGAATGAATGAATGAATGAATGAATGATTGTTTGGATGTCTTGATTGAGAAAAGAAGGAAGAAGATCTCCTATTTATATGTTAGGACATAAAGGAAAATATTAAAGATCTGCAAGCTGTGTAGAGAGGTAAAAGATCATCCTGTTTATAGTTTAATTTGGGCTCTTTCTTTACCCAACACACACCTACACACACACACACACACACACACACCTACACACACACACACACACATTCTTTTACGTCCTTCTCTTTCCACTACAGGTTGGTACAGTGTCCTGCAATTTCATGCCTGGATCTTCCCAGTATGACCCTCTGGCCTATATCACCCTCTCCTACTCTCTATTTAATTAAAATTTGCAAAATACCATTACAGAGAGTAATATAAAGTCTTACAAACTAACTTACACTAACATAAAATAAGTTTAATATGCTATCTGATGTAGGTGTAGGAGGGATTAAGTTCAAATAAAAAAGATGAATTTCAACAGATAAATTTGAGGACTCTGAGAAAAATACTTGAGCAAGAAGTATATTCCCAAATCTTTAAAGTATATATTTTTTTAATTTATAAGAATATAGTGTATCTTCTAGTTTTCTATTATGTGTAAGAAGTCATCTCAAAATTTAATGGCTTAAAATAGAATTCCATTATTATTTCTCATGTTTCTGTGAGGTAACTGGGTCCAACAGGACATTTCTCATTGAGGGTCTCTCACATGGTCCAATGGGCATCATTAAAGTCTTAAATAAGTGAGATATTCATGGTGGCTCACTTGCAAGGCTGGCAGTTGATGCTCTCTGTAATCCAGGAGCTCAAGATTAGAGATCCTACGTATTGAGTCCTCTTTTGGTCTGGGTTTCTCACAGCATAATAGTAAGTTCCAAAAGGGTAAGGCCCCAAAGTGAGCATTCCAAGAGGTACAAAACAAACAGTACCAGGAGTTTTCAAATATCACTTCCATAGAATTTTACTAGTAGGTTAGTAGAATCTGGTCTGACTCAAGAAGAAGGGAATTAGACTCAACAATTTGACGTGGGTGTGACATGTGAGCTTGAGAGGGAATTAAACTGATGGTGGCTAGATTTGGAGACAAGCTACAACAGTAGATATTCAGTATTAATAAAATTAAGTTTTCACTAATTCTTCATTTATGGCTAATGATCACTGAAGTTTGGCAGTGGCTAGAATTACCCATTTACTGATAAATAAAATTGTAAAAAAAAATCAAGTGCTGCCATTTATTTATTAATTTAACCTCTTAATAAGTATTTTTTGTGACAAAATTTTAGACTATGACCTCTTAAGATTTATAATGTGGTGAGTGAAAAGAATAAAACCTCACTCAGAAATAGTCACTTGTATCATTTGGTGAACATTTTTCTAGATTTAGCTATCTCTTTTTCTTGTTGTATATATAAATATATCCATGTTGTGTGTGTATGTATATATACATATATACACATATATGTACATACATACACACACATATATATCATATTAACATACTTAGATAAACACTTTATCTTATAACCTTTTTTTTAAGGAAATGAAGTATCATGAAATATATTTCCATATCCATAAAACTATAGTGTATTCTTTGGATTCTGGTGCTTCCATGGGAAGATTAGCATTTGTGGCAGAAAAAAATAAATAAAATTAATTTGTTTTCAAATGTATCATAAATCTGAACTCTAAGATTAATTTTGATTTTCATAGAAACCTTGTTATGTCCTTTCCGGCACCTGGGTGGCTCAGTCGGCTGAGTCCAAGACTTGATCTCAGCTCATGTCTTGATCTTGGGGTGGTGAGTTTGGGCTTCATGTTGGGCTTCATGCTAGGTGTGGAGCCTACCTAAAACAACAACAACAATAACAACAACAACAATGACAAAACCAAAACCTTATTATGTCCTTAATAAAAATTAATGTTTTCAAGTGTTGAGCATATACTTAGGACTGTATTGATTACTTGTCTCAGTTTACATTAAATTAAGTTAGTGTACTTCCCAAATAAATTATTTTCATAGTATTTGCATATTAATATTTACATGTATTAAGTTTGCAAGCTTCACTGATTACAACAGATCAGTGGATCAAAGGTGGTTCGTTGATGGGTAAAAGAAATGATGACAATAGAACCAATAAAACTACAAATTAGAATAATATAATTTTAAGCCCAGTAATTCAGTGTATTATTGTTGTTCTCAAACTTGGTCTGTCTCTTTTTAGCTTCAGGGAATGTACTTGAAAAAAAGAGTGGGAAGACTCAAAGGAACTGTATAGAGAGTGCAGTGTAAGAAATTGTGGTTTTTGGAGGTGGTTCAGTTCTGGGGATATAAAGGACTGGTGAATCAAAGAGAAAGGTCATTTGATCTGAGGAGAATGCTGATATTACTGAGAATGGTGCCAGAAATTTTTAGAGAAATATTCTGAGGAAGGAGCTAAAATTCAATTGCTTTGAATAGTTCCTCCAGAACAATTCTAAATAATACCAATGATAAGGAATACACTGTTTTATTCCCAACTTTAGTAGACATGTTCCTAAATATAACCCTTAAACATAGTGCTAAGTGTTTGTTTGAAATATGCCTGTTTAAGAACTTTTTAAGAAAATATATTATTATCAAGAAAATATTATTATATTATTTGTTAATATTAATAGTTATTAATTTATTAATTAATTGATATTAATTAATTAATTTTTAATTTATTAATTAATATTAAAATACTTTCTGCAGTTAAAAAATTCAGGCTTTTTTGGAATCTCATTATAAGTTTATATCTTTTCTCTCTTGATCTTTTCATATTATTAATATTTTAAATACATTGACTAAATATCACTTTCTATTTTTCTAGCTAATTTCTCTAGTTTAATTCCAACAATTTTTTATCTCCACCAGGACCTATAAGCTATTGCTAAAGTCACCTTTTCTGTGATCCTGAATCCTCTGTATCATCAGTATCTTCTTTAAATTCCATAGGTAATCATTATTATTACACTTTTGCTTACACGCTCATCTTCCTTGGTCTCTCTCCACCCAACACACCAGATGGCAAAATGTCAACCCAGTGAAAAACAGATGAAACAATATTGATATTAATAAAATAAAATTAAGAGAAAATGTTAGTCTTGGAAAATTATGCAGTAAGATGCCACTTCTGTAAATCTCAAAAACAGGCAAAACCAATTACTTAAGAATTCATTTACTTTTTAAAAACCCCCCAAAGCAAGAGAATTATAATTAACTCAGGGTTGTGCTCATCTGGCTGGGGTGAGTAGGTAGAGAAATGAGCTAGGGAAAAAAGCAGATTATTGATGATGCTCTATTCATTTAAGTGGTGGGTTCATTTACATATATCTTACATATTTACAACAAAATAAGTAACATATGCAAATACAGCTTTGAGAGAGCTTTGTAAGTCCTTGTTAAGAGTTTTGGGATTTATTCTATCAACAATATAGACTGTTTTAGGAACGGTGTGAAATTTAATATGTGTGCTTTCAAGATAAAGTTTCATTAAGTTAGCAGTTTGGACAATGAATTAGAAAGGGTAAGAATGGAAGTAGACAGACTAAAATTTGTTGGACTAGTGTAGGAAAAAACCAAATGGTGATGTTGGAGATAGAATTAGTTATTATGTTTGTATATTTTCTAGTTTGAATCGTATTTCTGTTATTAGAATGAAGAAGTTGTTCATGATGATTCATTTGCTTAATATAGTACCGTAATTTATTTATAAATGTTTATTTTAAAATTTTGTGTATTTACACAATTAAATAATTTATAGCTAGCTTGTATTATCTCTGTGAAATTTTAATATTGGTGTTACATCACCTTTATCGATATTCTTAAACAGGAACATGGCTATGATCAGGAACTGTTTAAATATCAAATAAATATTTTTTTTTGAAAGGTTTGAAAGACTTCTTTGAGCACTATTTTCAAAGGTAGCTATTCCTAAGTTTTTCATGTATTTTGGCATATTTAATTTTTGCCTTTTTAAGTAGGGTTGGTACATAAAATACAGAATGTTTGGTTGAATTTGAATTTCAGATAAACAACGAATAATGTTTTGGTATAAATATGTCCCAAATATCGAATGGGAATTATTATAATAAAAATTGTTTGTTATTTGAAATTCAAATTTAATTTGTAATCTGTATTTTTGTTTGCTAATTCTGTCAACCCTATTCTTAGATCAATTTCATTATAAATCATGGCAATAATCTACTTGATCCACATTTCAAAATTTATCATTAAACAAATGATAAAAAATCATTTAACCATAAATCATTAAAAAGAATTCTCAGACAAGCAATTCAAGGGTTTGTCTTTTTGTTTTTCTCTATGGTGTTTTATACATGGCCCTTCATAGTTTGTGCTTTTGGTTTTCTAGTTAGTGTACCTAGTGTTTTATCTTTTGCCTTCATCCCCAAAACTACTAATCAATTTTTTCTTGCCTTCCAGTTTTCTAATTTATTAATTTATCTTTATTATTTGAATTTCTCTTATATCTGCTTAGGTTTATTCTCTCTTTTTTGGGGGGATGAGAAATTAATAAATTCCATATTGCATTTAGGATTTTTGGAGTATCAGAAGCACTTTTCTTTAAAAATAGTCTGATTAAACTCTTGCAAAAGGAAAATGATAGTATTCATTTTTTAAAAAGATTGATTTATTTGAGACAGAGAGTGAGAGAGAGCACGCAGTTCGGGTGGGGGAGGAGAAAGAGAGAGAATCTCAAGCAGACTCCCTGCTGAGCACCGAGCCCAACAGGGAGCTCCATTTCACTACCCTGAGATCATGATCTGAACCAAAATAGAGAGTTGGATGCTTAACCTGCTGAGCCACACAGGTGCCCCTAAATGGTAGTCATTTTTAAACTTTAAGTAGAGTTTAGATAAGGAAGAAGTAAAACTTTCTCTAGTTGCAGATGACATGATACTATATATAGAAAACCCAAAAGTGTCTACCAAAAACTGTTAGATAAATGAATTCAGTAAGGTTATAAGATACAACATCACTATACAGAAACCCATTGCATTTTTATACAATAGTTGTGAAGTAGCAGAAAGAGAAATTAAGAAAACAAGCCCATTTACAATTGCACCAAAAAGAATAAAATGCCTCAGGATAAACTTAACCAGAAGTTAAAGACTGTATTCTAAAAAATATAAAGCATTGATGAAAGAAATTTAAGATGATATAAACAAATGGAAAGATATTCCATGCTAAAGGATTGGAAGAACAAATGTTATTAAAATTTCTGTACTTCCCAAAGCAATCTACAGATTTAGTGCAATCCTTATCAAAATATCACCAGCATTTTTCACAGAGCTAGAACAAGGAATCCTAAAATTTGTATGCAACCACAAAAGACCCTGTATAGTCAAAGCAATCTTGAGAAAGAAGAACAAAACTGGAGGTATCACAATTCTGGATCTCAAGATATACTTACAAAGTTGTAGTTATCAAAAGAATATGGTACTGACATAACAATAGACACATAAATCAATGGAATAGAATTGAAGGCCCAAAAATAAACCCATGATTATATGGTCAATTAACGTCTGACAAAAAAGGCGAGAATATGCAAAGGGAAAAGACAGTCTCTTCAACAAATGGTGTTGGGAAAATTGGACAGCCACATGTAACACAGTGAAGCTGGACTACTTTCTTACACCATACACAAAAATAAACTCAAAATGAATTAAAGATTTAAGTGAGGCCTGAAACCATAAACACTCTAAAAGAGAGCACAGGGTAATTTCTCTGACATTGGCCACAGCAAATTTTTCTAGATATGTTTCCTGAGGCAAAGGAAATATAAATAAAAATAAACTTTTGGGACAACATCAAAATAAAAAGCTTCTGCACAGAAAGGAAAAAGTCAACAAAAGTAAGACAACCAACTGAATGGGAGAAGATATTTGCAAATGTCATGCTTGATATCCAAAGTATCCAAAATATATAAAAAATTTACAAACTCAACCAAAAAATAAATAATCCAGTTAAAAAATGGAAAGGAAACATGAAGAGAATTTCTCCAAAGAGGACAGGCAGATGGCCAACAGACACATGAAAAGATGGTCAACATCATTCATCATCTGGAAATGTAAATCAAAACCACAAGAAGACATCACTTTGCACCTGTCAAAATCGCTAAAATAAAAAACACAAGAAACAACAAGTATTAGTAAGGATGTGGATAAAAAGGAACCCTCTTGCACTGTTAGCAGGAATGCAAACTGGTGCAGCCCCTTTGGAAAACAGTATGCAGCTTCCTTAAAAAATTATAAATAGAAATATCATATGATCCAATAATTCCACTATTAGATATTTACCCAAAGAATACAAAAGCACTAATTTGAAAAGGTATATGCACCCCTATGTTTATTGTAGTATTATTTACAATAGCCAAATTATATAAGCAGCCCAGGTACCCATCAATAGATGAATGGATAAGGAAAAACAGTGTGTGTGTGTGTGTGTGTGTGTGTGTGTGTAAACATGAAATAAAATGTGAGGAATTTAGTTAGCAACACATTTTGAAAACAAGATTTATCTCTTTATATTCAATAAGGGGAAATTATACTCCCACAACAACACACATACACAAACTTTTTCTCTTGCTATATTGGGTAGTTAAATATAGTCTTACAGAGTAATTTAGTTGACTGGTTAACCAATTATTTTAAGCTTTTTGTCTTACATTGATTTGCTCATCAGCTTAAAGGAAGCCTTATACATCATAGGAACATTGAAAAGTATTTGTGAGACCATGGTAGACATCTTTGCCTTAGTTGATTTCTAATAATCAAAGCTGGGTAAAAATATTCCACAGTTTATTTAACTGAAGAGAGAATTACATTTTTAAATTCTATAATTTTATGCTATCTCACAAATGTTTAATTTATTTTATTGTCTTATTTATTAATGAAGCTTTCTATAGTTTTAAATGTTTCCATAGGTATAATGTTAGCCACAGTCCATGTTTTGATGTTTAATATTCTTTTTATTGTGAGGTTGTATATTCTTCTTGGCTGCAATATTATTTTAAGGAAAGACATTTTTTCTTAACATTTCCAAATGGTTGCATAGGGTTGTTTATGTTTATATCTTTTTTATGTATAGATTAATTGCATTGTCATCAGAAAATGCAGTTTGCATTCTACTTGAAGAATTACTTGACATTTTCTTTGTGTCCTAATTCAGCATCAATGTTTGAAGTTTTCTGTAAGTGATTTTAAAAGTATATTTGTTATGTGATACAAACTTTTCTTTACAGAGCTATTTGAACAATCTGTTGCTCGGATTTCTATTATTTCTTAGATTATTTTGCTTACTGGCTTTATCAAAGACTGAAAGACATGTATGTATTAAATTATCCTAGTAGTAATACACTTTTCTGTGTTCCTTTTTATTTCTAGCAGTTTTTCATTTATCTATTTCAATTGCAAAGTAATTTTATCTACTTCAATTACTAGGTTTCTTTTGCCTTAGCATAAAAATGGATGTATTTCCAATACAAGGTCATTAACACTTCCAGAAAGACACTGTGACTTACTTACCTTTTCCTTTCCAGTACCATCATGCCTGGAAAAAAATAGAGAGGAAAAGCTGGAAAACAATAGAGAGGAAAAGCTTGAAATCCTTGGTCGATGGCAATATTCTAGGGTCTAAGGTTATATAGGATGAAAACTGACGTCCTCTGGAATTTATACTCTAAGAGGACATAAGACACAAAACATGTTTGCTAGGTGATTAATTCTCTTCTTACATGTAGTACCAGCCTGGAAGACATAAGAATGTTGCATCTGGGGGCACCTGGGTAGCTCAGTGGGTTAAAGCCTCTGCCTTCGGCTCAGGTCATGATCCCAGGGTCCTGGGATGGAGTCCCACATCGGGCTCTCTGCTCGTCAGGGAGCCTGCTTCCTCCTCTCTCTCTCTCTGCCTGCCTCTCTGCCTACTTGTGATCTCTGTCTGTCAAATAATAAATAAAATCTTTAAAGAAAAAAAAAAGAATGTTGCATCTGTACCTTCTTTCTAGAACTCTCCTTTTAAATGATATTCACAAGCTCTCTTATTTCATGAAAACAAGGATGTAGACTTAGAGTAGATGCCACTGTATGTAAACTGCAAGTAAAACCTTCCAGTTTTCAAAGAGCAAGAAACTTTGGCCTCTAAGAGAGCAAGATGCCCCATTTTAGGAGATGGAATGTCAGGATCTATAACTCACCCAGTCTATTTTTATCTATAGCGTAAAATGTTCTTTTGGAAACTGTTTAAAACAGTTGATATATTGCCACTATTACAATCATTATTCAATATTTACTTACTATGTGCCAGGATCTGCTAAAAAATTCTATGCCCTAAGCATACTAAACAGAGAACACAGCAGAACTCAGCCAAATATTAACTGCTCTTCTCCTTTTCTTGGAATCTTACCAAGACTGGGAAAAGTCATAATTTGCCTTTAGTAATATATCTGTACTGCTTAACTAAAACCTACTTAAATTATTTATTGATGAAGTAGAAACAGTAAGCTAGGCTCGCCTTGGTAATTAATGATGAAACTTTTTAACTGGATGAATATAATATGCAATAAATATTCTGGATATGAAACCAGCAAAAACTTTCTCACACATCTTTTCCAAAGTAGACACCAGATTGACACAGCAGTGCTCTCTGTTACAAGGGACAGTAGCCAGTGTACAGTTGCTTAATAAAAACATTTATTCTTTGCATACAATAAGCAATCTGAAGGTGGGAAGTTTGTATTTGTGAAGTGTCTTCATGATGCCATTAATGTTCTGGATCTTTTTATCTTCCTGGTGTGCTCTCCTCAGTGGAAGGAGTTTTGCTTCATGTTGTCATCTAACCACAAAATGGTTGAGGCATTCTCAGCATTCTAGCATCTTTATGAACAAAAAGAAAAAGAAAAAGAGAGAGAGAAGGAAGCAGAAAGCCTTGGCAGTTATATTGGAAAGAGCAAACTTTCCCAGAAAGTCTTAGCTTCTGTCTTATGCCCCTAAATGTATAACTGGTCCTAGCTATAAGGGGGTCTGAGGAGTTGAATGTTTTTAACTGTACATCTTGTCATTATGAATAAATGAATCCAGGTTTTCTTAGGACGAGGGAGAATGGGATGTTTGGTAATCATTAGTTTTCCACAGGGACCTTTCTCCTCATATCGGATCACTTCCTAGCGTTAGGTAACTATTTCTGCCTATGACTTGACAAAAACAGGCATAGTTGCTGTGAGCTCACAGGGTATCTTTTTGAGAATTTGAAAAAGGTGGAAATTCTGAAGGAACTCAGCCCTACGGTGGAACACATACCCTGGGGGATGGAGCATGACTTAGATTTCAGCCTTCACTTAACCATTTGTCAAGATACCTGTGTGCAGTGAACAACCTGAACTGCTGTACATGGCAGAACTAGGGACAGAACAGAAGCAGAGATTGGTGATTAGTGATTGATTTTGGCTTTTTGACATAGATCCTATGGTTGGTTCTAATGTTTTCTGCCCTTTTCTTTGGAAGCAAAGGTAATCATGCTCAGCAGTTACTCTGTATTAGCAGAAACTGAAGCAGATGTATGAAATTTTCCTGGTGGCTTGTAAACTTTTGATAACTGATGAGAAAGAAAGAATCTACTTCCTGGGCATATGTAAGTAAAACCTTAGATCATCAAAAAGAATTGCTGTGAGTAGGTTATTAAACAAATATGAAGAGTTAGGAGAGCATGAAAGGGATATCTCAAGGAAACAATATTCTTCTGTGCAAGTAGAAGGATGTAGTTAATGCTGCTGGAAAGGAGAATACTGAGGCTAAGATTATCTGTCTTTCAATGTCCTTCTGCTGGATTTAGGATACTTTTTCCCCTCAGTGTAGAACAATTTAACAATCCTGAAAAAGAAACACACATGGTATCTCTTCACTATAATTGTATTTACTCCATCTCTCCTGTTTCATCTTGATAAAGATGCTGTTGCCATCATTCTAAACATGATGGTGTTTGCAGGACATAAGATATGATCCCTTCTTAAATAGAATGTTTGCCAATCATCCTTAACTGCTTTTTCTTAAGGTACTTTGTCTTTTAGGCAGGGTTATCAAGAGTAAGCTCAGCTCTTTCTTTGAAGGTGTCAGATCTTATATTACCTTGTTACTCCTTGCCCTATCCTCCACTCAGCTCTAGATATTTTGCCCCGTTTTTTAAAAAAGAAATTTAGCAACTGGAATACATTCTGAGTAAGTAAATAGCCTAAGAGATGCATACTTTATTTAAATAACCTATCAAAGCATCAGAGAAGAGACTTTGAAAAGCCACCCAGATCAGCTTTTATTCTGCTTCCATCATTTGCCAAATGACTGAAATCCGATAGCCACTTTTCTTGTTAATGTTTTCTACAGTCCACAATCTTTCTCCATATCATTTTGTGTCAATCATCCTGGTGTATAAAATTTTCCATATGTCCCTTTGCTTATTCATTCATTATTAATTTCTAGTTTTATTGTATTGTATTCAGAAAGTGCTGCATATAGCATTTCTACTTTATGGAATTTACCAATGCTTTCTTTTTGATTTAATATAAGATTGATTATTGTATTTCTTATGCATTTGAGATGAAGGTGTGTTCTTTTCTATTAGAGTGCAAATTTCAGTGTACATTCATAAAATCTACTTTACTGATTGTTATTATTGTCCATATCATTCATTATTTTTGGTCTACTCAGTCTGTCTTTGTACTTACTGAAAGTAGTGTGTAGAAGTCTCCTAGGAGAAGTTCTTGTTCCTATGTGTCAGTCTCTTGTAGTTTTTGCTTTACAAAGTTGATTGCTAGGGATTATTTGATACACAGATATTTGTAAGTGTTACATATTTATTGTGAATTGTTACTTTCAGCATTAAAGAGTGTCCTTTTTTGGGTTTAAGTCTTTCTGGCTTACATTTTGATTTGGTTTACTTGATATAAATATTGAAACTCCAGTTTTCTTTTTGTTTCCATTTGACTAATATAATTTTAACTTTTACTTTGTTTTTAGCCACTCTAAATCTCTTTGTTTTAGGTGTGTCTCTTATACACAACACGTAATTGAGTACTACAT
This sequence comes from Lontra canadensis, assembly GCF_010015895.1. Lineage (NCBI taxonomy): Eukaryota > Metazoa > Chordata > Mammalia > Carnivora > Mustelidae > Lontra > Lontra canadensis. The sequence continues at coordinate 30,592,527 of NW_022630995.1, forward strand.
TGTGAGGCAAGCTGATATATTTTCTTATACTATGTGGGTTAAGTCTTACACTTATTTATTGATATGACTGATACTTTTGAACTCAACTGTCATATGATTTTATATATATATATATAAATATATATAAAATATCATGTTTTCTGTGTTTCTTTCTGTATATAATAGGTTCTTTTCTTTTATAAAACTATTTTTCTAGAATATTTCATGGTTTTATTTCAAGTTACCTTTGTATTTACACTTTATACTTTTTAAAAAAATTATTTATTTGACAGAGATCACAAGTAGGCAGAAAGGCAGAGCGGGGGGGTAAGCATGTTCCCTGCTGAGCAGAGAGCCCAATATGGAACTCAATCCCAGGACCTTGAGATCATGACCTTAGGTGAAGGCAGAGGCTTAACCCACTGAGCCACCCAGGTGTCCCTACACTTTATACTTTTTAATGTTCTTTACAATGTTTTTGTGTATGACCATTTGCTATCTGGGTTATTGGTATTTAGTGTCAGTTTTTAGTGACAACTACCTATTGCTTATACAACAATAAATGAATTTATTCAACATTTACTTTTTCCCTCTTCTCTATTCCCATTTTCTTAGTTTCAATATTTTTTTTCAAAGCATACAACATATGTATTATTTTTCCAATCTTGTCTTCAAACTTTTTTTCATTTTAGATCTATAATTAAATATATAATTTCTTTGCCAAGAGTCCTTTTGCCAAAAATTCTCCAATTAACTTCCTGGTTGGATGAAGGTCAGTCTTATGTCTGAAGAGCTCTTGGGACAGAATGATTAGAACAGTTCTCTATAGTCTTGTTATTTGAAGGACAGCTTAGCTGGGAATAAAAATACTTGGTTCATACTTTTTAATCTTTTCTTGAAATGTTGCTTCATTGTGGTTTTGCTTTGAATGTTGCTTTGAAAGTCTGGTGCCAGTGTAAGGGCCCAGGGCAGGCTACCCCAAGATGGACCACTTTGGCATAAAGATTATTTTGAATTAGAAGTAATCAAAACCCAGCAGATACAGGGAAATTTCTCTGCCTCTCCTTCAACTGTCTAAATTTATGTGGGAAAGAAGTAGCTGTAATAGGAAGAAAACTATTAACAGAGACTCCTCTTTATCTGAGGAATTTATCTACTTAAGTGGGCGAACTTGTTTCTCTAAACATCTGCTTTCACCTTCTTGATAATGTGCTTTCTCCCCTTCGTATTCTCAGACGCTGTCCCTTTCCTTAGCTTATATAAGCTTCATGTTACCTCACTGTCTTTGGGATTTCATGTCCTGAGTGGATTCCCCATATGTACGCCTATTAAGTTTGATTTTCTCCTGTTAATCTGTCTCATGTCAATTTGATTCTAGGTTCAGCTAGAAGGAGCATAGGGCAGAGGAAGGTCTTCCTCCCAATAGCAGTCTAACTTTTATTCCCTTGTAAATTCTGTGATAATATTGCCAGCACATTGAGAATTTCTTTCATTTTTAAATTCTAATATTTTAATAGTATACATCACTGAATAGATTATTGCAGGCAAATTTTCCCAGCAACTTGGTAGACCCTTTCAATATGTAGACTGAGGTCGATTTTTTTCAAATTTTTGGAAGGTTTACTTGGATTATATTTTTAAATACTAGTTCTGCTCAGTTGTTTAGTCTGAAGCTAATAATTATACAAATAATATATAATTATATATAATATAGCTAATATATATAATTATAGATATATAATTATTGACTGGACAATCTATATATCTGTTGAATTTTTGATGTCTTCCTGCTTTTTTCTCCTTCTCTTTTGTTTTTTAAACATTTTATCATTTTTATCCTTTTGACTCTTCTTCCTTTTATTCAATGAGTAATATTAAATTTTCTTTGAATTAATTCTTCTTTGAGCATCTTACAATTATTTCATCATTTTTATGATATATTGTCTTTGTCTCCCATTTCTTTCCTGTGTTCAATCATTTCTCATTTCATTCCTTCATACTGTTTGTATGTTTCTATTTTTAGTTTTTGAATTTATGATTCAAGGTGTTTTAGTCTGATATCCCCAATTTTTTTTTTTAAGATTATTTCAATGTGGAGTGTTTTACAGTTTTCTTCTACTTCTTTTCCTTGGGGGTAGGGGATTGCTCACTAGCAGAAATGTTTAATTCCCATTGTAAAAAAAAATTACCCTTTTTAATAGTAGCTTTGTATAGTAAATAGTTCTTGCATGTCTATATTTTTTGGACTGCTGTTGTAGTTTGGAGTAGCTTATGCAATTGTAGTTCAAGAACACATCCTGTCAAATTAAAAGATTGTGGTCTCTTTAGTAGATTTTTGTTTGTTTGTTTGTTTGTTTGTTTGTTGTCAATGAGAGAGTTGTTTCTTTTGAAATATTTGCTTTACTTTTGTCTTGAGAGACTGTAAAAATTTCCCCTCTTGCTTCTTTTATCCATCATCATACATCCTTTTTTTTTTTAAGATTTTATTTATTTATTTATCAGACAGAGATCACAAGTAGGCAGAGAGGCAGGCAGAGAGAGAGGAGGAGGAAGCAGGTTCCCTGCTGAGCAGAGAGCCTGATGTGGGGCTCCATCACAGGACCCTGAGAACATGACCTGAGCTGAAGGTAGAAGCTTTAACCCACTGACCTACCCAGGTGCCCCATCACACATTCTTTAAAGGGTATCTCTCCCTTCAGTTTTACTTGTAACCCCTTAGAATTTTCATCTTTCCCAGACCGACTCCTTGAATCCTACGTGTACTTTTAAAGCCCTTACCCATAATCAGTGGTCTGATGTACTAGGACTCTTTTTCAATATTTTTGCATGTAAGGAAGATTTTCTTATTCTGCAACTGATTTTATCCCAAACATTTGTTTTCTATTAGCACAGTTTTTCTATGTTTCCCTACCTTTCTCCAAAGACTTGCATCAGGGGCTTGCTAAATTATTATGCTAAGAATTGATATTGATTTAATTTAGTTTAATTTCTTTTTTATTTACAGTTAATTTTAAGTTTGTTATGCTGAAAGAAGTTTCTTTGTTTATCTGTATGGTTTTGGAGGATGGCTAGAGAGATTTGAATTTAGAGAATTGTGCAGCTAGATGGATGTTTTACAGATGAAAAAACCAAGAACCAGTGAATATACCTTAAATGTCACATGGCCACTTTACCACTATCTGTACTGCCTATGAAATTTCAAATATAGTTTAAATTCTCAGGGCATCCAACCAACATGTATTATTTAAAGCAATTACTATGGGAAGAAAGACTGACCTGGTAGTGGAAAAGGATATTAAAGTGGCCAAGCTCTTTAAGGAACAGCTTTAAAATGATATGGTCCAAGCTTTAAGGGAGAATAAGTAAGTATAGTCAGAATGGACAGATTCTGAAAATAGGCAGTGTGAAATGACCAGAGGACACAAAGCAACCTCAGGAAGAAGTGAAAAAAGTGAGAACTTTAGGAAGGTGCTATTTTCCAGGGGGAGAAATCTGCACAAGCATTAACTTAAGTCCAGGATGGGTATAATTAGGGAGATAAATTTGCATGTTCCTTGAAGCTTAAAAGCCAAATAAAATTAATGGGATAAAGCCATTTTTTGATAATCCTCACCATCATTTGCATCTAAAAAATTAAGGTTTGCTAGTTGCTTGTGCACATGTGATCTTGTTCTGAAAACAGCAAGATGTATTCTTAAGAAGTAGTCCCTTTCAAATATTTGAGGACTGGAAAAAATGAAGCTGTATGCAGGACAGATAATTATCACTTGAAGGCCCAAAGGAAGTACATCTCTGGGTGTGCATAAAGCTAAGTCCCTCTGGAAGAACTAAATGTCCCCAGTAATACGTTGCAGCTCTATGCTTCAGATTGATTCTGAGAAATGGCAATTCTAACTTGGGGATTTAGAGGATGCTTAAAGTGAAATGAGTGGGAATTCAGGATGTTTCTCAAAGAAATCTTGCTCTTCCAAGGTATTAAGAGACGACCAAACCAGTCTAAAACCACATCTGAATCCATGCAAATTTTAGGATTATTTGCTCCAGCTCTTTGAAAAATACCGGTGGAATTTTGATCGGAATGGCATTAAAAGTATAGATGGCTCTAGGCAGTATAGACATTTTAACAATGTTTATTCTTCTGATCCAAGAACATGGAATGGTCTTCCATCTTTTTGTGTCTTCTTCAATTTCTTTCATGAATGTTCTGTAGTTCCTCGAGTACAGATCCTTTACCTCTTTGGTTAGGTTTATTCCCAGGTATCTTATGGTTCTTGGTGCTATAGTAAATGGAATCAATTCTCTAATTTCCCTTTCTGTATTTTCATTGTTAGTGTATAAGAAAGCCACTGATTTCTGTACATTGACTTTTATCCTGCCACGTTACTGGATTGCTGTATGAGTTCTAGTAGTTTGGGGGTGGAGTCTTTTGGGTTTTCCATATAAAGAATCATGTCATCTGCGAAGAGAGAGAGTTTGACTTCTTCATTGTCAAGTTGGATACCTTTTATTTCTCTTTGTTGTCTGATTGCTGTTGCTAGGACTTCTAATACTATGTTGAACAAGAGTGGTGAGAGTGGGCATCCTTGTCATGTTCCTGATCTCAATGGGAAGGCTGCAAGCTTTTTCCCATTGAGTATGATATTTGCTGTGGGTCTTTCATAGATAGATTTTATGAAGTTCAGGAATGTTCCCTCTATCCCTATACTTTGAAGTGTTTTAATCAGGAACGGATGCTGGATTTTGTCAAATGCTTTTTCTGCATCAATTGAGAGGACCATGTGGCTCTTCTCTCTTCTCATATTAATTTGTTCTATCACATTGATTGATTTGCGAATGTTGAACCATCCTTGTAGCCCAGGAATGAAAATTAGCAAGACAGGAAACAACATGTGTTGGAGGGGATGTGGAGAAAGGGGAACCCTCTTACACTGTTGGTGGGAATGCAAGTTGGTGAAGCCACTTTGGAGAACAGTATGGAGATTCCTCAAGAAATTAAAAATAGAGCTTCCCTATGACCCTGCAATTGCACTACTAGGTATTTACCCCAAAGATACAGATGTAGTGAAAAGAAGGGCCATCTGTACCCCACTGTTTATGGCAGCAATGGCTACGGTCGCCAAACTGTGGAAAGAACCAAGATGCCCTTCAATGGATGAATGGATAAGGAAGATGTGGTCCATATACACTATGGAATATTATGCCTCCATCAGAAAGGATGAATACCCAACTTTTGTAGCAACATGGACAGGACTGGAAGAGAATATGCTGAGTGAAATAAGTCTAGCAGAAAGAGTCAGTTATCATATGGTTTCACTTATTTGTGGAGCATAACAAATAGCATGGAGGACAGGGGAGTTAAAGAGGAGAAGGGAGTTGAGGGAAATTGGAAGGGGAGGTGAACCATGAGAGACTATGGACTCTGAAAAACAATCTGAGGGTTTTGAAGGGGTGGGGGGTGGGAGGTTGGAGGAACCAGGTGGTGGGTATTGGAGAGGGCATGGATTGCATGGAGCACTGGGTGTGGTACAAAAACAATGAATACTGTTACGCTGAAAATAAATTAAAAAATTAAAAAATTAATTAAAAAAATAAATAAATATATAAATAAATAAAAATAAATTAATTAAAAAAAAATAAAACCACGTCTGCCTAATGCCAGCCTGGTATGTCTCTGGAAAATGGGCCTAAGGTTTGGATGTTACGGTTATTTATTTGTTATTTTCACATTCTGCTCAGGGGGCATGTGGTCTGTGGAGAAGGCAGACAACCAGTAATTCTGTGACCTTTAGCCTGTTTTATGTTTTGGTGCTTTGATTTGTCTTAAGAAAATGTTTCGTCTCTGCATATTTCTAAAGTCAGTGAATGCCTTACTCGTAAAGAACATAGATGCAATTTTTCAGTGGGCAAATGTAATTTGGGGGAACATCAGCAACATTTAACATTGTATTTTTACTTAAATGAGGGCACAAGATTTTACTGGGAAGATATACAGAAACTGTACTGAAACTTAGACACCACATTTCCTTGCAGAATGTTATTTTCTTAGTGACATAAGTCATTCACAGCCTATGGTCATCTATTTCATTTGTTATTGATGATTGCTCTCTCCATATTGAAATTCTTCTTGTTTTCATACTTTAGCCATTCCCCTCTCTCTTTTTTTCCTCTTGGAGAAAATGGTGTGTTTACTTTTATTCTATGCTTTAATTTTTAGTTTTTTTTTTTTTTTATAAAATACCTGTAACATTGTGTTAACATCTTAATATTATTTATTTATTTTTTTTTTTAAAGTAGTCTCTACACCCAGCAAGGAGCCCAACTCAGGGCTTGAACTGACCCTGATATCAAGACCTGAGATCTTGATCTCATGAGCTGAGATCAAGCATTGGATGCTCAGCTCACTGAGCTGCACCAGTGTCCCGATCTTAACCATTTTTGAGTGTAAGGTAAGTACAGTTATATTATTGTGCAATTATCATCACAGTCCATCTCCAGGACTCTTCATTTTGCAAAACTGAAACTCTATACCCATTAAGTAATAACTCTCCCTTTGTCCTCCCCCCATCCCTTGGCCATCATTATTTACTTACTCTGTATGATTTTGATTACCCTAAGTACCTAATATAAGTAGAATCCTACAGCATTTGTCTTTTTTTTTTTAAGATTTTATTTATTTATTTGACAGAGAGATACACAGCAAGAGAGGGAACATAGCAGAGGGAGTAGGAGAGGGAGAAGCAGGTCTCCTGCCAAGCAGAGAGCCCGATGTGGAACTCGATCCCAGGACCCTGGGATCATGGCCTGAGCCGAAGGCAGACGCTTAATGACTGAGCCACCCAGGTGCCCCTGCATTTGTCTTTTCATGACTGACTTATTTCACTTAGCAAAATTTTTTTTGCAATTCATCCATGTGTAATGTGTCAGAATTTCTTTCCATTTTAAGGTTGAATAATATTTCATCATATATACTTATATACACCATGTTCTTTTTTATTTTAAGATTTTATTTATTTATTTGACATAGAGAGAGAGATCACAAGCAGGTAGAAAGGTAGGCAGAGAGAGAGGGGGAAGCAGTCTCCCTGCTGAGCAGAGAGCCCGATGTGGGGCTCGATCCCAGGACCCTGAGATCATGCCCTGAGTCGAAGGCAGAAGTTTAACCCACTGAGCCACCCAGGAGCCCCTATATACCATTTTCATATCTGTTCATCCATCAATGGACAATTGGGTTGCTTCTACATTTTAGCCATTATGAATAACGCTTTATTCATATAATAGCTTTATTTTTAAGTTTTTAAAGAACTACCATGCTATTTTCCTTGTGATTGTGCCACTTTACATTCCCATCCACAATGCACAAAGGTTCCAGTTTCTCCATGTCCTTGCCAACACTTGTTATTTTCTGTTTTTTGATAGCAGCCATCTTAATGTATGTGAGGTGGTGTCTTGTTGTGGTTTTGACAGTTTGATTTACATTTCAATGTTGAACATTCTTTTGTGTGCTTATTAGCTATTCATCGATCTTCACCGGAGAAATGTCTGTTCAAATACTTTGGCCATTTTTTCCCTTTTTTTTATAGTGTGGGGAGGGGCAGAGGAAAAGAGAATCATACCCAGCACAGAGCCTGACACAGGACTTGATCCCACAACACTTGAGATCATGACCTGAGCTGAAATCAAGAGTCAGGGCCTCAACCAACTGAGCCACCAGGCACCCCAAATGCTCTGGGCCATTTTTGAGTGGAGTTGTTTATTTTTATTATTGAGTTTTAGAATTTCTCTATATATTCTATTTCTTTCTTTTCTTTCTTTTATGAGCATTTCTTCCTCTAATGAGTATCTCTATAAGTGTGGTCTGCAAAATATGTAATCAGAATTACTTAGGATTTGTATTTGGAACCCACAGTCTCTGAATCCCCCACTCTACCTATTGAATCAATCATTAGACAAGAGACTGTGGATGGTACATTTTAATAAGCTTACTGACTGGAACTTCACAAGTATTAAAATTTGAGAATTAGTTCTGGCCATTTATTTTCATATATTCAGCAGACCTAGGCACCTCAAGGTCAACATGAAATAGTGAACGTAGCATCTTTCCCCACTAACCTGCTCCTTCATCTATAGTCTTCATAGGTAGCACCAGCATCCACTTTGTCACTGAAATTAAATATTTGAAAGTTGGAAAATTGGGAAATTGATTTCCCCCATCTTTTACTCCCTCCCTACCCAATCAATCAATACATTCTACAGATTTTACCTCCAAGTATTTCTCAAACATTTTTCCCGCTTCTCTAACTCAATTTTCATTAATACAGTTTAGTCCTTCACCATGTCTCTGTAGGGCCACCTATCCTTTACAGCCTCCAGTTTAGCTGATCTAAATGCAAAGTATATCAGCTCAGGTCCCAGTAGGAAACAAAGGACATTTGCAAAATAAGATATTCAAGGAAACTTCATTCCCAAAGGGACAGTTTCCATGGGTTTGGGTGTAGAAACAACCACAACAGATGTTGCAATAATCTGACCAAAGTGTTATCACCTTTAGATTCTATGAGATGAGTGAGCAAGTGGTTACTGGTATATGGGAAAATTAAGTGGTTAGAGTGGGCTAATTTGAAAGAAACAGAGATCTCTTATTAATCAAGAGACACCACAAACCAAGGCATGTTCAGACCATACCAGATAAATACACTGTCCTCCCTTCTACTTCCTATCTGATCTCCTGACTGGACTCCCTATTAACCAAACCTGTCTGGAAATCAGAAGGCACAAGAACTGTTTGATGTAGTCTGTACTGGTTGTCTCCAGGGCAGAGTACAGAACTGAGAAAGGTGGAGAAGGGATTTGGAAGGGCAGTGGAACAATCCAGCACACAGATCTTACAGCCTAACTCCATTACTTGCAAACGTTTTGACTCTAGCATTTCTTATTAGGCAAAATTTTGGCCTTCAACATGAAACACAGAATATTCCTTATGGCCTCATTGCTTCTTTGTCTGACAGTCTCTGCCTGGTTTACTATGTTATAGAATGGAAATTGTTTGTGGCTGCATATTAACCTCCTAGTATTTCTGACCTCCATGTTTTAATTCAGACCTTTCTTTCTAGAGGAAATGCTCTTTTTTTCCCTTCAATTTCTCTTAAGAACAAAGCTCATCTGTATCTCCAATTAACATCCCTTTCCCTATCTTTTACAAAGATAGTTTCTGGTTCTCAGTACTATGTGAATCTCTCTATCATTGCTTTTATCACATTGTTTCATTATTATCTATTTATGTGTTTGTCTCCTCGACCAGACTCTGAATTCCTTGAATAAAGAAATAACATCTTATACATGTTTATAGTCCCAGGGATAAGCCCAGTGCTTATTTGTTGAAAGAAAAAAAATGAATTAGTAATTTCTCCCCATCTCTTTTCTCTTGCTATGCATGTGCTAATAGTCAAAGGAATCACTTTCAGATTTCTAACAAATGGTGTGCATCTAAGTACCTCTCAGTGGGGCTGCAGCCAGCATTAATATTGAAGTGGTAAGTAATGGCCAATTTTGTTTCCTCTGTAATGGGAATTGATGGAGGGAAGGTTCACTATGGATAATTAGATTGATTTTAGTTTTACTACTTTAATATCCAGACAGTTCTTGAAAGTGATTGTTGTAATTACAGAAAGACAAGCTGATTCGGAACACCATTCTTTATTTTTCTCTCTCTGATCTCGACTCACTGAGCTGGTAAAAAGACTTTCTCAATTCTTTTATTTCTCATTCTCTGCATACCTTCCTTAAAAGAGCTGTACTTTCATCTTTAATTAACATCTCATCAGTATAGATTGAAATGTGGAAGATTGAAGCCATAGTAAGTAAGGACATAAAGAATCAGTCAGTGTTTAAGAAGTGATTTTCATTTGACGTCTATGGGGTGGATACCTTGACTATAATATGACATACTAAAAAATAGAAGGCAAACTTCTAGTCTGCATTCCAAAAACCTATAATAAGTTTCCTCTCTAAAAAGGTGGACAGAGGGGCGCCTGGGTGGCTCAGTGGGTTAAAAGGTGGATGGATGCTAGAAGGGAGGCACCTTTCACAGAATCCTGTTTTCTGCTAAGAGGGTTTTTCTTAAGCTGCTCTCATTCTTCCTGACCTCTCTCTTTCCTTTTACATTCTCTGCCCCCGAGGAGCAGGTGGTGCATCAGTTGTCTACGGGTGGGGTTAATTTGAAGCAGATAGATATACATGTCTCAGAAAGGCCTTGGAATATGGGGGGATAATCATCAGCCTATTGGTGATATCTGGAATGGGTAGAGCTTCTCATTCACTGTAATGCCTTCAGTCAAATAAAGTGTCAAGGAAATAAATGCTGGCATCAACATCACAATCAATTATTTTTTTTTTATGATGACAGTGTTCTAGGTGCTATTTAAAATTTTAGTTAGAAACAGAAAACTCTTATTCACCTGTCTTTTTTCTTTGCTATGGTACAAAGCAATAAAAATATGGTTTATGATGGAAACCATCTCTCATTTATATTGGGCAACAAAACAAATAGGAGAAGGAAAACAGGAAGCTCACTTAGAAAATAATAAAATTACTTCTGTGAATAAAAATGACAATAAGAAATCACAACATAAGACACTGTGATATCCTTGAAGATAGAAGTTGCTTTCTCTATTGTTCCTGGCACGATGCTTTGCATATCGTTAGTGCTTAGTAAATTGCTGTTGAATTGAACTTAATTAATTCAAAGCATGTTTCTGTGGTTCAAAAATTGCTCGTGAGAAAGCCTCAGGAAAGAACATATTGATTTAGGCATCACATTGTACATTGACATATTGGCAAATATGTTTCCAAAATTATGCGATACTTTATTAAAGCTAATTCTGTTTGGGTTTGAGTGAATCTACATTGTCCTCTATCTGAAGACCACAGATTTCACTCTGCATCAAAAGGTCTTATAGTTTGATTCGTTTGCCAGGGGCAGGGATTGGATGCACTGCAATGTCTCTTTTCTTGCTGACATCCTATAAACGTTTGTTCACATGGTTTTGTTATAGTCAGCAGCTCCAACAAGGAATGCAAAATTTAGAAATAACATTAGCTTTGAAGGATGTGAACTATGATTGTTTGGATGGACACAGGAGTTAAAATAATGCAGTTAGATCCCATGCTGACTGCCACCCACTAGCTATGTGACCTGGGGACAAGTTACTTAGCTTCTCATGCCATAGTAATACCATCCTTTTACAGTTTTATAAGGATAAAATGAGATCAAGTATATAAATTTTCTTACATGGTCTCTGACAGTAAGTACTCAATAATTATAGCTAATATTATTCATCAATCATGGAAAATTAATACATAAACAGACAATAATTCAAAAGGATTATTGAAAGTTTTCCTCTAACAAAAAAGTAAGGATATAACCTAAGATGAACGCTGGCTATTTTGACATTTCTAATGATCTCGAAGAGTGAGAAAGGAATTAGTATATCTAAAAAGAGAACATGTCACCATAAATAAAGGGAAATGAAAAGAGCCATAGACAGTTACCATCTAGAAATGAGAGAGAAAGGGCCTGCTATGTCCCAGATTCATCTCCTCTCTTTACTGAGCAGCTTGTGTCCAAGCATCGCATGTCTTGCCAAACTTTCCTGTCTCTGTAGATTATATTTAATCTCTCATAGATGTGTCGCTTTCTATCTGGGGTTCCAGCGAGCCAACAATTAACTCTCTCTTCCCCTCTTGAGTTTTGAATCCACTGAGAATTACATAAAAGAGTATGGCAGCTGGAAGCAAAATTACCACCTCTATTATTAATAAAGTTAACATTGGAGAATGCAGCTTATATTTGTCATTCTACAGATTTTCTAACTTGAACTTCAGAACTTTAGTCACTGGCAGTGGTAGAGCACAGGCCCCTCCCATGACATGGCAGAAGAGAGTACATGCTCTTTTCAGGTAGGTGAGCAATTAAAGAAGAGTGAAGGGACTAAGGGCCATGCATACCTAATACTTTTCTCCTAAATTTACCTTTTAGAAAATTTACTCCTCCTCCTCAGGAGACAAATGAATGAGGAGACAGAAGATTTTGAGGTTATGTCTGTTTTGAAGTTCTGTCCACATGGAAGGAAATATTGGGAGTCAGAAGTAAGTGTCTCCCCCAATCCCGCTGAACCACAAATAAACATCATATCTTACTATAATTATTTGATATATTTCTATTAGAATGTAAGTTCTGTTAAGAGAAAACACAAGTTAGATTGGTTCACTGTTCCTTCATTAATACTGAGTATTGTGAATGACTTAGGTTAGGTACTTTTAGATATTGAGGAATCACTGATTCATTTCTGTATTATCACTTTCTTATGCTAAATTCAAGACAGAGAAGTTATTCAATGAATTTCCATTTGAGTGAATGAGACATCTATATTCCCTAGTCTGAAATGGCTGTTGGAGTTTGGGTATAGTCTCAGGGTTGGAACAGAGTTTAGTTTTATGCAAAACATATTGGTTTGACAGGAATATATGTGTACCATTGACTCCTTACTTTAACAAATGGACCAATTACCATATACATAATTTAAAAGACATATTTGATCTGGAAACTTATTAATCAAATAACCAATTTGAGCCTTTGCTATGTGCCAAACATGGCTGGAGAGGGACCAGCAATGCTTATAGTTTGGACAAGAAAATAAAAGAAAATGTCATATAGTTTATTAGCAAGAGCTAAGAGCCGGTTAAAGACCATAAATCCAATGAGATCATTCGGTTAAAATATTTGACAAAAGCTCCCTAAGAATTAGACTTTGGTTGTTCCTTAAAGAATTGGTGGAATTAGATGAGTTAAAGGAATAAGAATTCCAAGATGGTTGGAAAGCATGAAGAAGAAAAAAAAGAGCAGCTGGTTCAAGATAGAGACTCACATATACACACGTCACATGGAGGCAACCACATTTCGTCAGGTATTCTCATAGCTTGTGGTAACTATCCCTATTGTGATTTTCTTCTATTCACATCAGTTGGAGCTATACATACCTTTGCTTTACTCTCTTTATATTATTTGGAATATAAAGTATTCTATGAACTCAGATTATAGAACATACTTTGTTTTTCTGAAGGTGTATGGGTGGGAGTTGTGGCACAAAGAGAACATACATGGATATAGAATGCAGTCTTGGGTATGAATACTGACCTGGACACTTACTGTGTAATTAGTTCACTTCTCTGAACCTCCTATCTGTTAAATAAGAAAGAATTTTGATAGCCATGCATAGAATTATAAAGATTAAATGAGAAAAAATGGTCAAAGTCCACTGTTAAACTGGCCATCAGTCATATGGTTGACACTTGATGACTAGTGGCTACTAATATTATGTTGTTAACTAACCCACAGCACCTTGCATTATGCTGCTTTACACATCATAGGGAGGCAGGTGCTAATTCACGCTGCTTTACTTCACTTTCCCTAATTGCCTCCCTGAACATGAGCTATCATGGACGCTTGCTTTTTCTTAATATGGACCAAAGGTGCTTTTCCCAATCCAAAATATGAAAGTAGGCAAACATCATCCCACCATAAATTAACCAAAACATTTCTTTCTTTCAGCCTGCAGGTCATAAAAAACAATACAATAGCAAACATTACTTGGACTCATAAATCGTACAGCACTCTTATCCTATGTAGTAAGGAATTAGGGGGAAAACATTCTTCTAAAAGAACTGGATTTAAGTGTTGCTATTTATTGCTATTGAACTTTGGTGGAGGGTTATTTTTAATTTAAAAATAGATTAAAAAATAGAAAAAAATTTAAAAAAATAGAAAAAAAAATAAAAATTTTAAAAATAGAAAAAAAAATTAAAAAGAAGGGGTGCCTGGGTGGTGCAGTTGGTTAAATGTTCTTGGTTTTGGCTCAGGTCATGATCTCAGGGTCATGAGATCGAACCCAGTGTTGGGCTCCCTACTCAGTGCAGAGTCTGCTTGGGATTCTTTCTCCCTCTGCCTGTCCCACTTGCTCTCGTGCTCTCTCTCTCTCTCTCTCTCTCTCTCTCAAAAATAAACAAATAAATAACTATATACAATGGAATATTACTCAGCCATTAGAAAGGATGAATACCCATGGGGCGCCTGGGTGGCTCAGTGGGTTAAAGCCTCTGCCTTCAGCTCAGGTCATGATCTCAGGGTCCTGGGATCGAGCCCCACATCGGGCTCTCTGCTCAGCAGGGAGCCTGCTTCCCCCTCTCTCTCTGCCTGCCTCTCTGCCTACTTGTGATCTCTGTCTGTCAAATAAATAAATAAAAATCTAAAAAAAAAAAAAAAAGAAAGGATGAATACCCAACTTTTGTATCAACAGGGATGGGACTGGAGGAGATAATGCTGAGTGAAATAAATCAAGCAGAGAGATTCAATTACCATATAGTTTCACTTACTTGTGGAGCATAAGGAATAACATGGAGGACATTAGGAGAAGGAAGCAAAAAGTGAATTGGGGAAAATTAGAGAGGGAGATGAACTATGAGAGACTGTGGACTCTAAGAAACAAACTGAGGGTTTTAGAGGGGCGGGGGTGGGGGGATGGGTGAGCCTGGTGGTGGGTACTGAGGAGGGCAGGTATTTCATGGAGCACTGGGTGTGATACATAAACAATGAATCTTGGGGCACTGAAAAAATAAAATTTTAAAACAAATAAATAAATAAATCTTTAAAAAATAAAAAGAATAAGAATATCAAAGATTAAAGAAGTTTGTTGATTTTCTCGATGAATCAGAACCAAGATATGTAATTATATTCATTATAACATTTTTAAAGCAGGGTTAGCACAGAAATAAATTATCTGTGTAAAATACAATGTGTGTTCAGATAGACACATTAACTTACTTTCCATTAGGAATGTATTGGTGAATTGTCTCACAACTAAACAGCACCATTTTAGGTTATCATTTCCATCGTGCCCCAAGAGGACCTTTGTGGCATGAAAGAATCAACATACCTTTAGCTTTTCGCTAGCTTATTAACAGGATATAAACTGGGGATATCTAACCTTAAAAGATAATGTATTTTTTTAATGAGTTAAAAGGGGAATGTGCTTTATGTTTTTGTTATGGATTGAATTGCATGGCCTCAAACATTTACATGTTCTAGTCTTAAGCCTCCAAGTGACTGTATTTGGAGATAAGCTCTTTAAGGAGGTGATTAGAGTTAAATGAGATCAGTAAGGGTAGAGCCCTACCTAGTCTAATAGGACTGAGGACCTTAAAATAGTAAGAGGAAGAGACATCAGACCTCTTTCTCTCTTTGCCTGCATACACAAAGGAAAAGCTAAGGAGAGATGAAGTGAGAAGATGGCTTTCTGCAGGCCAGGAAGAGCAGCTTCATCTGAAACCAACTCTGCGGGCATTGTGGGCTAGACTTTTAGCTTCCAGACTATGAGAAAAATTTCTGTTGTTTAAGCTACCCAGTCTCTGGTGTTTTATTATGACAGTTTGAGCAGGCTCATATATATGTGTAAAGTAAATTGATTAAATATAATATATATTAAAGCATGTCTCTGTATAGTTTTAGTCAGTATATATAATGAATATGAAATTCTGTTTTTGTAATGTCCACTTCAACAGCATGTTCTAAAATAATGTATGTTTTTTATTCCACAAAGTCTAAGTATCTTCCTATCACTGTAAGTTAAAAATGGCATTTCTGGAGGAAAATGTATAGAATTTGATATGCCACAAGGGTCAATACGCTTTATTAATTGTTATGGAATTACTTCATTACAACTGTGGATTCATCTAATAGTGAATTA
The DNA here is from genome assembly GCF_010015895.1 of Lontra canadensis. Lineage (NCBI taxonomy): Eukaryota > Metazoa > Chordata > Mammalia > Carnivora > Mustelidae > Lontra > Lontra canadensis. The sequence continues at coordinate 30,608,303 of NW_022630995.1, forward strand.
GATGTCTATTATTATAATTGCTGTATAGCACAATGTTATGTTGATGTTAAATTTTGTCTAGAGCCAGTACATAACTGAAACACTGAATGTCTTGCTAATGGTACATGATTATAATTATAATAACTTCAATTTGACACAACATTATCTTTTCATGAATTCATTGCAGAGTATTTATATTATCTTCTTTACTGGAGTTTAGGTAATAAATCTCAATGCATTACAAGAACCAATTTGCTTTTGAGAGTTTGTCTTTGTCTTTTTGAAGGTAAGTAAACTGGCAGCCTTCCTAGTAATGTCCAAGAGACAAATGCCAACCATTCTAAGTAGATTTCCCTCATGTTTCTTCAGGATACGCTTTGTCTGAATAAGAATAAAATTGCTGCCTTTTTTTTTTTTAAGTTTTTAGTTAAATTCCAGGTAGTTAACATATAGTGTAATATTAGTTTCAGGTGTACAATACAGTGATTTAACATTTCAGTACATCGCCCTCTGTTCATCACGACAAATGCCCTCCTTAATCCCCATCACCTATTTCACCCATCCCCCCCACCCACCTGCTCTCTGGTAACCATCAGTGTGGTTTCTATAGTTAAGAGTCTGTTTCTTGGTTTGCCTCTATCTCTTTTCCCCTTTATTAGTTTGTTTCTTAAATTCCACATGAGTGAAATCATATGGTATTTGTCCCTCTCTGACTCACCTGTTTTGTTCAGCATAATACTCTCTAGCTCCATCCCTGTCATTGCAAATGGCAAATTCTCATTCTTTTTTATAACTGAATAGTATTTCATTACATATATATGTGTGTATATATATATATATACACACATATATATGTAATGAAATGTAATATATATATGTATATATATATATATACACACACACACACATACATACACATATAATATATAGATGTAATACATCTTTATCTATTCGTCTATCAATGGACACTTGAACTGTTTGCATTATTTGGCTATTGTAAATAATGTTGCTATAAACATCGGGGTGCATGTATCCCTTTGAATTAGTATTTTTGCATTTTTTGGGTAAATACCTAGTAGTGCAATTGCTGGATTATAGGATAGTTCTATTTTTATCTTTTTGAGGAACCCCCATACTGTTTTCCACAGTGGCTGCTCTAGTTGCATTCCCACGAACAGTAAGCTTGCTGCCCTTTTGAAGAACAGCATTGTAGTCAATGATTGGTAGTTGGCACAAGTTTTGATAATCAAGTAATATTCATATAGTTTCAGAATTATACCATAAGCATAACCAGATCTCCAATCAGACCTTGTACACTTGTACACTTAAATCCTCTGTTTCCAACCCTAGAGCCCTCTGATTTTACATCACGTCTAAGTAGCATAGGAGCCAATGGTTGGGGGAGTTCTGGGGTAAGAAATCCACAGACAAACCCTGTATTTGCTCTTCATTCTGTTTCTTTGAATTTCAACGTTAATGTTGTGGGAAACTCTGGCTCCTTCATGTGCTTATGTCAGAACACTGAAAGAACACTTAAATTCCCAAATGAAAATTCACATTATTTCAGGTATTTCCGGAATGTAGAATGAAAGCAAAATAATATTGCAAAACTTCTGCTGAGCTCCCAGAGTGTAATGATTTGTAGTGTTTCTTTCAGGGCTGCCTAATAACATGTCAGGAACTGAAAATGAAGGAGTACCTACTGTCCTTTGGATAACCCCATGTCATCTTGAGGGTTTCCTCTAATAGTTCTCTCCTCTATTCAGATTCAGCTCCTGTCTCCTCTTCAGAACCTAACACTTGATTTCCTGGACCTATAAAGACCATATAGGCACATGTATTAAAGCAAAAGAGGTATTACAAGGCTGCTCTGTAGGAACTTGGAATCAGGCAGTGGCTGAAGTGCAATTTAAACATGTTTCCAGAGGAAAGATGTGAGTAAAATATTAACGCATAAGTTCAGGATTGCAAGAGAAGATTTGTATAAAAGGACAACAACTAGTTCCTGAGAATTGGTCCTCTGGGGCTGTTTATAGCGAACTCTGGCCTTGAAACTCTTAAGTCCGAAATATAGGGGTGGAAACTTTGGCCTGACTTCCCTGCTCCCTCACACATAGCCCAAATTCAGCCTGACTTTTTCAAAATCTTCACTTCGCATGGGTACCCTTTAACAACAAGAGGGTAGACATGGATCTTGCTTATGTGATTCAACTTCCAGCTTATCAAGAGTGAAATAGATAATGTGAAGTATAAGAGAGAGCCTGGATATCCACTAGCCCAAAAGAAAGCAAGTTAAAAAAAATAAAAATAAAAAATAAAAAAGAGTAAATGAAACAAGATGGGATTGGGAGGGAGACAAACCATAAGTGACTCTTAATCTCACAAAACAAACTAAGGGTTGATGGGGGGAGGGGGGTTGGGGGGGTGGGGTTATGGACATTGGGGAGGGTATGTGCTATGGTGAGTGCTGTGAGGTATGTAAACCTGGCGATTCACACACCTGTACCCCTGGGGATAAGAATATATTATATGTTTATAAAAAATAAAATTAAAAAAAGACTTAAAAAAAAAATAAGGCTGAAGAAAGTCCAGAGTTAATAATGGCATATCAACCCTCCAACTCATTTCTTTTAACCCTTAAGAAAAGGGAATATATATATATACACACACACACACAGAATGTATGTATTTTATATATATATATATATATATATATATATATATATATATATATATATAAAATTAACATATAATGTATTATTTGCTTCAGGGGTACAGGTCTATGAATCATCAGTCTTACACAATTCACAGCACTCACCGCAGCACATTCCTTCCCCATCACCCATCACCCAGCCACCTCATCCCCCCCCCCCCCCCCCCCCAGCAACCTTCAGTTTGTTTCCTGAGGTTAAGAGTCTTTCATGGTTTGTCTTCCTCCCCAGTCCCATCTTCTTTCATTTTTTCCCTCCCTTCCCCCTACAACCCCCCACCCTGCCTCTCAAATTCTCATATCAGAGAGATCATATGATAGTTGTCTTTCTCTGATTGACTTATTTTGCTTAGCATAATACCCTCTAGTTCCATCCATGTCATTGCAAATGGCAGGATTTCATTTATTTGATGGCCGCATAGTATTCATATATATATCTATATATGTATATAGGTATATATAGGTATGCATATATATCTTATCTCTCTCTCTCTCTCTCTATATATATATATATATATATCACATCTTCTTTATCCTTTCATCTGCTCATGGACATCTAGGTTCTTTCCATAGTTTGGGTATTGTGGACATTGCTGCTACAAACATTTGGTGCATGAGCCTTTTTGGATCACTACATTTGTACCTTTAGGGTAAATATCCAGTAGTGCAATTGCTGGGTCATAAGGTAGCTCTATTTTCAACTTTTTGAGGAATCTCCATACTGTTTTCCAGAGTGGCTGCTCCAGCTTGCATTCCCACCAACCGTGTAGGAGGGTTCCCCTTTCTCCACGTCCTCGCCAGCATCTGTCATTTCCTGACTTGTTAATTTTAGCCATTCTGACTGGTGTGAGGTGGTATCTCACTGTTGTTTTGGTTTGTATTTCCCTGATGCGAAGTGATGTTGAGCACTTTTTCACGTGTCTGTTGGCCATTTGGATGTCTTCTTTGCAGAAATGTCTGTTCGTGTCTTCTGTCCAAAAAGGGACAATACTTTATATCAGGAATTAAAAAAAACATTTTCTGTAAAGTTTTTGTGAAGGGCCAGATAATAAACATTTTAGGCTTCCTGGATCTTATGCCGTCTATTGTAACTACTCCACTCTGATGTTGTAATGCCAAAGCAGTCATCAATACTACTTAAATGAATGAGCATGGCCATGTTTCAATAAAATTTTATGTATGGACACTAAAATTTGTATTTCATATAATTCATACATGCACAGAATATTAACCTTTGGACTGTTTTCATTCATCAAAAATTATTTTAAAATTATTAACTCAAGAGCTGTACAAAAGTAAGTGACCAATGGGAATTTGCCTAAGACCACAGAGAACTGACACTTAGACATTGATTGACTCAATGCAGAGGTAGAATGGCTTCCAGTCAGCAACTACTTCTGGATATGAGGTCTGGATAAGTGTACAGCACTTTGAGATAACTGAAGGCATGCCTTGATTTTGTGTGAACAGAGAAGAAAGTAGTAGGGAGCCCTTTGATGTTAGCATATGGAGATCTCTGCTGGCCAATTCTAACACACAGCTACTCACCTACACTGCATCATTATTGAAACTTGAAAAAGCCATCCTGTCTGAGTAGGCAGAATAGAAAAAGGTACCATTCCCGGACAAAGAAAGTAGGAAAAGGAGCTTCCTATAGACTAATAAAAATAGAAAGGACTCTGGATGTGTTCACTGTGCCCAAGTACCCTTCATGCCTAGAACACAATATTTGAAAACAAGGAAAAGGCAAAAATTTCAGCCCCCTCTTGCCCTTTTCCAACATACTCAGGAGCTCACAAAAAAATCTTACAAATTTTTTTCTCTCAAATTGATTTGTTCAATTTCTTTAGAAAATGTTTTTCTTTTCTTTTCTTTTTTTTCCTGGAGTGAAAGCACCTTCTTGCAATTTGGTGGGTTTGGGGTAGAGGATTGGAGTGGAGGGATCTACTGTTGCATAAAAAGACTTTCAAATAATACCTGTTTCTAATAAACCACAACTTATTCTAAGCCTTAACTGAAACTAGAATGTTTGAAGTTCTCTATGGAAGACAGAGTGCCTACCCTGCTGGAGCTCTTCCTTCTGTTGCTCTGTCAAGTTTTATGAGAATCAGCAGTAGCAGGGCTCTGCCTGCTGTTCTTTCCTATCAATCTGTTTAGATCTCTCATTGATTGGCAGCTTCCCTCATTTTCATCTTACTTATAGAAAGAGAAACTTCTTTTCTTCTTTTCTTTTCATTTTAGAGAGAGAGGGGAGGAAAGTGGAAGATAAACTCATGGCTTGGGTTTCTCATCTTCAATAGTACAATGAGATTTTTTTTCTTTTTCATTATCAAACTGATTACAATGGAGGCAGGTTGGGCCACTCTGAAAAACATTGCCTAAGTGGATATAGACCCTATCTATCTTTCTTTGCTCCTCTCTCACCCATAGCAAGGGGTTACAATTCTGTCTAGAAATCAGGCTGTCAGCTTCACCATCCATTAACTGTGAGAGATTGCACATTATTCAAAGTAATTTATATTATCTTATTTAAACCTCACAAGTGAAGTAGGTAGTATTTATGATTTTCCCCATTCACAGATGAGAAATAAAGTTTGTCAAGCTTGGCATATTTAAATAAGACACTCATGGTTAGTGCAGCATATTATAATCAATATGCCATCATTACACTATGATGACTTTATCTCATTTTGTTATGAGTATCAAGTAGGAAATAAAGGCAGAACATTTGGTTCGTGGTACTCAGTAATAAATATTAGCCATTTTTTTATTGGTGTTAAGCCTAAAACATATGAAACTTGTACACAGCCTTAACTGTTGCCTTTTTCTCACTTATTCTTCCATCTTCTGACTACTTGACCAAACACTACACCTGCTCCAAGACCATTTCTTCCATAAAGACTGTTCTATATAATCTGAGTTTTATTTCTTAATTCTCACAACAATCATATTTCTTTTAATCCAGAGTACTGTTCATTGTTACCTTTTAAAATGTGTTTTACTTTTATAAACACACTCTTTTAATGTGGAGCCATATATTAAATTCCTGGTGTTCTCTTAAGAGCATGCAGAAGAGGACTGGGCAGAGATTAAGCATTCAGATATTTATTGATGGAAGATTTAATTCCATACCATATGTATGAGGCTCCCAAATTTAGATCTGGAGGTGGTCTAGAGAAGAGATGCATATGTGTTATGTGGCTTTATATAAAAATATGTAAGTATATATTCAAACTGATATCTATAATAAAGCATTAAGAATTGAACTTTACAGCCTTGTTAATTTTGGCCATTCTAACTGGTGTAAGGTGGTATCTCAATGTGGTTTTGATTTGAACCTCCCTGATGGCTAGTGATGATGAACATTTTTTCACGTGTCTGTTAGCCATTTGTATGTCTTCGTTGGAGAAGTGTCTATTCATGTCTTCTGCCCATTTTTGACCTGATTAACTCTTTTGTGTGTGTTCAGTTTGAGGAGTTCTTTATAGATCTTGGATATCAGCCCTTTATCTGTAGTGTCATTTGCAAATATCTTCTCCCATTCCGTGGGTTTTCTCTTTATTTTGTTGACTGTTTCCTTCACTGTGCAGAAGCTTTCGATCTTGAGGAAGTCCCAAAATTTCATTTTTGGTTTTGTTTCCTTTGCCTTTGGAGATATATCTTAAAAGAATTTGCTTGTGGCTGATGTCAAAGAGGTTACTGCCTATGTTCTCCTCTAGGATTCTGATGGATTCCTGCCTCACATTGATGTCTTTTATCCATTTCGAGTTTATCTTTGTGAATGGTGTAAGAGAACGGTTGACTTTCCTTCTTCTACACTTAGCTGTTCAATTTTTCCAGGACCATTTATTGAAGAGACTGTCTTTTTTCCTGCTTTACCAAAGATTAGTTGACCATAAAGTTGAGGGTACATATCTCGGCTCTCTACTCTGTTCCACTGGTCTATGTGTCTGTTTTTGTGCCAGTACCATGTTGTCTTGGTGATCACAGCTTTCTAGTAAAGCTTGAAATCAAGCAATGTGATGCCCCCAGTTTTATTTTTCCTTTTTAACATTTCCTTAGCAATTTGGGGTCTCTTCTGATTCCATACAAATTTTAGGATTGTTTGCTCTAGCTCTTGGAAAAATGCCGGTGGAATTTTGATCGGAATGGCATTGAAAGTATAGATGGCTCTAGGCAGTATAGACATTTTAACAATGTTTATTCTTCCGATCCATGAGCATGGAATGGTCATCCATCTTTTTGTGACTTGTTCAAAAACAACATGTGCTGGAGAGGATATGGAGAAAGGGGAACCCTCTTACACTGTTGGTGGGAATGCAAGTTGGTGCAGCCACTCTGGAAAACAGTGTGGAGATTCCTTAAGAAATTAAAAAAAAAATAGAGCTTCTGTATGACCCTGCCATTGCACTACTGGGTATTTATCCCAAAGATATAGATGTATTGAAAAGAAGGGTCATCTGTTCCCCAACATTCATAGCAGCAATGGCCACAGTTGCCAAACTGTGTAAAGAACCAAGATGCCTTTCAGCAGATGAATGAATGAAGAAGATGTGGTCCCTATATACTATGGAGTATTATGCCTCCATCAAAAAGGATGAATACCCAATTTTTGTATCAAAATGGATGGGATTGGAAGAGATTATGCTGAGTGAAATAAGTCAAGCAGAGAGAGTCAATTATCGTACGGTTTCACTTATTTGAGGAGCAGAAGGAATAACATGGAGGACGTGGGGAAATGGAGAGGAGAAAGGAGTTGGAGGAAATTGGAGGGGGAGATGAACCCTGAGAGACTGTGGAATCTGAGGAAATAACTGAGGGTTTTGGAGGGGAGGGAAGTTGGAAGGTTGGGTGAGCCTGGTGGTGGGTAATTTGGAGGGCACATATTGCATGGAGCACTGGGTGTAGTGCATAAACAATGAATTCTGGAACACTGAAAAGAAATTTAAAAATAAATAAAATTAAAAAAAAAAAGAATTGAACTTTACAGTTACCCTACCCTTTTGCCCATTTTCCATTCTTCACTTTCCTGCTTCATTAGTACATTCCTTTAACACCTTAATACATTCTTTTTCATTTCATTCATTGATACATTCTTTTTCTATAGTATTAAGAGAGAGAGATTATACTTGATATTTTTCTACAACTTACCTTCTCTTCTTTACCCCCAGGGACAATTTGACAGCTCTATTTTCCTATGCTCACCAAAAAAGAAAATTAGCAGGTAAGAAACAATGCACAATTTAAATCTTTGTTGAAAGCAACATAAATGAAAGTTGAGTTGATGGACATTTGGGCTGTTTCTATAATTTGGCTGTTGTAGAGAATGCTGCTATAACCATTGGGGTGCATGCATCCCTTGGAATTAGTATTTTTGTATTCTTTGTGTAAATACTTAGTAGTGCAATTGCTGGATCATAGAGTAGTACTATTTTTAACTTTTTGAGGAAATTCCCTACTATTTTTCAGAGCGGCTGCACCAGTTTTCATTTCCACCAACCAGTGTAAGAAGGTTCCCCTTTCTTCTCATCTTCACCAACATCTGTTGTTTCTTCTGTTGTTGATTTTAGCCATTCTGACAGGTGTGAGGTGATATGCCATTGTAGTTTTGATTTGGATTTCCCTGATGATGAACGATGTTGAGCAACTTTTCTTGTATCTGTTGGATAGCTGTATGTTTTCTTTGGAAAATGTCTATTCATGTCTTTTGGCCATTTTTAAATTGGATTATTTGTTTTTAGGGTATTGAGTTTTATAGGTTCTTTATATATTTTGGGTACTAACTTTTATCAGATGTGTCATTTGCAAATATCTTCTCTCATTCAATCAGTTGTCTTTTAGTTCTGGTGATTATTTCTCTTGCTGTGCAGAAGATTTTTATTTTGATGAAGTCCCAATAGTTGTTTTGCTTGTTTGTTTTTGTTTTGTTTTGTTTTGCTTTGCTTTCCATTTCCTCATGAGACATATCTAGCAAGAAGTTGCATGGGTAAAAAAGATGTGGTATCTATATACAATGGAATATTACTTAGCTGTAAAAAAGAATGAAATGTTTCCATTTATGATAATGTGGTTAGAGCTAGAGAGTATAAAGTGAAATAAGTCAGTCAGAGGAAGACAAATGCTCATATAATTTCACTCATGTGGAATTTAAGAAACAAAACAAAGAAGAAAGGGGAAAAGAAAGAGAAAGAGAGATAGAAAGAGAGAGAGAAGAGGCAAATTAAGAAGCAGGCTCTTAACCATAGAGAACAAACTGATGGTTACCAGAGGGAAGGTGAGTTGGGGGATGAGTGAAACAGATGATAGGGATGAAGGAGTGCACTTGTCGTGATGAGCACCATGTATTGTATGTAAATGTTGGGTCACAAAATTGTACCCCTGAAACTAATATTTCATTGTATGTTAAGTAATTGAAATTTAAATAAAAATTTAAAATATAAAGGAAAGTTTGGTAAGGACAATAATACTAAACACTCAAAAACTAAATATGAACAGAGAGAACATTAATGCTGATTAACAGAATTCTTTGAATGCTTAATGTTTACATAAAGATCCAAGTCAATTTCCCTTATTCAGCAGAACCAGATTCATCTAAATTCTCACCTTAATTAATGGGGCTCCCTAGAAGAAGCCAAAAAGAATGAATGATAATTAAATGCTAATTTTGCACCGTTAAAATTACTGCAAATTACATGCAAATTGGAAAACATAATCAGTAAATGATCTTTCTCTATGAAATTCCTGCTGCTATTATCTGAATTTATTTTATGTTACATTCAAGGAAAATATTCAGGACTCTGGGCAGAGAGTAGCCTGTCATTTCAGGGACTTGGAGTTCACTGCTGTCAGGGCCAATAGTAGCCTTGGTTGATAAAACTTTGAAATAACAGTAACAGTGAGAAAAGAGAGAAATAGAAAGATGTTTAGGGGTGAATTATAATGTCTATTGGTCAAATGAACAAAAGCAAAGTCTTCTCTAAAAGAGGTCATGTAATGTGGGTTCTGTAGATGGAAACAGGTCGCCTTAATGTAAACAAGTTTAAAAAGCAGTAATTACCACCAGAGAGAGAATTGAGCCTGGTCAAAGTGATGCAAATTTTGTATTTAAAAATTTCATATAATATCTTTACAACTTCCATGCTGATGTAGCCAATTTTAGTAATTATGGGGCTTTTCTAGACAAGTAAGTCTTCATTTTACCAAACAGAGTTCTCTCTTGTTGTTTACTGTTTTCCTTAGAGATGATGAAGTACCAAGTACTGAGCAGTAATTGGGTGTTAGTTATTCTCCATTTGTCCTTCCAGATCAGCACCTGCCCCTTCTCACCCTGTCTGGGTGACAGGATTCTGGCTTCTGTAGACTCTATCACAAGGGCTCCCTTGTCTTCTCTTTAGCCAATCGAGGCTCGAGTGGAAGATTGGTGGGTGGGAGAACCATGAAGTAAGAGTATGTATTTTCCCCTCCCATTTGTTGCGCTATGATTTGGCAGTGGCTGTTCTCCTTTACCTAGAGCCACAGCTCTTACTGTGGCTGACTCTCTCCCACCACTACAGCTTTTGATGGTGTCTCATGTCAGCAACATCTGTTTGTCTTTCGTGAGTAAGGATGGCAACACCTTCTGGCTATTGGAGTTCCTAACACTTCTACTTCTTCTTTGCTGTTTGGTTCCTATAAACCTCTCCACAATTTTGTAAACAGTCCCTTCATTAAACTGTCTCAGTTATTACTTCAATGTGCATAGCAAGGGTAATGATAAAAATGATTCATTTTCTGAAGCTTTATTTAGTTATCAATTTTTTAGGCAATTTTTTGTTAAGTCTAAAAGTATTGGCTCTTTTTTGTGGGGAGAATTCACTCCATTTTCTTCTTCTGAAATATTTCTCTATCCCACTCTTCACCTCCCAGTGAGGGCTTCTGGGCCAAATATTGTCACATTTATGCTACTGCAGCCCTTTCTATATACTTTATGCTGGCATTTATTGGCTCTGATTGTAATTAATAATTTATATGCCTCTCTCTTAAAATGTTCCCTGCCTTATTTATCATTGTAATTTCAGATTTTGAATGGTGACTAAGAAAATTGGAATGCAATAATGCTTAGTTAATGAGTTAATATCTGGGGATAAGTTTTCTAAGAGAAGACATAGCTCTGTGGCTCTAATGTGTTTCATATTTTTTTCTTCCAATTTTTTATTTAAATTCTGGTTAGTTAACATATAGTATAATATTGGTTTCAGAAATACAATTTAGTGATTCATCACTTACATATAACATTGAGTGTTTATCATAACAAGTGCCCTTCTTAATATCCATCACCCATCTAGCCCATCCCCCACCGCTTCCCTCCATCAACCCGCAGTCTGTTCTCTGTCATTAAGAGTCTCTATGGTTTGGGGCACCTAGGTGGCTCAGTGGGTTAAGCCTCTGCCTTCGGCTTGGGTCGTGAACCCAGGGTCCTGGGATCGAGTCCCGCATCGGGCTCTCTGCTCAGCAGGGAGCCTGCTTCCCTTCCCCTCTCTCTGCGTGCCTCTCTGCCTACTTGTGATCTCTCTCTGTCAAATAAATAAATAAAAATCTTTATTAAAAAAAAAGAGTCTCTATGGTTTGTTTCCCTCTCTCTCTCTCTCTCTCTTTTTTCCCTTCCCATACATCTAATAATTTTAATGATGTTTTAGAATAGATGGATCCTATCATGATCACATAACATCGTGGTTATGAACATGGTCTCTTCGGCCAAACTATCTTCTTTAGCTCTGGTCTCTACCATTTGCCTTAATAAGTGAGCTTGAAGATAACCTCTCAGTGTCACAGTTTCTTTATGTATAAAACGGTGATAATAGCAATACTTATTTAATAAGATTGTTGTATGGATTAGAAGAGTTAATACCTTGAAAATATTTAAGTAGGCTTATATCAAATTTATGGTAAGCAAAGAGAATATTTCAGAACTAATTGCAAATTGGACATAAATAGATTATCAGAATTTTAGTTCCTCCATTGAGTCTTAAAAACACATAAAATTGATAATGTGGAATTGATGGTCAAAAAATTAGTCTATTGTTAGGTTCTTAGCATCCTGCAGAAGATCTTATCTTTTTCTTGGGCAGTGATCATGAGCCACAAAGTAATAGTCTTTTAAATGACTTCTATAGACATTCAATTTCAGGTAGCACTGTGTTACAGTTATCAGTGGAGGTTTTATATGATAGTCTTCCGTTTCTCTGAGTATTTGGGAGACATCACATTTTGGTTTCCTGAGCGCGGATGATACCCACTAATTTTCTGTGGACTTTTGAAAAACTAAAATAGGAATATGGACAAGGCTTCTGGATGCCAAATGCTTCAACTATAATCATATTCTGAAAATTTCTATCATTAATAGTTAGTAGCACAAGTTTTGAAGTCAGACATGTGGGCTTTAAATTTGCTCCACTTACTAGCTATATGACCTTGGGCTGATTATGTAAATTCTGTTTTAATTCCTTTATGTGTAAAGTGGAAATAATAATGGTATCTACTTCATAGGGCTTTTATAGGAATTAAGTGAGGCAATCATATAGAGCTCTTAGAAGAGGGCCTGTAACAAAGGAAGTGCTTAAATTGTTAAGTATTATTGTTTTGTTTTAAAATAGACTTATAGACTTTAAGAGTTTCACACAAATTGTTGACTTGAAAGAGTAGGTAGAGACAACTTACCAATGAAAAATAAATTTAATCTTTTTTTTTTTTTGGTGATAGTGTTTAAAAGTAATAAGTATTTTAAACAAAAACTAGAGGGTTACTTTATCTTTCCTTTCAGGGTGACTATAAATGTGATTTAGAGCTACCTCATGGATCAAAATTCTCCCTAACAATACCTGAAGGAGTTATTTTAACTCTGGGCATTAAGATTACAAAAAGGTTAATAGCTAAGAAATTAGTTCTTTCAAGGAAATGCTCCATATTTAGTTATTTGATGGCAATAAAATTTCTATTTTTAATTTAGCTTACAGATTATATGTATACATATATGTAAAGCCTAGCCAGGAGTGTCTCAGGTAACATCAATCTAGTTCATCCTTCTCTCTCCTTGAACTATTCCTACCCTGCCCTCTGATCTACCATGGTGACCTCATATTGACCACAGTTATTTCTTGTTTTCAGTGTTAGAGCTGATAGACTTAGTGCAGAGTTCTCTGAGACTGTTCAAATTTCAGTCTATACTGTAGAATTTCAACAGTTGGATTTATGGTGCTGTTGCAATTCCACTGTTTGTGATTGTTATTGTGCAAAACTCTGCCATTTACTAACCTGGTACCCTTAGGCAAGTGTGTCTCCATCCCCTACCTGCAAAATGAAGTTAATAATAATACATAGCTTATAAGGATTAAAAAAATTAACATTTGTAAAACCTTTAAAACATGACTTAGTACGTAGTAAGCATTATATCAATATTTGTACAATAAAACAAAGATATATAAGACATAGTAGAACCCTAAAATATTTGATGACAGGGAAGTGATAGTGAATCTTCCAATTTTGGAGGTGACTTTAGGTTCTTTAAGGTTCCAAACTAAAGTCCTACCCTACACTACAAGAGAATTTACACTGGTTGATTGAAGGGGCATAAAAGTGATCTTAACATATATAGGAAAGTGGATTCTGAGCTTCTGGCATAGATGAAGGAAACATTTTAGAAGGGATACAGATGATGCAGTAAAGAAAGTGGCCCTATGTGCTTTCAGGGCCAAAAAGTCAATATGATGCCTGGGATTATTAGACAGAGATTAGAAACAAAACAAAAAACCTGTGAACGGTGTTCCAGAAATGAATTGGGAGATTCATGCTGGTCTATGCTCTTTTGTAACAATCTTGGGCAAACTATGTAAGGTCAATGAGTGTTGGTTGCTGTACTTGCAAAATATGTGCTTTTTAGTACATGTTTACATCATGAGATTATGAGGACTACATGACTTTGGGTGGTCATGTACTGTTGTCACTATAAAATAAACCAACATAATGTCATTAGTATTTTTATTGTTAATGAAGCCCTGATGTTACCATTTTATGAAAACATGGATGATTCATTTCCTGTAATTCTTAGTACACTTTGACAACCCTAGAGAAAAAGTGAAAAAAAAAAAAAAACTCAGGAAGATATTAAATATTAGGGAAAGACCCTTCCTCCTTCTACTACTTCCATTACTAGCTTCTGGAAAAAAAAAAGAAAAAAGAAAAAAATTTTAAATCAAACATGTAAATGGAGACTAAAACAAAGAAAATTTGGAGAATAGAAGAATTCAGAGATACAAACTTTTTTTTTTTTAGATTTTATTTATTTATTTGACAGAGAGATAGAGAACAGAAGTAGGAAGAACAGCAGGCAGAGGCAGAAGGAGAAGCAGGTTCTCCGCCGAGCAGGAAGCCCAATGTGGGGTTCCATCCCAGGATCCTGGGATCATGACCTGAGCCAAAGGCAGCCACTTAACCAACTGATCCACCCAGGCACCCCCAGAGATACAAACTTGTAATCTTTCCTATTACTACAGTAATGAGTTGTGATAAATTTGTTTAAACTTCTAAAAATATAAATCTTTCCCTACTGTATATTACAGCTTGGGTTATTGAATTCTATAGTTTGCCTAACTTGATGTGACATGAACATTTCTATTTATCCTAAAAGCAAACTTTCAATAGCTTATCAGTTATTTTTAAAATTCTAGAAATCCCACATCCCTTTTCAATTTTGTGTTTTACCAATTTCTGTTGCTAAAGAAGTAGAAAAATTTATTGGATTTGATTATAGGAAAGATGATTCTTATGCAAAATTTTGTAGATGAAAGATAAGACATAGCTTGTCAAAGAGAAAGGAAAACATTTCTTCCTTTAAAAATGGTTCTTGAAAAATATTCTACTCTTCTAGAGGATAACAATTATAGAGTGCTTGCATGGCTGGGCACTGTTTTAACAACTTCAAAGATTTAACTCATTGAATTCTCCTAACAGTCTTGTGAGGTAGGTCTGTTTTCATACCCATACTACATGTGAGGAATTCAAGATAGAGAAAGGATGAATAACTTGCCCAAGATTATGCAGCTAATAAATTGTGGAGGTGGCAATACATGGAACACAACAAATTAGACTATTATAGGAAGTGAAGTCAATTTAAAAAGGAAATTCTCAGGGCGCCTGGGTGGCTGAGATGGTTAAGCATCTGCCTTTGGCTCAGGTCATAAAAATATATGATTGCCATAAGTACCAGACACTACTAATCTAACTGTTGTGTACTGATTAGAAAAAACAAAAACAAACAAAAAACCATCTGTGAACTTAATACCGAGTTGACTCCATTAAAAAAGAAAGAAATGATGTCATCCTGCTACAAACAAAGAAAATGGTGGAAGATTTGAACAACTCAAAGAACATGGTAGTGCAGACCTGCTGAACTCAGGGGAAAAAAATGCAATAGAAACCAGGATTTATTTCAGTTTAGGCAGGTTGACCTAATTATAGTATAGCAACTCAATTCTCCCCAAAGATTGGTATAACCATAGGGGACAAGTACATGGACTATGGAATTAGACAGCCTGGCAACCAATCTAAGATGTGCAACCTACTAGAAGCATGATTTGGGGAAATTTTAGTCAACTTCTCTGTATTTCAGTTTTATTATCCTGAGAATGGGAGTTGTAATTTTCCTACTTCATGGAGTTGATGTAAGGCTTACATTAATGTATGTGAAGTAAATAGAACAGTTTCTACAATATAGTAAACCGTAAGTTAAACTTACAATTATTATAAGCAAATTCCACTAATTTTAAAACTATTTAATTGAGGGATAATTGACATCAAGTAAAATGCACATACTTAAACAATTTTACACCTACACACCCCAGTCTCCAGGGACCAAATCAAAGGTGACTGTCAGAGAGGGTCTGCTGCCCTCTGAGTCCCACTGAGGCCATCAGTAGCCCATTAGGGCCCAGTACAAGGCAGGGGTTCAGGGAGCCATGTGCTCCTGGAAGCCCTTCCATTTACCTTCCCTCCTTCCCAAGAGGTTGCTCCAGACTCACTGCCTCCGGAGGCTGGCTCACTCATGTGTAACTGTAGCTGCTGCTGGCCATAGGCAGGTGGTACACTTCTAGATAGATGGGACAGCTATAGTAGACCTCAGGGCTGCCACTGCTGAGCTGAGGCCGCTAGGCTTCAGAACATAGCCATGCTGTGAACAGGATTACTGCTGCCCCTGCCCCTGAGTTGGTGATTCATGGTGACGGGCAGAGTAGGTGGTTCTCAGATGTTTTTCAATAAATATTCATATAAAACTATAAATGTATTTTCTCTTATGATTTTCTGAATGACATTTTCTTTTCTCTGTCCTACTTTATTGTAAGAATAGAGTATATAAAACATATAACATATAAAATATGTATTAATTGAATGCTTATGTTATTGACAAGGCTTCTGATCAACAGTAGGCTATTGTATTTAATTCTGGGGGGAGTCAAAAGTTATACAGGGATTTTTGACTGCCGGGTGCTGGGTGCCGAATCCCCATGTTGTTCAAGGGTCAACTGTATTTCAGCCTAGACAAGCTGACATAGGACAAAGACATCTCAGGGAATCACACTGATTGATTTCCCAAATATTGAACCCACTTTGTATTGCTGAGGCAAATCCTACTTGATCATGAGGTTTAATCATTTGATATAATGCTGAACACAAAATTTTTAAAAATAATTCTGATTTTCTGAAGAATTAACATTTCTTCTTTAAAGAAAAGTTCACTAGTGAAATCAGTCTGGACCTGGAACTTCCTTTGTGGAAAGGTTTTTAGCTACAAAGTCAAATTCCTTAATATGTACAGAACTATTCTGATTATCTCTTTTTGTTTTGTTTTGTTTTTTGAGTGAGCTTTGGCAGTTTGTGTCTTTCAAGGAATTTTTCTATTTCATATAAATTAAATTTATTGGCATAATGTTCAGAATATTTTCTTTCTACCCCTTAGTATTTGTAGAGTAGGGATGTCATTTCTCATTTTTGATATTGGTAATTGATATGTTTGCAGTTTCTTCCTGATCAATCTAGCTAGATTTTCCAAGCTTATTATCATCTCCCATTTTTTTTTGTTGTTTTATAGATTTTTCTGTTTCTTCTTTGTTCTCTGTTTTACTGATTTTCACTCTAATTTTGATTATTTCCTCTTTTCTAGTATCTGACCATTTTGGTAAATATTCTTGAAAAGAATATATGTTTTGTTGTTATTGGGTAGAGTGTTCTATAGTGTCAGTTAGATCAAGGTGGTTCAAAGTGCTGCTCAAATCCTTTCTATTGTTACTGATGTTCCGCCCACCTGTTTATCAATTACAGAAAGATCTGTGTTGAAATCTTCAACTCTAATTGTGGATTTGTGTATTTCTCTTTGCAGTTTTATCAGTTTTTGCATCATATATTTAGAAACTCTGAAGTTAGTGTAGGAATGCTTAAAATTATTACATCTTCTTATATAATTGATCTATTTATCATTATGAAATTAATCTCTTTATCCCCAAAATATTCTTGCTCTGAAATTTTCTTTGATGTGTATCAGCTTTCTTTTGATTAACATTAGCGTGGTGTAACTTTTTTTCATCTCTTTTTAAAACCTATCTGTGTCACTATATTTAAAGTAAGTTTCTTTTAGGCAAATTAGTTAGGTCTTGCTTTTTTTAATCCAGTCTGACAATCTCTGCCATTTAATTGGGTAATTAAGAGCTTTTCAGTTGATTCTTGATATATGCAATAGTTGTTATATAAAGTCACCATGATCACTGAATTAATGAATACCTAATTATTGCTCCTTTGGGAAATACAAGGTTATCTCCCAGAGCCTCTGGCTATAACTTATTTGCCAGCCAAGCAATATTTAATTTTGTTTTATGTGTATTTCTTATTAAAGATACCTTATTGAATATATATTGTGGATTCATTAATAATGACCTCATAGCCAGTTCATGCCCCAATGAAATTTGTCTAACACCCTCATTTTCATGGTAAGGCATAATGTTCTTATTCTTAGGAACACAACATAGATTTTGAGCACTGTGGTTGGGGGCCACTTTAAATGCCAAAATCACCAACCAAAAGCACAAAAATGCAAAAAATGTGACACTAAGTAGACTACAAAAAAGACATTAGGTTATATTAGGAGAGCTGAAACAAGAAGGCAGAGTGTCTATGTTTAACTTCATCTGAGAACTTACATGTCCAGAACTTAAATTTTTTACTGCTTTACCCAAGTCCATAGATGACTGGGAAAGCATAGCAATAATTGACTTTGGGGGTTACAAATAAATGTTAGTGAGCAGACAAATTTGCAAATACAGAATCCACAAATAATGAGGGCTGCCTATACATTTAATGAGATTACTGATATGATAATATTTAAATCTACCATTTTGCTTTTTTCTTCTACTTGTCCATTTGCTTTTCTTCCTTATTTTTCTGTCTTTTTTTGTATCGCTTCACATTATTTAATTTATCTTCTTGGCTTATTAGATAAAACTTTTGTTTTTTCTTAAACTCTGTTTACTAGTGGCTTTGGAATTCATAGTATATACCTTTAATATATAAACACCAATATTCATGTGTTATTATATGACTTCATATATAGTAAATGTATACTTTAATTTATCTCTACTGGTCCTTTGTAGTATTGTTGCCATGAATTTTACCTCTCTATTTTTCATAAAGCCCACAATAAATTATTACTATTTAACTCTTAAAAAATTTGAAATAGAAAAAATGTTTCAACCCACATAATTACCATTTCCTATGTTCCTCATTCCTTTTTCATAGACACAGGTTTTTATCTAGTGTCATTTTACTTCTCATTTAACATTTCCTTAGAATAGATCAGCTGTTGAATTCATCCAGATTTGCCTGTCTGAAAGTATTTTCATTTCACATTTGTTTTGAAGGATATTTTCCATGACAAAAAATTCTAAGGTTAATGGATTTTTTTCTTTCTA
The DNA here is from genome assembly GCF_010015895.1 of Lontra canadensis. Lineage (NCBI taxonomy): Eukaryota > Metazoa > Chordata > Mammalia > Carnivora > Mustelidae > Lontra > Lontra canadensis. The sequence continues at coordinate 30,626,981 of NW_022630995.1, forward strand.
TTCCTTAAAGATATTACCCCATGGCCTCTTAGCTTCATTGTTTCCATCAAGAAATTTGACATTGGATGTAGCAACTTTCTAGATATATCTCCTGAGGCAAGGGAAACAAAATAAAAAATCAGCAATTGGGACTTCATCAAAGTAAATAAAACGTTTCTGCATAGTGAGGGAAAAGATCAACAAAACTAAAAGGCCACGTATAAAAAGGGAGAAGATGTTTGGAAATGTCATATCTAATAAAGGGTTAGTATCCAAAATCTAAAAATAACCTATAAAACTCAACACTCCCAAAACAAATAATCCAGTTAAAAAATGGGCAGAAGATGCAAACAGACATTTTTCTGAAGAAGACATACAGATGGCCAACAGACACATGAAAAGATGCTTAATAGCATCTTTGTATCAAGTCTTTCATACATCTTTGTATCATCATCTTTGATGAATGCATCATCAAGGAAATACAAATTGAAACTACAATGAGATATTATCTCATGCCTGTCAGAATGGCTAAAATCAACAACACAAGAAACAACAGGTGATGACGAGGATGGGGAGACTGTGCCCCTTGCATGGTTGATGGGAAGGTTGAACATGCAACCATTCTGGAAAAGAGTACAGAGTTTCCTCAAAAAGTTAAAAATAGAACTATCCCACGATCTAGCAATTGCTCTACTAGGTATTTACCCAAAGAATAAAAAAATACTAATTTGAAAGGACATATGCACCCTGATGTTCATAGCAGCATTATCTATAGTAGCGAACTTATGGAAACAGCCCATCCATAGACTGATGAAATGGATTAAAAAAGACATAGTATGTGCACACACACACACACACACACACACACACACACACAGGGGAATACTACTCAGCCACAAAGAAGAATGAAATACTGCCATTTTTAATGACATGGATGAAGCTAGAGAGTATTAAACTAAGTGAAACAAGTCAGAGAAAGACAGATACCATATGATTTCACTTGTATATGGAACTTAAAAAGCAAAACAAATGAGCCAAAAAAAGAGAGAGAGAGACAGACCAAGAAACAGACTCTTAACTCTAGAGAACAAACTGATGTTCACCAGAGGGTAGGTGGGTGGGGGGATGGGTGAAATAAGTGATGGAGATTAATAAGTCCACTTGTGATGAGCAGAAGGTGATTTATGGAAGTGTTGAATCACTATATAGTACATCTTAAATCTTACATCGCATGTTACCTAACTGGAATTTACATAAAAACAAATAAATTTAAAAAAATAAATTTGTTTTTCTTCTGTTTGTCTATTTTTCTCTGGCTGCTTTCAAGGTTTTTCTCCTTTTTTTGGATTTAAGTGGTTTTATTATAATGCACCTTGACCTAATTTTCGTGTTTCTTTTGCTTGAAGTTCATTGAGCTTCTTAGATCTGTGAGTTTATAATATTTATCAGATTTGGAAAATAATTAGTCATTATTCAATTTTCCTCCTGTCTTTGGTAATTACTTTCATTCATATATCAGGCTGCTTGATATTATCACATAGCTCACCGATTCTTTATTCTTTTTTTTTATTCTCTTTTAAACGTCTTTTACTCTCAGTTTCATTTGGATAATTTCTATTGCCATTTTCAAGTTCACTAAAGTTTCTACTCTTCATTTATCCCGGCAAGTGTATTTCTAATTTCAATATTATAGTTTTTTTTTCTTTTTTTTTAAGATTTTATTTACTTGTTAGAGAGAGAGAGGGCATGTGGGTATGGGGCAGCAGAGGGAGAGGGAGAAGCAGGTTCCCCACTGATCAGGGAGCCTAATGAGGAACTTGATCTTAGGACACCAGGATCATGACCTGAGCCAAATGCAGATGCTTAATTGACAGAGTCATCCAGGTGCCCCTCAAATATTGTAGTTTTCATCTCTAGAAATTCAGTTTGAATCTTTGTATATCTTTGATGTCTCTTCTAAACATGTCCAATCTTTCTTCTTTCTTCTTAAACATATAAAATATAGTTAACCTTTAATATTTTTTAAAGATTTTGTTTATTTATTTGACAGACAGAGATCACAGGTAAGCAGAGAGGCAGGCAGAGAGAGAGGGGGAAGCAGGCTCCCCGCTGAGCAGAGAGCCTGATGTGGGGCTCGATCCCAGGACCCTGGGATCATGACCTGAGCTGAAGGCAGAGGCTTTAACCCACTGAGCCACCCAGGTGCCGCTTAATATTTTTAATCTACTAATTCCATCATTCATAGAATTTCTGGGTTTTTATATATTTTCTCCTTTAGAGTCTTATTGTCCTTCTTCCCATGCCTAATACGTTTTGATTGGATGTCAGACACTGCCAATTTTACCTGTTCTGTGCTGGATACATTTATATTATTAGGGAAATTTTGGAGTTTGTTTGAGATACAGTTATTTGGAAATTGTTTGATTCTTTTACATCCTACTTTTAAACTTTTTGTATCAGACCACAGCAAGCTTCACAAAAGACTTCTTTCTGAGTATGCCATCTGTTACCCTGCAAATCATATTATTTTTCACTACAGTTGGTAAAAACAGGCACTATTTTAGTTCATATGTGTGTTCCAGATATTATTTCCTCTAATTCTTGGGGGTATTTCTTTTCCTCAGCCTTGGACAGTTTCCTCACATGTTTGTGCTGGTTAGAATTCACCTGAGGACTTGAAGTAGATTATCTCTGGATCTCAAAAGTTCTTTCCCTAATAGCTCTTTGCTGTCTGGTATGCTTTCTTGCAAACTTCTGCCTACTTTGATCTACCCAGACTCTCAGCTTTGTCTTCTCAACGTAGAAAGCTGTCCAGACTCTCTCTGGCTTCCTCCTTCCCTAAACTGTAGCCTGGAAATTTTCTCTATGTGCCAAGCTTGGGCACTTTCAAAGTTCATTGTGTTTGTTCCCATTGCCCAGAGATCAATTTCGTTCATTGTCTGATTTCCAGTGACTTGAGTCATATTTCCAACAGAGGCTAAATCCTTTCCCTTGTACTTTATTTTGACTAGAAGCAAAATAACTCTGACATTAATGTTTTAATTTTATTTGTTTTATGGCTTTGTTTTTCTTTAGCTTATCATTTTAATTTTCATTTTATAGTTATACAATACCTATGAACATAGGACTATATCACAACTTTAATATTTTTGAGGAACAGAAAATAATTACTAAAGATACCCTTGGGAATAGAATTGGGGAGAGAAAGAATTTTTTTATTTACAAGGTGTCCATATGTTATTCAAATTGTGAAACACTGTTTTAATTTGAAGAAGAATATGGTATCACTGTGTTTTAGCCTTAAATGACCTTATATTTTGAAAATGATTCTTTTTCTTTAACTTGTTGCCCTGCTATTTGCCTTAGAATTCCTTCCCACACCATTTTACTTCTGTGCCTCTTGCGATATGGACATGGACTTTTCTCTGTGGCGTGTAGTATCTATAAATGCTAGGATTTTTACTAATAGAGATTTCACTTATAGTTTTTAATTTTTACTATTAATAGCACATGCCAGGTTCAGGGGAATCTAGGTGGCTCAGTCAGTCAACATCTGACACTTGATTGCACTCAGGTCATCATGTCCTTCAGTGTTGTGAAATTGAGAACCATTTCTGGCTCCATGCCCAGTGTGGAGTCTACTTAACATTTTTTCTCTCCTTCTGCCCCTCCCCCTACTCTCCCTCTCTCTCCCTCTCTCTAAATAGATTTTTTTTTAAAATTTTTAAGTCACATGCCAAATTTAACACATCAGGTAATGAAAATTTGGGGATAGTTGACAATACACAGAACCAGAACAGCTTGTGTATAGTGAACCATGTTTAACAGGAAAGCAGAGAAACCCCAGTAGAGACCTCATCTTTAGTTTTTCCGGCTCCCGATTCCCCATCTTTGGTAGATTATCATGACCATGAAAAATGGGAGAAAGAGAAAACATCCAATCATCATGATTTATATGATTTATGATTTTGTTTCTTTGATTGGTTCTGGTTTAGGATCAGATATCTACTTCCATTATATTGGAATATCCATGGAGGTAGCAACTTATAACTTGTTTATCACTGATTCTAATACTTAGAACAGTATCCAGAACAAATGCTCAGAAAAATATGTTGAGTATATTAGAAATCCTAGAAATCATATCAACACAATTTTCTCATATGAAAGAAATCAGAAATATCTGTGTCTTCCCTAATTAATTTTACTTCCTAAGACTAGGGTGAGAGGTAGAACAGTATCTTGGCATCTGTAAAACACACCAGGAGAACTGGCAGATGTAGTACTTGAACTTTAGTCGAGTATTGCCGCTTCCTTTAATTATTGGAAGATCCAGACTCCAATTTCCCTTTTCAGGGCCTTTGGATATGTGTGATGCATATATAATAGATTCTTAATAGAACAAAAGAAGAATTATTATTTAAGATATGAGATGACTATGAACCATCCTGTGATTCTGAAGGGAATCTGAGGGAGTATTTCCTTATTGCCCAGTATCAAAAGAGAAGAGTGGAAGTCATCTTCAAAGAGAAGAGTGGAATCCAGGAATGGGATGGGTGAATCCAAATGTAGCTGTGGTATAACAAAGGGAAGGACTATTTTTCAGTTACTATGTATTCATTTATCTATATATGGTTTTGGTCCTACCCAACACTTGTTCTAACTTAATTTCATTCAGTGTGCTCTTCATTATCCTATCAGTTCCTCCAAATATATTAAATTTAAATCCTGCCCTTTAAGGTACTCGTTATTTTCCATATTGATTGAAAAAGTGACCTTGAATAAGCCACTTAAATGTTTGATTACTATGTAGGCCACTCCTATTTTCCTCCCTGAGATGGCATGAGTATTAATATTTGAAATGCTCTAACTGATATTTGGTCTGGCCAAGAAACCAAGATGACTTTGATAGTTGATTAAATTCCAATGACAGTCATAGTGAAGAGAAAAAAAGGAGAAAGCAAACAACCCAGTGGTAGAATTTCAGCAGAGAAAAGGGCATGTCAAAAGTTGTGTTAAATTCTAAAGAATAAATTAGATTTGGAGTAAAGAATAGGGACAGCTCTTTCACCTCTGTCCCCTATCATCTAGTCCTAAGTCAACAAATATTTAATGCCTACGAAGCACCAGATACCTCTTGAGGTAATTTTTTATGTTAGTGAAAATCATTTTCACTTTCATCTCCCTCCTTACATTCTACCAAGAACGTGGGCAGGTAGAAGTGAAGACATGGAAAAGAACACAGCCGTCCCTGCTCGTCTATGGTTTCACATTCTGTGGCTTCCGTTCCCTCTGGTCAACCATTGCTCAGAAGCAGATGATTCTCCTCTGACGTATTTTCAGAGGGTCAGTGGTAGCTAATGCTAGGTCACAATGCCGGTGTCATTCACCTCACTTCGTGTTATCACATAGACATTTTATCATCTCACAGCACACGGAGGAGAGCGTGAGGACAGTACAATAACATATTTCGAGAGAGAGAGAGAGAGAGACCACATTTGCGTAACTTTTATTACAGTGTGTTGTTATAATTGCTCTATTTTATTATTAGCTATTCTTGTAAATCTCTTTCTGTGCTTTATTTATAAAATGGACTTTATCACAGGTATGTATATATATTAAGAGCATAGTATATACAGGGTTCAGTACTATCCATGGTTTCAGGCATCCACTGGGGGTTTTTGAACATACCTCCCATGGATAAGGAGGACTACTGTAGACATAACGAGTGAATGAATGAATGAATGAATGAAGTACATGGTATGTTATAGGGTGATAGAGGCTTTGAGAAAAAGAAAAATAATAGAGCAATGTAAGGAAGTTTATAAGGGATCATAAGTGAGGGGGTTGCTAATTGCAGTTTTAAGTAGGTGAGATTTGATCAAAGGTTTGAAGGACCTGAGGAAATTAGATATCTGTGGAAGGGCCTTCCAGGTTGAACCAACAGCTAAGACAAAAGTCTCGGGCTGGAAGGCCCCTGGTGTATCAATGTGTCCCAGTGTGGCTTGAACAGACGGGGAGAAGAGTTGAAGAGAAAGTTGGGGTGAAAACAGGAAGCCTGATTATGTGCAGCCTCTTAGGTGTTGTATGGACTCTGGCTTTGACTCTGAGGGAAATGGAGTGCCCCTGCACGGTTTTGAGCAGAGGTGTGAGATGATCTGATTTTGCTTTGAAAGTTTACTCTGCCGTGTTGGGACTAGACTTTTAGGTATGTGGGACAAATGTAATAGCAGATATCTTTTAGAAAGCTTTTGAAAAATTTATGTGAGAGATGGTGTTTTTGACCAGGATGGTAGCAATGCAAAAGTTGAAAATGGGCAGATTCTAGATATACTTTAAAGATATATAGGACAGAACTTGCAAATAGATAGGATGGAATATATACAGGGAGTTAAGAACTCCTCAAGGTTTTTAGTCTAAGCATTTAAAAGGACAGAGCTGGGGTGCCTGGGTGGCCTGGTTGATAGAGCTTCTATCTCTTGATTTTGGCACAGGTCATGATCTCAAGGTCATGAGACTGAGCTCTGCTTCAGGCTCTGTGCTCAACGAGGAGTCTGCTCGGATTCACTCTATCTCCTCTGCCCATACCCACTCATGGTCTCTCTCTCTCTTAAATAAATAAGTAAATCTTAAAAAAAAAAAAAAAGACAGAGCTTCTATTAACCAAGATGAGAAATTCTGCAGATAGAGAAGGATTGAATCATTGTTACTACCTAGGTAGTCTGCACACCCCTTTGATTCCTGATCTTTCTAAAATGCAATGCTGACTGCTAATTAGTTAATTAAAAGGTTAATTAGCTAATTTAAAAATTACTTTGGATTGTCATTTATTTTAGAATAAATTTCAAGTTTTTTTTTAACATGATTTTGTTGAGGTTTTGCATATGTTCTTTTCTTCCTATTTTTTTCTCCCATGCTCCCAATGCTCTCCACTCCCATCAAGACATACTTTTTTCTTTCCCCATCTCTAAGACATGCGTCTTCCATTTTGCACTCATCCTGCATGTGTCATCTTAGGTGTTACTTCTTCAGAGAACCTATTATTATTATCATTCTTTAATTCATTTATTTGACAGACAGAGATCACAAGTAGGCAGAGAGGCAGGCGGAGAAAGGAGGAAGCAGGCTCCCTACTAAGCAGAGAGCCCGATGTGGGGCTCGGTCCCAGGACCCTGGGATCATGACCTGAGCTGAAGGCAGAGGCTTTAACCCACTGAGCCACCCAGGCGCCCCTCAGAGAACCTATTATTGTTGAAAACTATAATCAATCCTCCAAATATGCCCATACGTTAATGCACTGCTATTATTAGAACAATGCCTACATTATATTATAATTGCTGGTTTAATTTTTTTTTTTTTTTTTTGGTCATTCACTGTAAGCTTCAGAGGGTGCAAGTCAGAGTAGTATCTCACCATTCCAGTTATCTATGGCCATATAACAAACCACCCCAAAACACAGAGCCTTAATACAGCAACAATCACTTATTTTGCTCAGAAATATACACTATCAACAGTCTTTGGGAGGGAAACTTTGTTTCTGCTCCATGTGGCATCAGTGGGGTGGCCCAACTCAGGCTGCACTCAAGAATCTGCTTTAAGATGACTCAAGCCTAAAACTGGCAAATGGGGACTGACTTCAGTGCCTCTTCCTGTGGGCCTCCTCATGAAGTTTTTGATTCCAAGAGCAAGTTTCCAAGAGATTCAGGCTGAAAATGTATCACCTTCTATGACTTAACCTTAGAAGTTGTGCAAGCCTCATTTTCGCCAGAGTCATAGCTTGCCCAGAATCAAAGGGAGGGAACACTGACCCCCAAAGCTCTATGAGAAGAATGGCAGTCGCATTTTAGGGTGTCTATGTGGAATAAGAACTATTGTTACAGCATTTTGGGGATATACAATTTACCATCCTTCATCTTGCCACACAGAAAATTGTCTGGTATATATTAGAGGCTCAGTAAATATCTCTGGAGTAATTAAAATGTGTTTCTCAATGGCTTGCTTTTCGATCCACAATAAGAAACGTCCCTTCATAATGGATAGCTTAGTATGTTCTTTGTATTTTGGCTTTGTTTTATTTCTGTGCGGTATGCTGTTCATAGGGAAAAGGGCCATGTAACTGATTCTTTTATTTGTTTCACCTGAATAGAACTTTTATTTCTTCCATTGGAGCCATGTAATCTGTAAAATGGTTACAAGGAGAAGATTCCCCATATTTTTTTAGCTATTCCTCATTAGTATATTACCGCATATCTTTGAAAAACGTTACATAAAACAGAACCATTATTATGCTAAGCAGCATAATTTTATAGAAACTAACTAACTTTCCTGCATTTGCCCTTCCTATAGAACTTCAGACTAGACACTAATGTTTAGTTATTGCAGTAACAAAACTAATACACATATTGATTTGTAAAGTGCCTTTCCTCTGTAAAGTCCAAAGTCTTCACTTAAAGTATTTTTTGTGTGTTTTTTTTTTAAGTCATAAATTGAGAAACTTCTTTGTCATTCCTGGAATGGTAGCTATTATAATTAAATAGGAGTTATATTACCAAGCTTTCCAGAAACTATTGTTTCCAGTTTGAGAAGAGTATTTTCCCTGTATCTACTTCTATACAAATAGATTCTCAAGATACCATAATAGTATGAAAGTCTAATCCTCCCATTTCCTAAAGATTTGCAAGATAGGCAATGGCATTTACTGAATGCTGTAGAACTCTACACTATTTGATATACAAATACACAAATCTCTGAGTCTCAGGTTGTAACTTGCTCAGTGTTTATCTGATGCTATAGTCTATCCTCTTTCCACGATGAAGTTATTTTTTTTCCCCAAGCCACATTTAAAAGTCTTTATCAATTCCATTTATAGCTGCTTATTTTAACCAGAGGAACCAGAGGAACTGGTCATATGATGCATGTTTTCTTGATAATTTACATATGACTTTAGAAACAAAGCTTCAACGTTTGCCAGAAATATTTTTTGAATTTCCCTAACAAAAACAATTGTTTCCTTATCAATTCCCATAATGACCTTGGGCCTATTTTTACCATAACATTCTTTCTTTTTCTTTTTTTTTTTTTAAAGATTTTATTTATTTATTTGAGAGAGAATGAGTGAGAGAGAGCATGAGAGAGGAGAAGGTCAGAGGGAGAAGCAGACTCCGCAAGGAGCTGGGAGCCCAATGCGGGACTCGATCCTGGAAGTCCGGGATCATGACCTGAGCCAAAGGCAGTCGCTCAACCAACTGAGCCATCCAGGTGCCCCCATAACATTTTCACTTAATATAATAAATATTTTTAAAAATCTACCTTCCAAATCTAGCTTAGAACTAAAAAAAAAAAAAAAAAGGAAGAAACTAGTTATTTTTATATACATACTTTTTTTTCATAACACTTAGCACAGTGCCAGGCCTATGTTTCCATAATTCAGTTGAGGTAGCTGACTTACCTTCTTATATTGCCAGAATTCATACCTTGATCCTCTGTTCATTAGCTCAGATCCCTTTAGAACTAAAGTTTGTACTTGTCTTTCCAGTCTTTTTTTTTAATTTTTAAGATTTTATTTATTGATTTGAGAGAGGAAGAGCTAATGAGAGAAGGAGCAGAGAGAGGGACAGGCAGACTCCACATCAAGGGTTGATCCCCATGTGGGGATAACCCCGAGATCATAACCTGAGCAGAAATCAGTAGTCAGACACTTAACCGACGGAGCCATCCAGGCGCCCCTTTCTCAGAGGAGTCTTACCTGCTAACCATAGATTTTCTGATTACATTCCTTTTCTTGTGCAGGTTTGCCAGTAGGATTTGTCTATGATCTTCTCCATCGTACCTTCTGTCCTTTTCTGAGCCATTGTTTCAGCCATCAGCACCAGTCCATACCTTCCACTTCTAATCTTTGGAACTTCCCTGATGGTGTGCCCACTTCTGGAAGTTCACCTGGGTTCTCAGTCCCTGCCATGTTTGATGAGGATCGCTCTGCCTCTCTTCTAGCTGCTGTTTCAGACCGTCTAGATTACAACATGGTCCTTTATGGCAGAAAACGAACAAAACCAAAACATAACAAAATGCATGGGACTTTAAATTTTAGAATAGAGAACAGTACTTTCACATAGATTACCAATAAATGCATTGAATAAATGCCTTTCCACGTTTACGAAATTTTTCACAGCAGCTTAAAAAGTTGAAAATACAGAGTGAAAATAATTTACAGTTGCCCTCCATATTGAAAAAGTACTTGTGATGAGATTACTGTTTGCCATTCTGTCTCAGGGGGAGAGGCTGGCACCAAATCTTGGTTCAGAAAAAGCTGCTTATTTCTGATGGTTTCATCCCAGGATCATTGTGGTACTGATGCACAGACCCATGGACTCCCGAGCAAATGTGAACAATTATCTCTGGCAACACAAAACACCACTTTCTGAAGATGCCTAAATACAGAGTTAGGTAGTTGTAACCATGATAAGAGATGCCCTTTTGTTTTGCCCTTGAGCCAAGTTCTCCAAAGCATGTTCAGTTTTCTTAAGCCAGTTTTATCAGGCGAGACGAAGAGTGCTGAGTCAAATGAAGCCTGGCCAGTTTTTGCACTAGGAGAGCCTGCTCCCAAGCCTGATTGGATCCCACCACAGAGGAACTCAGGGAGGCAAGGGAGACATGCAGAATGCTGAAGAGAGAAAACAGTCTGGCAGTCAGGAGACGTTGTATTAATCAGTAATTTGACTATCAGAAAATGCCAGAGACTATATTCTAAGGCATAGTATATAGACTATACCTATACTCTAAGGTAGTCTTAAAAAAAAAAAAAAGAATAAATTAAGTTAGAAGTCTCTACCAACAGACAATATTTCCTTGTATATCCAGCCCCAAACTTGGACCTAGCATGAGTTGATATCTATCTGTCTGCCTTCTTTCTCCCTCTTGCATACTCTTTTCTAGCCCCACTGGCCTCCTTCTGGTTCCTTGGACAAACCAATTTTCTGCCAGAGCTTTGCTCTGCTGCTTCTGTTCTTCCTCCCTTCCAAGTTCAGCTCAAATACGACTGGAGAGGTCTACTCTGACTCCTGATTAAAATGTCCTATACCCTCTCTCATTCTCATCCTCCTCATCACTCCTTATTTTTATTTCTGTATATACAGTTTGCTTCATTACACAGGTATGTATTTTTTTATAGTCTAGCTCTTCCCATAAGCCTTTGAGTTCCACAAGAGAGATGTTGGTTTCATTTAATACTACAGTCCCAGACCACAGAGCAGTGGCTGGCATGGAATATGTACCCATTACATATTTCTGGAATGGATACATTTTAAATTTATTGTCTCACTGTATAATGCATTCTTTGTTCCAAACTTCCTCTGAAACCTGCTAACTATGCAAATATGTCTATGTGTGTTTTAGAGGACAATTCAAGGAAAAGAGGGGATTTCCCCCTTTAGACTAGCACAGAATGCAGAGAAGTGAATCACTCTGAGGGGATCAGACATAAACTGGTTCAAGTTTCCACTGATCTTGGAATTTTTAGCTAGAAACGACAATATGTAAGTTTCCCCACCAAACTCACTGAAATCTTTGAAAGGACAGAATACAGAATAAGGAACCGAATCTAATCACATTTAAAGTCTAAACAAGAAGATGACCAGTTGACAACTACATTATAATTAATGATGATGGCTGCTCTGTATTACTTGTTTTATGTTCTGTGGTTTGGATCAGATGGAGTAGGGGGAGGGGGAGTGAAAACCCATCAGGGACTAGGAAGTTCCAGTATCATCCATTCTGCTTGCTGGGTTTGGCAGTTGTTTCTTTATTATATTAAAAAAAATGATCAAATATTGAAGACCACTGCCTGCTAATTTCAGGGGCACAGTACTCCTTCTTAAAAGACAGTAGTCATTACTGTGAAAAACTGCGCCGAGTCGGCCTCTCCAGCTGTGATGTGACCTTCTTACAGATGCAGAGCATGGCAAAGGGCTGAGCCCACTAGCCGCACATGAGGGTACTTTCTCTTGCTTCGCTGACACATGTAATATCCCTGGTCCATGCTCTTCAGGGATGAAATCTCATAATCAAGCCACTCAGTAAAAGAACTTAAGCTTACCCCCAAAAGCTTTATTTTAAATGTCTGCTGAACATTTGTAAGCAATTACCCAGTCAGCTGAGGCATTAAAAAAACTGATTGGGCTTCATGTGTTTCTCTCTGAAAGAATTATTTTTACAATATTTTCTGAGCTTTCTCGTCTCTTAGATACCTTGCACATTAATGAAAGTAAGTTCTCAAAATGATGACTTAAGAGCTGCAAAATGTTACTTGATCCCCATCAAGGCTAAATTTCTTCAGTCATGATATTAAAAGAACTGTGATAAACAATTGGATGTGTATAAACTGAACAACTTACAGATCCATGGAGTTATGCTAAATGGTTGGAAATATTTTTTGAGAGAAAGGGAGGGAGTGTGAGTGGGGGAAGTGTCAGAGGGGGAGAGAGAAACCTAAGCAGGCTCCATGCCTAGCACAAAGCCCAACACTGAGATCCTGAAATGAGCCAAAATCACGAGTTCGGTGCTCAACAGACTGAGTCACTCAGGTGCCAGTAAATGGTTGAAATTTTAATAATTGGTAAAAACTGGTCATTTGAGCTATCAGAGGAAATAGCATCTATCAAAAAAAGATAAGAGTCCAGGGTTATAAATCTACTGATGTATTCAAAAGGAGGTTTATTATAAGTCTTTACTCAATAGTACTTTGAGCACAAATGGAAGACCCTGATTCTTTAAAACCTAGAATCTCAATATTTATCAAAGCAAAAGTGAGTCAGATCTCCAAATCTTGACATTAAATCAACACCAGCCATTTGTAATTCAAGCCATTAATGTCCATGGAATACTTTTTTCAGTTTGGAATTTAGAGTCAGATAAAGCGAATGATTATTTCTGCTTCCACAGAACCAAATTCTTATTTATTGCAAATGCTTCCTGCATCTTTTGAGTCCAAAAAAATACAGAACCCCCATGCGAGTCCAACACGTGGAGATACAATTGGAAATGGAATGCTCTTGTTGGCCATTTTCATGACTAAGCTAACTAGTGTAGTCTTTACCAAGAATGCAGAGTCATTCCAGTGAACACTTTTCATATAAAAAATATTATTTCCTGGTTTATTCCCGAAGTGCCTGGCAAACATCCTAGCAAGTTACAGATTAGTGCTTTGTTTCTCTAGGCAGAGTTTAGGGTTAGTCACATCCTTGTCAGAAACAGCATGCCCATGTGGGCAAGAAAAGTGGACCCTGAGGCATCCTTGATGATACAGCAGGAAGAAGTGGGAAGAGGTCTTGGGGATACCCAGGTTACAGTGTCAGGGTGAGAAAAACAATGTAGAGAGTCAAGATTCCCATTATTCCACTCTGACATTAGGTGTAGCAAGATCAACAGGGCCCTCCCTGTTTTTCCTATAGCTGCCTCCTCAGCTAACCACATTTCATTTCTGTCCCCTCTTCCCTACCTCTTCCTCTCAATTCCAGAGTCTTTTCAATAATTTTCTATAAAACCTCAGTGACAGAACTTTCAGACCCTTAATGGCATGAATAAATTGTGAGAATCTCCTACTAAAACAAACATCAACTTGTTCAGAATTGGTTCCTAATATTGCTTCTTTTGGTATTGTAAGTGGAAATTTGGTAAAGGACAATTGTTCCATTTCTGGATTATTGTTTGTTATGTTTCTAACTGCTGCTACTGGCTTTTTGACAAACTCCCCCCAGACCCCACCCAAACATTGATTCTGTTAGGAGACTGAACAGAAGGGAAAGGAGATTTTTTTAAAAGACAGAGCTTGGGAGGAAAAACTAGAATGAGAAACAAGCACTGAGACCCTTACATCATTTACATAAAAACTCTTTGTAACTGTCTCATGGAACATCATTGAGCATATCCAGTTTTCCTTGTTATCTGTGTGTGTGTTTGCTATTATTTAATGAAAGAATCCCAAGACAATTATCCTGTTTCCTTACCACGTAAAAGTGTCTGCTGTGGGAGAAGCTAATCTTCACCATGTGGGCCAAGATATTGGTGGTCGTCACTGCTAAATAACTCAGCTTCGTTTTATGAGTCATTTTAGACAAAGGAAATTGACAGGGCGATTTCAGGAAGAGAGAAAAATAAACACAATGCCCAAAACAAAACAGAGATACACACTGAAGTCTCTTGAGTATTAACCGTGGAGTTATTTATGTCAGGGTAAATCGCTTCTGTGAAGCAAATATGACATCTGAGAGAAACATGGAGCCTTCTGAGTAATCCCGTCTGAGGGCCCTCCCTGTTTTTCCTATAGCTGCCCTGGGAAGGCAGGCCCATTTACCAGGAATTGATGTCTCTTTAGTTCTAGTTGTTAAGACAACCTCTAGCTTGGGGACCTGCCTGGGTACTGATTTATCACTCTGAAGTTGTCACAAGTTTATTTTTTTCATTTTTTGGTTTCTCAATCCAGTATGATTTTAGCAGGTAACTCCCATGTCTCTTCTAGGGTATGCTTAATAGTAGACTTTTAAGACAGGCCTGTTCTCTTTTTTATGGCTGGATAGAATACACTTCCCAACTGTGTGCTTAAACTCAGAGCTTGCTGAAAAGTGTGAGGGTTTAGCTATCCCACTGAACAAAGCCTTACAACACTCAGAAGGGATTAAAAAGCACGATGAGCCCTGTTTCTATTTCCATACCCCCACTTTGGGGACTAAACTGATTCCCTGCTCATCTGAAGAGGAACAATTTTTTTCTCATTATGTCCCTGATTTTAGAGTGTTTTTTATTCCCAAAAGCAAAAGTTATGAAATTCTAAGGGAAAAAATTGTTATTGTATATTTATTCCTAAATTCCTCTAAGGTTTTACTATCTTATCAAAATAAATATTCTCCAAAATTGCCATCAAAATAAGAAAACTTATGAGTATTTTTATTACATGTTTTTCCAAAAGAGAACTATTTTGACTTTCCTTTCTCTCTTAAAGATTATAGGAGGATTAGAGAACATAACAACAGTGGGTTCTTGAGGTCATGCTCTGTTTAGTATAGATAACTGTGGGAAATAGAATGGGTTATGGGAATCTCTAGATATTTTAGGCTCCTTCTGATTAATGCTCCAGAGGGCATATGGGCCAGGATTTTTTTGCTCAGTTCTTGCACCCTTATAAGTTGAGTGAGTTTTGTTAGGTACTGGAGATTGCAATGAATGAGACATGGGGTGATAGGAAAAGGCATCATGGTGGAAAGGACACTGGTTTTGTGTTCACACTCATCCACTTTTTGCCAGATGACCTTGGGCAAGTAATGTCTTAGACCATAATTTCCTTACTTTTAAAATTGACACCATAAGAGTTATCAGAATTGTTCTGAGGGTTACCCATTATTTATGTAAGGCAGTGATGTATGGTTGGTATTTAGTAAATTGTCACCATTACTATGATTTGGTCCTTGAACTCTAGGAAATTACTACATATTTAAGGAAAGTGATGATAAATACCAGAAAAAAGGTGACCTGTTCAAGGCATTGTATATTAAATTTCTATGAGTGATAGAAACACTTGATTATCCTCAGGCAGGAAGAAACCCCTGGGCTATGTTAGTTGGGAAATCTTCGGAAGTATACGGGCTTAGCTATGGTTTGGTTTTAGAGCATCACCAAGTGAAAAGTGAAACTGGAGAAAGAGTTATGGGAGGTGAATATTTGAAGATAGGAGCAGGAAACCTAGCATTACAGTGGGGTTTACATGAAAAATGCACCAAGATTAGCAAAACTTTAAGGAGTTTCAAACTCCAGTTTGAACTCAAAGAACATGATCTAGTAGAAAGACCAGTATTCATTAATTCAGTGTTTACTAAACTCTTGCTCTATGCTTAGCTTTCCATTGATGTAGAGTGAATAATGACAACATGGTTCCCATTCTCTGTAATTTGTAGTAGAGTGCGGAAGTTTACAAAGAAGAAAACAAAGAGAAATTGTACAGCAAAAGAATAGAATGCTTTTGTTTTTAAATCTATCTAACCATCACTTAACTGCCTGTTTCTTGATATATTTAGAAAAACATATCAAGCATCCATGCTAGATGGGTTGTCTAGTAAGGGCTTTTTGAGGAGACCAATTTTGAAGTGAGACCTGAAAAATTAGAAGGATTCCCACATACAAAGCATAAAAAAGAAGATTTTTTTGAGGAGCTAGAAAGAAGAAAAAAAAAAAAAGTAAAAACAATAACACAAGATCTGAAAACACTTGCTGCTCAAAGATTGGTCAACAAATGAGAAGCATTAACACCCCCTGGGACCTCGTATGCAAGGCAGAATCTTGGATACCACTTCAGATGTACTGTATCTGAATCTGCATTTTTAAAAATGCCCAGGTGATTCATGTGCATATTAAATTTGAGAAGCAGACATAAATTTAACTTTTGAATTAGGTGAAATAGAGGTCTTTGGCCAGGTTAATAAAGGCTATTTCAGTAACGTGGAGTAGAATCCAGATTGGAATGCATTGAAGAATGGCTAAGATGGTAAGGAGTGAACACAGCATGAGTGTGGTTTGGAATGGGATGAGAGCAGAGGATAGAAGCAATAGCTAAAGAGAAATACAGGGTCAAGAAGTTGTTTAAGATGAAAGATGTGTGCTTGTGTCTGTAAAGGTTACACCTTGATGAGAGGGAGAGCGATGATGAGAGTGTAGCTAGACTCTCTAAGGATCAAGGTCCTTGAGAATGCAGGACAAGGAGGCAGCCAGCATGGCAAAATCAGCCTGTAATGGGAGATGTGACACTTCTTACTCTGGAGCAAGAGAGATGATGGAAAGGACATGTGGCCCTCTAGATTTATTGATGACAATGTGAGCAGCTTCTGGCATGCTAATTGGCTTTTGTCAGAGAAACACAAAGGCATGACCATCAGCTGTAAACAAGGGGGAAGCAAGGGGTTGGGATTTGAAAAGTGAGAAGTTAATGAACTAATCTTTGCAGAACAAATTGAAGGGAAAACAGTGGTGGGATTATCAGATAGCGGTAACCTGATAGTGTTCAATAGTTATTTAAATTCAGTAGTTGAAATATATGTAGTGAAACCTACCCAGTTACATGATTCCTTTTTCTTTTCTTTCTTTCTGTTTTTATTTTTTCCCCTAACCGTACTCCGTTTATGAGAACCAGTGTAGAGAAAGCAGATGGCTGGGTTCATGAAAGGTTGGGGTTAATAATCAGAAGTCTTCCTTTAACACTGCAGTGTGTCTAAATCAAGTTCATAGCAACTGTTTCTGTCTCCAGAGGTTAGAGGTTAGGTGCAGAAATTTAGCTCAAATTATCATAACATGGTGCTGTTTATTCACCTCCACTGTGCCCAGCTTTTGCATACATTTCCTGGAGCTTCATACCATGCTATGGCTTAGGTGCTAACAGCCCCTATTTACTGATGAAAATAATATAAAAAGGGTTCAGTAAATCTTTATTATATTATAATGCCAAGAGGCAAATTAAGATCTACTATTAGGGTCTACTCAATTCCCACCACAGTATCATGTCATTATAATAATTGGAGGAATTTTTTAAGAAAGAAAGAATGAGAGGGCGCCTGGGTGGCTCAGTGGGCTGCACCTCTGCCTTCAGCTCAGGTCATGATCTCAGGGTCCTGGGATTGAGCCCTGCATGGGGCTCTCTGATCAGCGGGGAGCCCACTCCCCCACCTCTCTCTGCCTGCCTCTCTGCCTACTGGTGTTCTCTGTCAAATAAATAAATAAAATCTTAAAAAAAAAAAAAAAAGAAAGGAAGAATGATAAGATTGGAGTTTTTGTTTGAACTTTTTAAAAATTTTTCGCTTTATCTTTTTGATTTAAACCAATAAACTATTGGTTTTGATGGGATGTTTTTCTCTTTCCCTGTGGTGGTAATTAAATTGAGTGAAACATGACGTATGTTCTCTCTTTTCACCGAATAGCATATTAGCAGATAAATGTACACCCCTGGAAACCTTCCCTCATCTATTCCCTAACTACTGTGTGGGAAGTCTGAGAAGGTGGTTCAGGCGAAGCTCTGGGTAGGGAGTAGGGTGGAAATAGTCCTTCTAAATTTTTGAGAAGTCTGTAAGGTATTTATCTTAACTTGGTACTTCTTTCCTTGCACAATAGGAGGGATATGACATTTATTTGACTGGCTTAAATTACCAAAATGGCTTCAAACAATAAAATTCCAAAATAAACCGAAGACCAAGTAATCAGAGAGCAAACTCAAATGCCCACAGAACCTGGAAGGAAGCATAAAGGAGTGGAGAGGCCAGGCAGAAGATAGTGAGAAAAAGCTTGGAGCCTGGGTCTCCAACAAACTCAATAACTTAATGCACTTGTTGCAGTGCAGGAATCCCAGCTCAGTGTATTGCTGAATCCTATTATCCAATAAAATAGATGACTTATAACTCTGTGAAATGTAAACATCATAAAATACCCATTGGCAAAAACCAATCATATCAGCCAGCATGATGTTAAAAGATAAACTGAGGCATATTAAATTTTTTTTCCCAGGTATTATGGATTTATTATACTGCTAGTATTACAGGCTATTTTTTTTATTTTTTATTTTTTATTTTTTATAAACATATAATATATTTATATCACCAGGGGTACAGATCTGTGAATCCCCAGGTTAACACACTTCACAGCACTCACCATAGCACATACCCTCCCCAATGTCCATAACCCCACCCCCCAACACAACCCCCCTCCCCCCAGCAACCCTCAGTTTGTTTTGTGAGATTAGGAGTCACTTATGGTTTGTCTCCATCCCAATCTCATCTTGTTTCATTTATTCTTCTCCTACCCCCTTAACCCCCCATGCTGCATCTCCACTTCCTCATATCAGGGAGATCATATGATAGTTGTCGTTCTCTGATTGACTTATTTCATTAAGCATGATACCCTCTAGTTCCATCCAAGTCATCTCAAATGGCAAGATATCATTTCTTTTGATGGCTGCATAGTATTCCATTGTGTATATATACCACTTTTCATTATCCATTCATCTGTTGATGGAAATCTAGGTTCTTTCCATAGTTTGGCTATTGTAGACATTGCTGCTATAAACATTCAGGTGCACCTGCCCTTTCAGATCACTACGTTTGTATCTTTAGGGTAAATACCCAGTAGTGCAATTGCTGGGTCATAGGGTAGCTCTATTTTCAACATTTTGAGGAAACTCCATGCTGTTTATCAGAGTGCTTGCACCAGCTTGCATTCCCACCAACAGTGTAGGAGGGTTCCCCTTTCTCCGCATCCTCGCCAGCATCTGTCATTTCCTGACTTGTTAATTTTAGCCACTCTGACTGGTGTGAGGTGATATCTCATTGTGGTTTTGATTTGTATTTCCCTGATGCCGAGTGATATGGAGCACTTTTTCATGTGTCTGTTGGCCATCTGGATGTCTTCTTTGCAGAAATGTCTGTTCATGTCTTCTGCCCATTTCTTGATTGGATTATTTGTTCTTTAGGTGTTGAGTTTGCTGAGTTCTTTATAGATTTTGGACACTAGCCCTTTATCTGATATGTCGTTTGCAAATATCTTCTCCCATTCTGTCAGTTGTCTTTTGGTTTTGTTGACTGTTTCCTTTGCTGTGCAAAAGCTTTTGATCTTGATGAAGTACCAATAATTCATTTTGGCCCTTGCTTCCCTTGCCTTTGGCGATGTTCCTAGGAAGACGTTGCTGCGGCTGAGGTCGAAGAGGTTGCTGCCTGTGTTCTCCTCAAGGATTTGGATGGATTCCTTTCTCACATTGAGGTCCTTCATCCATTTTGAGTCTATTTTTGTGTGTGGTGTAAGGAAATGGTCCGATTTCATTTTTCTGCATGTGGCTGTCCAATTTTCCCAACACCATTCATAGAAGAGGCTGTCTTTTTTCCATTGGACATTCTTTCCTGCTTTGTCGAAGATTAGCTGACCATAGAGTTGAGGGTCCGTTTCTGGGCTCTCTATTCTGTTCCATTGATCTATGTGTCTGTTTTTGTGCCAGTACCATGCTGTCTTGATGATGACAGCTTTGTAATAGAGCTTGAAGTCTGGAATTGTGATGCCACCAACTTTGGCTTTCCTTTTCAATATTCCTTTGGCTATTCGAGGTCTTTTCTGGTTCCATATAAATTTTAGGATTATTTGTTCCATTTCCTTGAAAAAAATGGATGGTACTTTGATAGGAATTGCATTAAATGTGTAGATTGCTTTAGGTAGCATAGACATTTTCACAATATTTATTCTTCCAATCCAGGAGCATGGAACATTTTTCCATTTCTTTGTGTCTTCCTCAATTTCTTTCATGAGTACTTTATAGTTTTCTGTGTATAGATTCTTAGCCTCTTTGGTTAGGTTTATTCCTAGGTATCTTATAGTTTTGGGTGCAATTGTAAATGGGATGGACTCCTTAATTTCTCTTTCTTCTGTCTTGTTGTTGGTGTAGAGAAATGCAACTGATTTCTGTGCATTGATTTTATATCCTGACACTTTACTGAATTCCTGTACCAGTTCTAGCAGTTTTGGAGTGGAGTCTTTTGGGTTTTCCACATATAGTATCATATCATCTGTGAAGAGTGATAGTTTGACTTCTTCTTTGCTAATATGGGTGCCTTTAATTTCCTTGCTGAGGCTAGGACTTCTAGTACTATGTTGAATAGCAGTGGTGATAATGGACATCCCTGCCGTGTTCCTGACCTTAGCGGAAAAGCTTTCAGTTTTTCTCCATTGAGAATGATATTTGCGGTGGGTTTTTCATAGATGGCTTTGATAATATTGAGGTATGTGCCCTCTATCCCTACACTTTGAAGAGTTTTGATCAGGAAGGGATGCTGTACTTTGTCAAATGCTTTTTCAGCATCTATGGAGAGTATCATATGGTTCTTGTTCTTTCTTTTATTAATGTGTCATATCACATTGATGGATTCGCGGATGTTGAACCAACCTTGCAGCCCTGGAATAAATCCCACTTGGTCGTGGTGAATAATCCATTTAATGTACTGTTGAATCCTATTGGCTAGTATTTTGGTGAGAATTTTTGCATCTGTGTTCATCAAGGATATTGGGCTGTAGTTCTCTTTTTTGATGGGATCCTTGTCTGGTTTTGGGCTCAAGGTGATGCTGGCCTCATTAAATGAGTTTGGAAGTTTTCCTTCCATTTCTATTTTTTTGAACAGTTTCAGGAGAATAGGAATTACTTCTTCTTTAAATGTTTGGTAGAATTCCCCCGGGAAGCCATCTGGCCCTGGGCTTTTGTTTGTTTGGAGATTTTTGATGACTGTTTCAATCTCCTTACTGGTTATGGGTCTGTTCAGGCTTTCTATTTCTTCCTGGTTCAGTTGTGGTAGTTTCTATGTCTCCAGGAATGCATCCATTTCTTCCAGATTGTCAAATTTGTTGGTGTAGAGTTGCTCATAGTATGTTCTTATAATTGTCTGTATTTCTTTGGTGTTAGTTGTGATCTCTCCTCTTTCATTCATGATTTTACTTATTTGGGTCCTTTCTCTTTTCTTTTTGATAAGTCTGGCCAGGGGTTTATCAATCTTATTAATTCTTTCAAAGACCCAGCTCCTAGTTTCGTTGATTTGTTCTATTGTTTTTTTGGTTTCTATTTCATTGATTTCTGCTCTGATCTTTATGATTTCTCTTCTCCTGCTGGGTTTAGGGTTTCTTTCTTGTTCTTTCTCCAGCTCCTTTAGGTGTAGGGTTAGGTTGTGTACTTGAGACCTTGTTTCTTGAGAAGGCTTGTACCACTATATATTTTCCTCTCTGGACTGCCTTTGTTGTGTCCCACAGATTTTGAACCGTTGTGTTTTCATTATCATTTGTTTCCATGAATTTTTAAAATTCTTCTTTAATTTCCTGGTTGACTCATTCGTTCTTTAGAAGGATGCTGTTTAGTCTCCATGTATTTGGGTTCTTTCCAAATTTCCTCTTGTGATTGAGTTCTAGCTTCAGAGCATTGTGGTCTGAAAATATGCAAGGGATGATCCCAATCTTTTGATACCGGTTGAGACCTGATGTAGGACCGAGGATATGATCTATTCTGGAGAATGTTCCATGTGCACTAGAGAAGAATGTGTATTCTGTTGCTTTGGGATGAAATGTTCTCAATATATCAGTGATGTCCATCTGGTCCAGTGTGTCATTTGAGGCCTTTATTTCCTTGTTGATCTTTTGCTTGGATGATCTGTCCATTTCAGTGAGGGGAGTGTTAAAGTCCCTATTATTATTGTATTATTGTTGATGTGTTTCTTTGATTTTGCTATTAATTGGTTTATTTAGTTGGCTGCTCCCACGTTAGGGGCATAGATATTTAAAATTGTTAGATCTTCTTGTTGGACAGATCCTTTGAGTATGATATAGTGTCCTTCCTCATCTCTCATTATAGGCTTTGGCTTAAAATCTAATTGATCTGATATAAGGATTGCCACTCCTGCTTTCTTCGGATGTCCATTAGCATGGTAAATTGTTTTCCACCCCCTCACTTTAACTCTGGAGATGTCTTCAGGTCTAAAATGAGTTTCTTATAGGCAACATATAGATAGGTTGTTTTTTTTTATCCATTCTGATACCTGTGTCTTTTGATTGGGGCATTTAGCCCATTAACATTCAGGGTAACTATTGAGAGATATGAATTTAGTGCCATTGTATTGCCTATAAGGTGACTGTTATTGTATATTGCCTCTGTTCCTTTCTGATCTACTACTTTTAGGGTCTCTCTTTGCTTAGAGGACCCCTTTCAATATTTCCTGTAGAGCTGGATTGGTATTTGCAAATTCTTTCAGTTTTTGTTTGTCCTGGAAGCTTTTAATCTCTCCTTCTATTTTCAATGATAGCCTAGCTGGATCTAGTATTCTTGGCTGCATGTTTTTTTCGTTTAGTGCTCTGAATATATCCTGTCAGCTCTTTCTGGCCTGCCAGGTCTCTGTGGATAAGTCTGCTGCCAATCTAATATTTTTACCATTGTATGTTACAGACTTCTTTTCCCGGGCTGCTTTCAAGATTTTCTCTTTGTCACTAAGACTTGTAAATTTTACTATTAGGTGATGGGGTGTGGACCTATTCTTGTTGATTTTGAGGGGGATTCTCTGAACCTCCTGGATTTTGATGCTTGTTCCCTTTGCCATATTTGGGAAATTCTCTCCAATAATTCTCTCCAATATACCTTCTGCTCTCCTCTCTCTCTATCTTCTTCTTCTGGAATCCCAATTATTCTAATGTTGTTTCATGTTATGGTGTCACTTATCTCTCGAATTCTCCCCTCATGGTTCAGTTGCTGTTTGTCTCTCTTCTGTTCAGCTTCTTTATTCTCTGTCATTTGGTCTTCTATATCGCTAATTCTTTCCTCTGCCTCATTTATCCTAGCAGTGAGAGCCTCCATTTTTTATTGCACCTCATTAATAGCTTTTTTGATTTCAATTTGGTTAGATTTTAGTTCTTTTATTTCTCCAGAAAGGGCTTTTATATCTCCCGAGAGGGTTTCTCTAATATCTTCCATGCCTTTTTCGAGCCTGGCTAGAACCTTGAGAATTGTCATTCTGAACTCTAGATCTGACATATTACCAATGTCTGTATTGATTAGGTCCCTAGCCTTCGGTACAACCTCTTATTGTTTTTTTTGTGGTGAATTTTTCTGCCTTGTCATTTTATCCAGATAAGAGTATATGAAGGAGCAAGTAAAATACTAAAAGGGTCGCAAAGACCCCAGGAAAATACGCTTTAACCATATCAGAAGAGATCCTAAATCATGGGGGGGAGAAAGAGGATAAAAAGAGTTTCAGAAAAAGAAAGAAACAATTAAAAAAAGAAAACAAATGAAAAATATAAAAAAGAAAAATATATATTAGATAAACTAGTTAAAAAATGTTAAAAAAGAAAAGGGTAAAAGTTAAAAAAATTTAGCAGAAGAAGAAGAAAAAAAAATTGAAAAAGAAAAAAAAAATAAATTCACTGCAAGACTAAAGAATCATGGGAAGAAAACAATGAGTTCCGTGCTTTGCTTTCTCCTCCTCTGGAATTCCGCCACTCTCCTTGGTATTGAACATGCATTCCTTGGTAGGTGAACTTGGTCCTGGATGGATTTCTTGTTGATCTTCTGGGGGAAGGGCCTGTTGTAGTGATTCTCAAGTGTCTTTGCCCCAGGCGGAATTGCACCGCCCTTACCAGGAGCCGGGCTGAGTAATTAGCTCAGGTTTGCTTTCAGGAGCTTTTGTTTCCTGAGTGCTTTCTGTATTGTTTGGAGGGCAGGAATGAAAATGGTGGCCTCCCAGTCTCTGGTCCAGATGAGCTGAGAGCTCGGGGCCCCACTCCTCAGTGCATCCTCAGAGAATAGAGCCCAATTACTCCCGTCTCCCTGGCCTCGGCCATGCTCTGAGCTCACCGAGCCTTCGACCGGTTCAAGGTAACCCCGAGCTGTGAGGTCACTCCTCGGCTCTGTCTCTGTAGCTGGCTTCCCCGTTCTAATACCTGCAAGCTCTGGACACTCAGAAACCCCCGATCCTTCTGTGACCCTGCAGGACCGGAGGCCACCTGACCCCGCGTGGGCTTCACCCCAGTTTAGCCTCTGGAGTGATGTCCCTCAGTGGAACAGACTTTTAAAAGTCCTGATTTTGTGTTCCGTTGCTCCACCGCTTGCTGGGAGCCGGCCCCTCCCCCCGTGGTCTATCTTCCCATCGCTTTGGATTCACTTCTCTGCCAGTCCTACCTTTCAGAAAGTGGTTGATTTTCTGTTTCTAGAATTGCTGTTCTTCTCTTCGATCTCCCCTTGGGTTTGTGGGTGTTTGCAATCTTTAGATAAGCTATCTAGCTGATCTCCTGCTACCTGAAGTAGTCTCAGCCTGCTACTTCTCTGCCATCTTGACTCCTCCCAAAATTTTTAAGAGTTTATTTGAGCAAACATCGATTCCATTAGGCAGTACTAAACTGGAAATGCTTCAGAATCAAGAGCCAGGGGAAAAATTATTCAGAAAAAAGTGCTGAAGCAAAAACGAAAAAAAAAAAACCAAAAACATGATTTGATTGACTCTAGCTGTTGAGTTGGCTGCTTGTGATTGGTTGACCTTAAGCATCTTGATTTCATAACCATGAAGAATTCACAGGCTTAGATTTCAGTATGCTTACATTGACCACCATGGCACTGGATCCTCCTCAGTCTAATGGCCTCCTTGTTTATTAACTTAAAAATGGTTAAGACCATGGGCCTTCTGTTTGCCACTTTTGAGAGAGATTCTTTTAAGTCTATGATAAGGGTCACAGATAACCAATTACCAGTGCTATTACCAGTGTTAATAAGACAGATACCTTGTAAAAACCTCTTTTAAATGGCTCATTTGAGAACAGTGATCTATTAGGTATAATTGTAGTTAGATATCTTTTAATTTAATTTATATTTTAATTTAGAGAGGTTACCTGAGAGAGGGAAATGCCCTCAAATCAGGTGTAAGAGAAAGTAAGAAAAATATGCTTTCTTTGTATAAGTCATGGGTTTCTCCTTAAGGAATGGGTTACTAGTGCAAGACCAAAAATGAAAACCAAAAAAAAAAAATTAATAAATAAATAAAAAACAAGTAAACAACAACAACAACAACAAAAACCCACAAAAAAAACTTCCCTATGAAGTAAAGTAGGGAATATCGTTATTCAGGAGTGGTTCTCATTTATGCGCCAGTGAGTTCACAAGCTTAATCAATTTATCATAATGAACTTCCCAGGAGTAGTCAACAAGAGCATTATAAGCACAGCAGGTAAGTTTTCCAACAATAATGATATTATGCTTCTTTCTGCGTAAAGAATAATTTTAACAGCTTTGTGTTTCAGATAAGTTAAGCCCATAAACACAAAGAAGCCGCACTGACAAAACTCACAACCTACTAGCTAAGATTCACATGTGGTATTGTCTAATTTTATCTCAAGAGCACCAAAAATGTGAATAAGGTTTACATCTAAGTGATTTTTTGCTATTCCCCAAAAATGCCTCAAACTTTTGTGATTCTGCATTTGGTGTTGGATTTCGTTCCCCCTAACCTGTCCCTAAATGCCTGTCAAAATTCTATCATCCTGCCAAGCCCAGGCTCAAAACATTTCCCTTCACATTGATTCTAGTGAATGAAGTTCTCAACTATGTAGGTATTCACTGCAAATTCAGGTATGCCAAGGTAGGTTGGTATAGGTAAGGAATATAAATTGTAGATATTCTTTTTTGTAGCATGGAAGGAGTTTAATGGAAATGAGAAACTGACCAAACACACTGGATTTGATGGCTAATCCACAGAACTAAAACTTCCAAGGGTTTAGGAACAATGACAATCTAATTTTTCATGTTGTGTCCTTGACAACATAGGATCTCAGAGACCAACAACTTACATAACAAAGGGAATGGGGCAGAATCACTTGAAGGGGTAGCCTCAGGACTATCAATCTGTGTTTTGACTAGGCCCATCTAGAAACTAAGGCCAGATTCCCAAGTGGGGAGTGGAAAAAACCAAAAGGATAAACTAAGTAAAGAGAATTTGCTGATCTGATATTAGAGCTGTGCACGAAGAAAGAGAATGTGATTGCATGAAAGATCTATGGCCTTAAAACAGAATTATTAATTTCCATGAACGTGATCTTTTTACTAGCTGCATTGCAATACTGACTCTTGTTAAATTTGTAGTTAACTGAGACCTCTGTGGTAGGCTGATCTTTAGAGCCTGTGAATATGTTGCCTTACATGTAAAACAGACTTCACAGATGTGATTATCTAAAGAACAATTGGTCTCTCTTCTTTGATGTTTGCCCTTTTAGATTCTATTCTCCATGTAGCAGCTTCAGTATTCTTTTACAATGTATGTCTGAACTTGTTTCCACCCTCCCTGAATTTCTGCCCCTTTTCCCCATGCATCAACCCCATGGGCTTCCTTGATGTTCTATGAATGTGCAAATGTATACCTTCCTTGGAACTTTGCTGTTGCTGTTCACTCTGCATGGAATATTTCATCGGTATCCATACGACTGAGTCACTTTCTTGAAATTTCTTCTCAACCAGTAGCACCACCATGGCTAAAACAGAGTTGCTTCATTTATCTTTGACACACCTGACTTTACTTTTTTTTCATAGTACTTATTGCCCTCAGCCATAATTTGCTTATTGGATTACTTTCTGTCTTTTCCATCAGGAAGGACAGAACCTTTGACTATTTTGTTCATTGCTGTGCCTCTTTGAACCTCAAGCAATGCCTGCCATATAATATGGTAGGCACTCAGTTAATATTTGTAATAAATGCATAGTGAACAGGCTAATCTTTCAAACAGGAACTCCCACGTCTTTAAAGTTAGACATACTGAATAACTGTTGATTAATACTTGAAGTTTTTTTTTTTTTTTAAGATTTATTTATTTTAGAGACAAGAGAGTGAGTGAGCAGGGGGAGGAACAGAGGGAGAGGGAGAGAGAGAATCCTGAAGCAGTCTCCCAGCTGCGTGCAGTGCCCCATGCCAGTCTTCATCCCAGGACCCTGAGATTATGACCTGAGCCGAAATCAAGAGTTGGCCAACTAACTGACAGAGCCACCCCAGGTACCCCATGTTTCTTTTCTGAGAGCCTTCAGGCCTAAGAACTCCTTTGTAAACCATCTCTATTGCCTCTGGATGGTAGTGGTCAGCTCATTGCCACTCTAAGATTATTTCAAGTATCTCTACACCTCGGAGTTTGGGCCAAACTGAACCCTGATCTTAGAAAAAGAAGGGAATATTTCCTCCACAAGTTCAAAACCTACTGCCTTCTATGCCTCCAGACTGATCTCTTTCAAGAACAAGTGACAATAGAGACATCATTCCTTCCTAGACAACCCTACTCCTATACATAAGGATATACCCTGGCCCCTTAGGACATGTATTTATATGATTTATTTGTTTATTTTCTAATTCAGATTTTGCTGCATCAAGACCTTTCCTTCTTCACAAGATTCTTTGGTCCAGAATAAAAGGAGGGGGGGATGAGACTGGCACACCCCTCTTGCTCCACTTCTTTGCTCCCCTCTATCTCCTTTGAGCAAGGACTTCATTAAGAAAATGTTATCTCCTGAGATAACATTTATCTCAGGTAAATAGCAATCTAAATCCGTGTTTAGAAAAAGTATACTGGTGTCTCTAAATCAGCTGGGATATAGATATGTAAATACATCTAACTCACAAGCCTGAATGAAACATTTACTATTTCAGGCTGAAGCTATTCAATTTATTTTTCTTTACTATGCTCAAGGCCGCCCCAAAAATATTGACTGGGTACTTGCCTCACATACATGTAATCATAAGGAACTGCAAAAAATATCCTACTCAGAACAAAGGAAAAGTATACCTCCATTTTAAGTCAAAATTATTTTTAATGTTTAAACTCAAAAACCACATCTCCCTGACCAGTTATTCCTTATGAGGCCAGCATTTACCCTGATACCAAAACCAGACAATGACATCCCCCTCAAAAAGAAAATTATAGGCCTATATCCCTGACGAACATAGATGCAAAAATGCTCAACAAAATATTAGCTAACCACACTCAATAATGCATTAACAAGAGCATTTACCATGATCAACTGGGATTTTTTTTTCCCCCCTGAGGATGAAAGGATGGTTCATTATTTGTATATCAATCAATGTGATACACCACATCAATAAAACAAGATAAAAATCATATAATCATCTCAAAAGATGCAAAAAAAAATTTTGACAGAATTCAACATCTGTTCACGATAAAAACTGTCTATAAAATGAGTTTAAAGGGAACATAACCAAGGTAATATATGAAAAATCCATAACTAACACCATATTCAATGGTGAAAAACTAATCACCTTTTCTGTAATATCAGGAATAAAACACTGATGTTCACTCTCACCATTTTTACTCAACATAATACTAGAAGTCCTAGCTGCAGCAATCAGATAAGAAAAAGAAATAAAGGGCATCCAAACTGGTAAAGAAGAAGTTAAACCACCATTATTTGCAGATGACATGACACTGTATATAGAAAACCATAAATATCCCTTCAAAAAACTATTAGAACTAATAAATGAATTCAGTAAAGTTGCAGGATACAAAATTAATATACAGTATTCCTATACAATATCAACTAAGTAGAAGAAAAAGAAATTAAGAAAACAATCCCATTTATAATTGCACCAAAAAGAATAAAATACCTAGGAATAAATTCAACCAAAGAGGTGAAAGACTGATACTCTGGAATCTACAAGACATTGATGAAATAAATGAAAGATGACAGAAACAAATGGAAAGATAGGCTATGCTTATAGATTAGAAGAAGTAATGATAAGGGTGGCTCAGTCTGTTTAGCGTCCGACTTCTGATTTTGGTTCAGGTCATTATCTCAGGGTCTTGGAATTGAGCCCCACATTGGGCTCCCTGCCCAGTGGGGAGCCTGCTTGTCCCTCTTCCTCTGCTGCTCCCTGCCCCCTCCCTCAGGTCAGGCTCTCACTCTCTAAAATAAAAGAATTCATGATATAATTCTTCTCAAGACAGGGAGCTTGAGCTTGACTCCTCTTTCTTGAGTGTGGCTGGACTCCTCGACTCTTCTATTGACTAGAATGTGGCAGCAACAATGGGATGTCATTGCTGAGGTTAGTATATTGAAAGATTATGGTTTCTGTCTTGGGTTTTCTCTCTCTCCCCACCTCTCTCCTAGCTCATTTGCTCTGAGTGATGCCAGCTGCTATGTCATATAAGCCACCCTTTGGAGAGACTCATGCGGTGAGGTAATGAAACTGCCTTTCAACAGCCATGTGAGTGAGAGTCAGTGGACTACAGCCCTGGCTGACAAATTATAGGAAAGCTGCTTCCAGATTTCTGACCTTCTGAAACTATGTGAGATAATAAGTGTCAGTCATTTTAAGCTGCTACATTTTTAGGTGCTTTGTAAAATAGCAACAGATAACTAACACAGAGATATGGTTTTTCTATTCCATTTATTACCTTTATCATATTAGCTTTGCTCTGTTTAAGGTGATAGTCACTAGCCATATGTGGCTATTCAGCAATTAAACCATGGCTTAATTGCTGAGATTAGGTTATTAAAAGATTGTGGCTAATGTAACTAAGGAACTAATTTTTTAAGATTTTATTTATTTATTTATTTATTTATTTATTTATTTGACAGGCAGAGATCACAAGTAGGCAGAGAGACAGGCAGAGAGAAGGGGGGAGGCAGGCTCCCTGTGGAGCAGAAAGCCCAATGGGGGCTTGATCCCAGGACCCTGGGATCATGACCTGAGCTGAAGGCAGAAGCTTTAACCCACTGAGCCACCCAGGGGCCCCATTTTCTTTAATATTTTTTAAGATTATATATTTATTTATTTAGAGAGAGAGCATGAGGCGGGGAGGGGCAGAGAGAGAGAATCTCCAGCAGACCCCCTGATGAGTGCAGAGCCTGACCTGGGGCTCAATCCCATGACCCCAAGATCACAACCTTCACTGAAATGGAGTCTGTCACTTAACAAATAAGCCATCGAGGCGTCCTTACTTTTAATTAACCTAAATTTAAATTTAAATAGCTGCATGTGACCAGTGGCTACCATATCACACAGTGCTTTATTAGTCTTTTTTTTTTTTTTGTTAGTCTACTTACTTTTTATGTTATTTACTGTTTTCTCCATCTTGAATATAGGCATATAAGATCATTGGATGCAGAGATTTTTTAAATCTATTTCTTCACTAATATATTCTAAGTGCAAATATAGTGTCTGGCATAGAGAAGAAATTCCACAGATATTTGAAGGGTGAGTTATGATATGGGATGTGTATTTTATTTCTGTCCCAGGTCTCATCTATTATTAACTCTACAACCTCTCCAGGCCTTGGTTTTCCTGGATTTAAATTTGACAGGAGGGAATTGAACTTTCATCAAATTTTTTTTTCACTTAAAACTATGTGATTCTGTCTTCTCTGAAGTGACATTTTTAACAATATTTTATCAGCTGTGATGGCCTTAGCTGAATGAAGCCGCTAGCAGATGTCCAGATAATTGAAGTCTCCAACCACTAGTAACTTCTCTTCCTGTTTTTGTCTTTATTAGGCAAGTAACCATCCTATTCAGTGTGACTGACTAGAGAGTGCGGAGTGTGACACCATAATGATACCATGTCTCCCTCCTTTGACCTCATCCACCTGCTCCCAATATCCCATATACTGTTGGTTTTGTGAGTTTTATACAAGTATATCTTTGGCAAATAGTTCTATATCCCACTATGCATCCATCTTTTAAATAGGCATTTCTTTCCATTTTCCTGGCAATCATGAGTCCCATCATGGGGACCTGGTCATGTTTGTGGGACCAGAGTTACTTCAATTAAAATTCATAATAGATAAAGACATTCAAAGTTCTATTTTTAACTCTTCCCTACTGCTTTTAAGGATTTTTGGTCACTATCATTATTCTTTTTTTTTTGTCTATAATCACATCTATTTTTCATTACAGAAAGCTTGTTTTGTGTTTATTTTGTTTATTTGGGAGTTAAATTGAAACTTTTCCCTCTCTTTCTGTTTGAATCCATTAGACCAAATTGTGATGCCCTGAATGAAAATGTTATATTCAATCTTTATGATAGCCTCATGACCATCTAATTTTCTTATATTAGAATAAAAAAAGAAACACTGTTTTTCAACAAGTTCTTTTTAGTTTTCTCTTCACACCTCTGCCAAGTTCTCTTCCAAATGTAATCTTCAACTGAAAAGAAAAGAGGCCACCTGGGTAGCTTGGTCATTTAAGCATCTGCCTGCAGCTCAGGTCATGTACCCAGCCAGGGTCCTGGGATCGAGCCCTGCATGGGGCTCCCTGTTCAGTGAGAAGTTTGCTTCTCCCTCTCCCTCTAACCACCCCCCACCACTCATGCTCTCTTTCTCTGTCTCTCTCAAATAAGTAACATTTTTAAAAAAGGAAGAGAAAAAAAGTCCATATATTCTCTTCCCTATCAAAGACTTCAAGATCAATAGGGATATAGTTCATGTTTATTGTGCCTGAGTTATGAAGTCCTTCATAAACTAAAAGAAGCAGAGTATGGTCAAGTGGCAGCCTTTCCATGTATCTCTGATCACATTCAGAATGTAGCATCTCAGATTTTCTACTGCATCTTGCTGGTTTCATACCTTTTAACATTCCTTGTCTTCCACTTGTATTCGTAAGATTTATTACAGCTGATTGCGTATAGGAATCCTCTTTATTGTTGTACAAGATGTGATATCAGAAGTTCTGAATTAATGCTGTCTGGGAAGAGGTCATAACTTTCATTTAGCTAAAGTGGTCCTAAATTTACTTTCTTCTTTTTCTCCTTTCCTCACATTGTTCTGCTTTTCAACTTTTCAATGCCGATTTTAATTTCTATTCATCACCTTTGAATTCCCTTGACTTTCTGGCTTCCTTCCTAGATTTGGTTTCTGTGTAGAATCTTTTCTACTGTTTCTAGAAAGGCAGAGTCTCTGCAAGAATTTTTCCAGCATTTACGTTTTCTTGAATACAGATGTTGATTTCCATCAGTAACAGAACTGGTCACTTCCTCCCGTAAGAAGTCAAACATGTTTCTCTCAAAAAGGTCCCACATGGGGCACCTGGGTGGCTCAGTGGGTTAAAGCCTCTGTCTTCGGCTCGGGTCATGATCCCAGGGTCCTGGGATCGAGCCCCACATTGGGCTCTCTGCTCTGCAGGGAGTCTGCTTCCCTTCCTCTCTCTCTGCCTGCCTCTCTGCTTACTTGTGATCTCTGTCAAATAAATGAATAAAATCTTAAAAAAAAAAAAAAAAGTCCCACGTGAGCTTCTGGGGTTTCAGTTTGAACAACAGATTTCCCTAACTTTCCCATAAAATTCCACAACAAAACCTGTCTCTTTGTTATACATTTTGTTATACATTTTGCTTCTTGGTCATTCTTCATAATCGCTCCATAGCCCACATGGTTACTCTAGGTTACGTCAGTGGTTCTCAAACTTGAGGATACATCAGAATCCACCCAGAGGGTTTTTTTTTTTAGATAGTTTCTGAATCAGTGCCTATAGGGTGGGACTTGAGAATTTCTATTTCCAACAAACTCTGAGGTGATATGCTACTGGTCAAAGACCTCACTTTTGGGAGACACTGAATCATGAGATCTAGAACTCATTAGCATACCATGTATTCGGGGGCACTGACTGTTATGGAGTGTGGGGGAATCTGCAGTGCTCCTTAATGAGTACTGAGTCAGTGTGTATTTTCTGCTACAGTGTGTAACTTCTGCTACAGAAGTCTGTTTCTCAAATTTCTTGGAGCAGGTAGAGGTAGTTTTTATAACTGCATTCCTAATCTTCCTGTAATCTAACAACTTCTGTAATTCAGGTCACAATTTTCTTCCTTAGCTTAGGTACTGATTCTTCCAGGAGTACAGATGAGGCAAGTATATCCCACTGAGAAATGTACTCAGTCCTTTTCCAGCCTCTGCATATATATGGAGCCCCCTCTAATCCTAGATGACTTTGTTTATAGGTAGGAGTCAAACAAAATAGCACATTCGCAAATGGATTTCTTACATTCATTTCATTGCGAAATGCCTCACTCACTTTTCCTCCAAATTCCAATACTAGCTTTTGACAGCTTTAGGCATATGTGTATGTGTTTGGTGACTTCAGGGATGTATTAATACTGGCAAACTCAAGCAGTTTGTATGTAATTTGCATTCTAAAAAACTGTGCAGAGAATTCCATTACGGGCCTCACTCAACTGATACAGCCCCAGGACAGCAAGTTCAAGACTCAGCTAGCAGTCTACATGAGAGCTCCTTCCAGAAACTAACACCAGTGAATATAAGAATACTTTATTGAGAGATCAAGAACTGTATAAACTTGAAAAACAGTATGAAAGACTTTCAAACAGCAGCATCAACTTACATAGTGAAAATTGTCATGTTTTCGTAATTGTGTTTATTTTTATTTTGAAAAAGCTGAAAGGAGCTTTAAAAAATTAGTGAACCAGCCATAATTAATAAGGGGGCTACCATCATCTATTTTCTCTATTTTGCTTTTATTGCCCTTTTTCATCAGTATGGCAGTAAAAGTTACTAACAATTCTTCAGCATTTATTATTAGCAGAGATTTTCGCTGAGCAATTTGTGCATATTATCATGTAACCCTTACAAAAATCCTACGAGGTTGATCCTATCCATATTTTGCAGGTGAAAAATTCAAGGTTTAGATTAAGTAAATTGTCCAAGATCACAAGC
Organism: Lontra canadensis; assembly: GCF_010015895.1. Classification (NCBI taxonomy): domain Eukaryota; kingdom Metazoa; phylum Chordata; class Mammalia; order Carnivora; family Mustelidae; genus Lontra; species Lontra canadensis. Next base: position 30,661,193 of record NW_022630995.1, read on the forward strand.
TACTAAACAGCAGCAAAATGGGGATTTGAGCCAGATTGGACTCCCAACCTCGACCTTTAATCACTTTGCTGTGAGCATCACAGTAGTGTCCGTGACCACTCTATCAACTTTTTGGCACTGCTTCTAGGCTTTCCTAGGGTTCTTATATAGCAAGAGCCAAGATATGTGGAGGATATTTGGGTTCCCTGTAGTCGAAGCTACGGTAGGAACCAGGCAGTCAGTGGCATTGGCTGAATTATGGATACAAGAGAATTGGCAGCAGTTCCAAATAAGAAAATCCTGACTCTGGATATGTGGCCACTGGAGCCTGTTTTCTAGATACCTTTGAGCATGTTGAGGTAGTTTCTATAACTGTGTTCTTAATCTTCCCATAATCTAATAATTTCTGTAGGTCAGCGACACATTTTTTTCTTTCCTTATTATTTCTCCTCTCCCCCCCTTTTTTTTCTTAAACAGAGAAGAGAGAATTGAAACAACTGCAAATGTGGCTTTTTTTAATCCCAAACCATTTTCTTTTCTCTGCCTGAACTTTTATCATTTAAACTTAACCTACACTTATTTTGTCTTAATGATTTTTCTCTCTGTGTGATTGAAGCCAGACTTATGAGTTTAAATATATCACCATTTATAAAATTCAGAAGTTTCACAAAATGATTCCTTATATGGATCAACTATTTCTAGTTTCCAACAAGAAGATTACAGTAGCAATAGTCTTTCTCAATCTCAGTAAGCATAAAGGGCTAGTAAGGATGCAAAATTGAATATTTGCACCCATCAACAGAAATAAAATGATACTTCTTTGTCAGATTAAAAGTTTCTTAAGACTTGAAATCCTGTTCTGTATTTTATTTATAAATCTCAAATGAAAGGAGACCTATAATATACACAAGACCCATCACTGAAGGTGACATGAATGTTGATTTAGCAAAAAACCATAAGTACAATACAATAATAATGTTGAAAACAGCCTTGGCATTCCATTATGAAGTACTTTCACATATATTACCCGATTTGATCTGAATATAAAACTGATTCTGAGATCATGACCTGAGTTGAAATCAAGAGTCAGATACTTAACTGACTGAGCCCCCCATGTGCCCTTCTACATTTTTTAAAATTTTATTTTCTTAGTGGCGGTCCTGAGTATTACCACTAACCACTTTATTTATAATAATCTAGTTTTGATTAACAGCAACTTATTATGAATAGTATATAAAAACTCTGCTCCTATATAACTTCATTTTCTCAACCCCTTTATGCTACTATTTTCACAAATTATATCTTTGTACTTTGAGTACCCATCAACGGAGACTTATAATAAATGCATTACGCAATTGTATTTTAAATAATATTGGTCAAAAATTTTTAAAAAAACACTAATTTTTAAATTATTTATCTTTGTATTACCTATGTAGTTATCTTTATTGATATTCTCTATTTCCTCATGTGGGTGTGAGTTACTGTCAAGGGTCCTTTCATTTCATTTTGGAGGACTCCCTTCATTATTTCTTATAAAGTACATAAAATAACAAGAAATTATCTCATTTTTAAAAAATCTGGATGTATCTTAATTTCTCTTTCCTTTTTGAAAGTTTACTGTGATTGACTTTTTTTTCCCCTTTCAAGTACTTTGAATATATCATGCTATCTTCTGGCCTCCATAGTTTCTGATATGAAATTAGTTGTTGGGGTACCTGTGTGGCTCAGTCAGTAAACATTTGTCACGTTATGATCTTGGGATCATGAAATGGATGGTGGTCATGGGATGGAGCCTAACATGGGGTGGGAAGCAGGGAGTCTGCTTCTCCCCCACTCTCTGCCCCTGCTCAAGCTCTCTCAAAGCTCTCTCTCTCAAATAAATAAGTAAAAACTTTAAAAAAAGAAATTAGTTGTTAATCTTATTTAGGATACCTTGTATTTGGTAAGTCATCGCTCTTACTGTTTTCTAGATTCTCTTACTGTCTTTGGTATTCAAAAGTTTCTTTATGGTGTGTTTAGGTATGAATCTCTTTGAGTTCACCATGCTTGGACTTTATTGAACTTATTGGACATGTAGATTAATTTGTAAACATGATTTCTGAATGGATTTAATGCCAAGTTTGAATCCAGTGTTTTTGCTTCTTGCTTGTTTTTATTAACACTATTTTTTAGGGCATTTTTATGTTCACAGCAAAATTAATTGGAGTATAGAGACTTCCCATGTTCATCCTGCCCCCACACATGCATAGCTTCCCCTATTATCAACATCCTCAAAGTGTCATTTTTGTTATAATTTCTGTGTCATTTTTGTTATAATCAAAGTGTCATTTTTGTTATAATTTCTGAACATTGATACATCATAATCACCCAAAGTCCAGAGTTTACACTATAGTTCAGTTTCTTGTATATTCTATGGATTTGAATGACTGTATAAGGATATATAACCTACATTATGGTGCCTTACAAAATATTGTGACTGCCCTAGGAATCTTCTGTGTGCCACCTGATGTCCCTTCTCAGCTTTCAACCCCTGGAAACCACTGATCTTTTTACTGTCTCCATAGTTTTGCTTTTTCCAGAATGTCACATAGTTGGAAATACAGCATACAGCATGTATATGTTCAGATTGGTTTCTTTTTTCTTAGTAGTATGCATTTAAGTTAACAGGTTTCTTTTCATGGCTTGATAGCTAATTTCTCTTTAATGCTGAATAATATTCATTGATCTGGACATTCCATAGTTATTTGTCCATTCACCTACTGAAGGACATCTCGGTTGCTACTAGTGAACATCGGTGTGCAGGGTTTTGTGTGGACATAAGTTTTCAACACCTTTGGGTAAATACCAAGGAGTGCAATTGCTGGATCCTATGGTAAGAGTATGTTTAGTTTTATAAGAAGCTGCCAACCTGTTTTCCAAAGTGGCTGTACAATTTTGTGCTCTTACCAGCAACAAGTGAGAGTCCCTGTTGCTCCACAATCTTACTAGCATTTGGTTTTGTCAGTGTTTCAGACTTTGACCATTCTACTAGATGTGTAGTGGTATCTCATTCTTGTTTTCATGTGCATTTTTTTTTTTTTGATGGTATGTCCTGTGGAGCATTTTTTTCATTTGTTTTTTTTTTTTTTTTTTTTTTGCAATCTGCATATGTTTATGGTGAGGTGTCTGTTAAAAATCTTTGGCTCATTTTCAAATCAGGTTGTTTGTTTCCTTATTGCTGAGTATTAAGTGTTCTTTCTATATTTTAGCTAACAGTCCTATATGAGGTGTATATACTTTCTAAAATATTCTATTTATTTATTTGAGAGAGAGAGAGAGAGAGAGTGAGAATGTGTGGGGAGCAGAGGGAGAGGGAGAAGCAGACTCCCTGAGCAGGGAGCCTGACGCGGGCCTCAAACTGAGGACCCTGAGATCATGAACTGAACCAAGGTAAACACTTAACTGACTGAGCCACCCGGGTGTCCTCACATGTATGTTTTGAAAATACTTCCTCCTTGTTTATGAATTATCCTCTCATTTTATTGACATTGTCTTTCAGAGAGCAGAAGTTTTTAATTTTAATGAAGTCCGGCTTATTAATTATTTCTTTCATAGATTGTGTCTGTGGTGTTGTATCTAAAACACCATCACCATACCCAAGGTTATCTAGGATTTCTCCTATGTTATTTTCTAACAGTTTTATAGTTTTACACTTTACATTTAGGTCAGTGATCCATTTTGAGTTATTTTTTGTGAATAGTGTAATTTTTTGAGTCTAGATTTTTTTTTTTTTTGCATGTGTTTGCCTAGTTGTTCCAGCATTTGTTGAAAACACTATTTTTGCTCCAATAATTACCTTTGCTTTTTTGTAAAAGATTTATAAATATATTGGGGCGCCTGGGTGGCTCAATGGGTTAAAGCCTCTGCCTTCGGCTCAGGTCATGATCCCAGGGTTCTGGGATCCAGCCCCACATCGGGCTCTCTGCTCAGCAAGAAGCCTGCTTCCTCCTCTCTCTCTGCCTGCCTCTCTGCCTATTTGTGATCTCTCTCTGTCAAGTAAATAAATAAAATCTTTAAAAAAAATTCATTAATATATTTATGTTGGTCTATTTCTGGGCTCCCTTTTCTGTTCAATTGATATTCACCTATTTTTTTGTTAACACCTATTGTCTCGATTACTGTAGCTTAATACTAAGGCTTGAGGTCAAGAGGCATGGGTCCTCCAACTTCGTTCTCTTTTAATAGATTAATATTTTAAAACAAATTTGAAATATTTTTAGGCATTATTTCTTCAAATATTCTTTCTGGTACCTTTTCTCTCTCCTCTTCTTCCATAACTCCTATTATTTCTATTTTGGTTCACGTGTTAGTATCCTGCAGGTCTCTTAAGATCTGTTCATTTCTCTTCATTCTTTTATCTTTCTATTCTTCACACTGGATAATATCAATTGACCTATCTTCAAGTTTTCTGCTTCCTTTTTCTATCTAATTGAATCTGCTGTCTGTCCAGTATTTGAATTTTTCCTTCAAATTATTGTACTTTTCAACCACAGAATTTCTATTTGGTTTCTTTTTATGATAGTTCTTATCTTTTTATTAATATTCTATTCATTAGAATAGCTCTGAGTGTTATACACAACTAATGAATCATTGAACACTACATCAAAACTAATGATGTACTGATGTTGGCTAATTGAATTTAAATTAAAAAATATTCTATTCATTAAATATTAGAATGATAATTATAACATTTCCCTTTATTTCTTTAGACAAGGTTTCCTATAAGTCTTTGGGTGAACTTGAAATAGCTGATTTAGGGGCACGTGGGTGGCTCAGTGGGTTAAAACCTCTGCTTTCGGCTCAGGTCATGATCCCCGGTCCTGGGATTGAGCTCCACATCGGGCTCTCTGCTCAGCAGGGAGCCTGCTTCCCCCCACCATCACCTGCCTCTCTGCCTACTTGTGATCTCTATCAAATAAATAAAGAAAAAAATCTAAAATAAATAAATACAAAAAAATAAAAATAAAATAGCTGATTTAAAGCTTTTGCCTATCCAAATACCATGACTCCATTCATAAATAGAATCTAATGGGCACCTGGGTGGCTCAGTCAGTTAAGTGTCTGCCTTTGGCTCGGGTCATGATCCTGGGGTTCTAGTATCAAGCCCTGCATCAGGCTCCCTGCTCAGTGGGAAACCTGCTCCTCCCTCTCCCATTTTTCCTGCTTGTATTCCCTTTATCACTCTCTTTCTGTCCAATAAATAAATAAAATAAATAAAATAATCCAAATCTAAATTTGGAATATAAAAATATGAATAAACATAGGAGCAAAATCAGAACTATAAATACAGAGAAAAAATTAATGGGTTCCAGAGGGGAGGGAGGTAGAGGGTTGGGCAAAATGGGAGAAGGAGAGAGGGAGATACAGGCCTCCAGTTTTGGAATGAGTAAGTCCTGAGGATAAAAAGCAGAACCTAAGGAATACAGTCAGTGATATTGTAATAGCAATGTAATGGGACAGAAGATGACTACACTTGTGGTGAACATAGTGTAACATATAAACTTGTCAAATTACTAAGTGGTACACCTAAAACTAATGTAACATTGTGTATCATCTACACTAACTATAATTATAATATATAATTATTAAATATAATATATTTAATTTTATTAAATATATAAATACATATAATTATTATTTAATTTTATTAAATATATTAAATATATGTATTTATATATAAATATATATAATCGTGTGTATTTAATATTTTAGCTATTAAATATACCATATATTTATATGATATTAAATATATCATATATCATATTAAATATATGATATATATTAAATATTTCATATATTCAATAGATAAAATATTAAATACAATTAATTAAATATGTAAAGTAAATCAAATATACAATAAATAATTAAATATATTTATTTACTAAATACATAAATATATAAAATGATATACATATAATAAAATAAGACTTTCGTCTAATAATTCCAAGGTTTGAACTTTGTCACAGAGTTTCTATTCATTGTTTTTTTTTTTCCTCCTATGTATAGGCCACTCTCAACTGTTTCTTTGCTTGTTTTCTAATTTTTTGTTCAAAATTGGACATTTTAAATCTATGATTTGGGGCACCTGGGTGGCTCAGCTGTTAAGCGTCTGACTTTGGCTTGGGTTGTGTTCCCAGGGTTCTGGGATCGAGCCCCCAGTGGGGCTCCCTTCTCAGGAGGAAGCTTGCTTCTTCCTCTCCCTCTGACTGCTGTTCCCCCTAGTTGTGCTCATGCTTTCTCTCTCTCTCTTTGTGTCATATAAATAAATAAAATCTTTAAAAAAATTAAAAAAGAAATGATATGATTCAACAACTCTGAAAATCAGATTCTCCCCCCTCCCCTGGGTTTGCTGCTTCCTGTTGTGGCTGTAGTTTGTTTATTGACTTTCCTAAACTAATTCAGTAAATTACATGTCTTTGCTGTATGTTGCCACGGAAGTCTCTAATCAGTTAGCTTAGGATCAGCTGATGATTAGACAGAGATTTCTTTAAATATCTACAGCCAATAAATCTCCCTTTTTTTTTCTTTCTGGGGGTTCTGTGTGCATGTTAGGACCTGTCTTCTATCTCAGTTACTCAATTTACAGCTCTGACTTGGCCTTCGTTTCCTGCTTGCAGACACTCAAGATCAATCAGAGGTGAGAGCGGAGGGACTTCTCAGATTCTTTCTGAGTATGCGAACAACTCTACACTTGCGTGTAGCATTCTCAATTTCCAGGAATATGTTGGAGCTTTTCAAAGCCTCTGTGGACATCTCCTTTCTCAACTTTTCCTTTTAAACTTATTGGTTATTATGTTATTTGCTCCAGCTGTTACCTGTTGCCTCAGGCAGTAGTGATGATTAAAAAAATCCAACAAATGGCCTCTGGGAAGAAGGTTTTAGCACAGGGTAAGTTCAGCTGAGGTCAATAAAGGCAAGTTTTCAAGTGGGATCTTTCAGGGAGCCACTAGTTGGGGCAAATAATGACTCCTCTTTGGGAATGAGGTCTTGAAAGAATTACAACACTGTTCTGCTCCCTCTGGTACTGTGAATGGTGGATTGTATTTTAAAGGCTGATGCGATACAGGGGAGTTAGAGGTGGGACAGGACTAGGTGCAGCAAGTGAAAAATGCCAAAATCGCACTGTTCTTACTGAGTTTTAGCTGAATTTCTCCACTAAATTCACCCCATCCTCTGAACTGTTAAAAGCTTTTGCTTAATATCCAGGGTTCTAAAAAACCTGATTCTAAAAAAAAATTGATTCTGATAATTTTTCCAGTTATCTTATTCCTTTTATTGGAGGGGAAGATTTCAAATGTCCTCACTCCACTACTTTCACTATGCCCCCCTCAGAACATTGGTTCTTAAGCTTTTAGTTGGTGGTGGTTTTATTATTCTGGGATCTTTTTGTGGATCTCATAAAAGCTATGGTTATAATTGTGAAAAGAAAAAAAAATCCATGAATGCACTCAGTCTACTTCGGACAACATTCCACTGGGTTTTTTAATACATTGAGTTCAACCGTGGATCTCTCACCAGAAAATTCTGAGGTTAGCAACCCCTGTTATAGAGTCTCTTCTTCTTGAGACAGTGTCTAACCTGCCTACAAAGAACTCTAGGACAAATTATTCCAGAAGTCTAATAGCAAATTTAGTAAGGCATATTTAATAGATAAATTCAATCTTAAGTGCCAATTTTCTTATCTGGAAAATCATACCTCATAAGATTGTTGTGAGGATTGCCTGTGAAAATTAATATGATATTGCTTAGAGTAGTGCCAGATACTTCATAAATTTTAACCCTTACTAATATTGTTCCCTTCTCCTTATTTTCATTCTGTTACTCCTTTACTGCATCCTTGAGGAAATTCCTTTGAAGAGCACCACATTTGTGCTCATACTTTTAGGTGTTTTTGGAGATATATTTTTTACTTTTACTAACATACTAGCATTATTTTGTTGGAGGAAGTATTTGAATAGCAATCACTGTTATAAAGCAGGAAGAGTTATTTAACCACAAGATATGACCTCAGTTGGAAAGATGACAAGTCTAAATATAAACACAGAAAAGTGAAAAAGGAAAGAATTATGGATGACTGTGTCAAAATGCTATCCACCTGGATGAAAGGTTGAACAAGTTTGATTTCTATAATGTTTTTCTTTAAATTATCTTGTTTTCTCAGATATTTGTTAGATTAAGTCCAGACCAAATTATATTACATAAAGTACATTCCCATTAAAAAAACATTTTGTGAAACCATAAGAGACTCTTAATCTCAGGAAACAAACTGAGGGTCGCTAGGGGCGGGAGAGAGATAGGGTGGCTGAGTTAGGACATTGGGGAGGTATGTGCTATGGTGAGTGCTGTGAACTGTGTAAAACTGATGATTCACAGACCTGGACCCCTGAGGCAAATAATACATTCTATGTTAATAAAAAATTTTTTAATAAAGACCACATACTAAAACCAAAACAAAACATTTTGTGAGAGGTTGGTGATGATACGAAAACGTTTTTTCACATAAAGATTCCAAGTATTTGATAAGCAGAAGGGAAGTAATACAAATGAAAAACTAAAGTCTCAAATTCAACTTAAGCTCTTAAAAACTGTGACTTCTCAAGGTCAGTCACCAGGGCTTAGTTATAGGGTAGATGTGTCTTCTTGAATAAATTACAAAATGGAATGAGTCCAAAGCCAAATCTCAGTAGTGTCTGTGAAACACCTACATGTTTCCTGTGAGGTACTAATACAGCACACAGAGACCAAGATGTGGAAACCTTCAGAAATTTATCATCATTAGGTAACAACGACTGGGCAGATGCTAAATATATATTATACATCTCTCTTAAGAATATTGGGTGTGTTTCAGAAAGTTAGTAAGACAAAGGGTGAAGGGAATGAAATACCATGAAGTTCTCCCTCACTTAGGACCTTTCTGTAGTCTGCAGGGTCCCAGATTGGTGTATTGGGAGGTCTCTGATGCACAATGAGTAGACAGTGATTAGCTAAGATGTTGTCTCAAATAATGTAGAATAAAGATCACTTTATTGCCCGAGGTCAGTTTAAAAAAAGGACAACCATGAGCAACATACCACAGTGACAATGAAATTTTATGTCATAACTTGCTAAAGTGTTAGAGAATGCCACAGACACTTTATATGTAAATGAATTTATCTCCCTTGACTATTGAAAACCTTTTGTTATTATCTTTAAATTTCTAGACTTTATTTTCATACATTGTATTTACTGATTTTTTTCTTGTTTATTCTTGGTGAAGGACATTGAAATAGAGGTGTAAAATTTTTGTAAATCACATTTCTTTTTTGTCTGGGTGATTCCAAGCTTTAGATTCTAATTTTATATATGGGGAAGCCAGGAATCTATGTTAAGAATCAAAAGTAACTTCAATTAACACATACAAAGATTTTGGACTTTATAAAATACTCCTGGTTGGGGCGCCTGGGTGGCTCAGTGGGTTAAAGCCTCTGCCTTCGGCTCAGGTCATGATCCCAGGGTCCTGGGATCCAGCCCCACATCGGGTTCTGTGCTCCACAGGGAGCCTGCCTCTCTGCCTACTTGTGATCTTTCTCTGTCAAATAAATAAATAAAATCTTAAAAAAAAAAAAAATCCTGGTTACTTCTGTAAAACGTGATTCAGATAATTTAATTTTTTTTTTTTTTTTTTTTGTCTAAGTTAAACCCTTGTTGAGGGTGGTAGTTCATTTACGAATTTTAAAAGCTTGTCTAGGTGGTTTTATAATTAGGCCCTTCCAGGTAGCAGGAAATTTTGCTTTGCCTTCTCATTTAACAGCTGTGTTCCCAGCTGGGTCTGTTTGTTATAAATGAAAATGGCTCTTTAAATTTACATTCTCTGCATGACCAAGCTTGGCATCAGATGCAGCTTCTGGTTGATGCCAAAGATAAGCACCAAAGGATGTCAGATTGAAACTCTGGATCATAGTGTGTTAGATGGCATTATCAACTACAACTGTATATTTCTATTAAAACCAAGTGATGTGACCAGCAGATCTTTGAAAAGTGAATTGCTTCCAGTCTTTGTTTTTGTAATGTGATTGAGATGAATCCCCCCTTGGTATGTCTATGGGGCGTGATGAACTGTGAAATATGTAAGAATAGATGTTGTGGCAACACAGGACACTTGTTGACCCAAGTGATGATAATACTTTGCTTCAGGCCATAGGCTGATGGAGGAAGTGAATAATTACTTCAAATCGTACCCATTAAACATCATAGAATGGAATGATGTCTTCCTATTTCTTCACTCTTAAGAGTCATTGTGTTCACAGTACTCTTTTTTGCCTTCCTTATTGAAATCTATGGGATATGTAGACTTATCATTAGGCAAGTCCCTGCAGCGTCTATACCAATTTACTGAAAACCCACAAAGTTCTCTCAGTACAGAAAGGATAAACAAACATTAGAAGCTGATTTGTTGCTTTCTAAGCAGCACTTTTAGTTCGTATCAGTGGAAGAAGTTCAGGGAAGCATACTCCAAAAAAGGTATAGCATATACTTTAGCTTCCCTAAAATAGTTTAAATTACTATTTTCAATTATTTTCAAAGATTTATCTGTGAGAATTTATTAAAAGTGACATTCTCTCCCTCTTTGGATTATTAATACCAGGTACATGGACTCCCAGTACAACTTTAAACCCACTAACATGGAAAAGAAAGAAAGAAGAAGGAAACATATGTGTTATTAATAAAAATGTATATATATATTGTGAACTTCTCTAGGGAGAAAACTCTCTAGTTTTTTAGTTTTTTTATTATTTCTGAGATTCTGAATGTAATCCAGAAATGGTTGAAAACCACGTCTATAGAGTATATTTTTCTCTAGCTCATTTTGGTAACATTTTTAATTGAATGATAATTAATTGAATGACACACATTTTTAATTGAATGTACAACCTGAAGTTTGTCGTTTCACCTCTACTTGGCACTCTGTAATCACAAAGTAGCAGATGAAAAAACTCCTCCTTATTTGTTCTCTTTCTGATTTCATCATCCATTATTCTGTACAAACTGGAGAAATTTTGAATATTGAATAAACCTAATTGAAATAAAGTACGATATAATTTAATTATCCTTTCAATGAAATGCTAAACAGGTACTGGTTTTTTAGCAGAATTTTTGGATTAATAACTAATGTCATTTTTCACTTTTTCTCTTTTGTCATTGCACAGTTGGATGATAAGGTTTGAAAATACCTTACTGGGATTTCTAACAGAAGCTAGGTTTTGTTTTGTTTTTGTTTTTGTTTTGTAAGATTTCCTTTCTTTCTTTATTTGACAGAGAGAAAGAAAGAGAGAGGGAGAACACAAACAGGCCAAGTGGCAGACATAGGGAGAAGAGGAAGCAGGCTCCCCCTGAGCAGAGAGCCCAATATGGGGCTTGATCCCAGAACTCTGGAATCATAACTTGAGCTGAAGGCAGCCACTTGCTTAAAAGACTGAGACACCAAGGCACCCCAGAAGCTAGTGTTTTTTATTTTATTTAATTAATTATTTTATTTTTTTAAAAATAGGAGCAACTTTAAAAAAATAGAAATGACTTAAAACATAAGAAAAGAGATGAAATTTTAGGTCATGTGACCATTTCTGTGCATTTATCTTTCAGCATTGAGATCAGATCCTTAGAGACATGATCTCATTTTTCCTGGCTTAATCTAGGCAAATAAAATTAGTACTACCAGTTCAACTTTCTATTTCATTTGCATTAATTGAAATTCTATCACAAGACCCCATTTAAAAGTTAGCACCTGCATACTTCATTAAGACCCTCAAAAGGACATTATTGATTTATAATACTTCACCAAAATCATTTGTAAATTAGAACATAACACCCTTTATATCTGTCACTAATATTGGTTCTGCTCTTACACAGGATATAAGAGGAAGCAGTAAATTATTCAGGCAAATATTTTACTTCCAGAATTTTAAGAGGTTAGAAAATTCCACTCTGTTGAAGTTAATTCTTGTTGCCTTGTTTAGTCTTCCTTGCATTAGTGATTTATGTTTTTGGTGACTTGTCTTGTGCCAGGTAAGCACTCTACATGCGGATTTTCATTTAATTCTCATCACATGTACAATAGGTTGGAGATACTGTCTTTATTCCCCAGGTGAGAAACTGATACTGAGAGTAGACAAATCACTTTCCCTAGATTACATAGATGGTGAGCAGTGAGACCAGACTGATGACAGACCACAAGCCCTTAGCTATGACCTTATACAGCCCATCCTCACTATTCTTGGATTTCATATTGAATTCATCTATTTGTTAATATTTATTTCTGACTCTCACATCAATACTTGCCACCCTTTTGTGGTCATTTGCAGACATGTGCAAAAGACCAAAAACTTTACATCACCAGACATGCATACTCCCAGCTGAGGTCCAACAAAGTGACACTCGGCCTTCTTTTTTCATACTGTAAATAGGTATCCTTCTCATGATCTAGTTAATGCCATGGTTTTTAAATTTTTGTGATGTTTATTGGTGAGTTCTCTCTTTAAAATGGCATCCAAACAGAGGTGCTGAAATGCCTAGTGTTCTGGAGGGTAAGAAGGCTGTGCTGTGCTTTCCAGACAAAATACATGTGTTGGATCAGCTTCATTTAGGTATGCGTTTTAGTGCTGTAGGCCATGAGTTCAATGTTAATGAATCAACCATATCTATGAATTGAAGTGTCTTTAAAAAGAACACATATAGAGAGGAGTCAAGATGGCGGAGAAGTAGCAGCTGAGACTACTTCAGGTAGCAGGAGATCAGCTAGATAGCTTATCTAAAGATTGCAAACACCTACAAATCCAACGGGAGATCAAAGAAAAGAACAGCAATTCTAGAAACAGAAAATCAACCAGTTTCTGAAAGGTAGGACTGGCAGAGAAGTGAATCCAAAGCGACGGGAAGATAGACTGCAGGGGGAGGGGCAGGTCCTGGCAAGCGGCGGAGCAACGGAGCAAAAAAAACAGGACTTTTAAAAGTCTATTCCACTGAGGGACATCGCTCCAGAGGCTTAACTGGGGTGAAGCCCACGCGGGGTCAGCGTGGCCTTAGGTCCCGAGGGTCACAGAAGAATGTCTGAGTGACGCAGAGCTTACAGGTATTAGAACGGGGAAGCTGGCAACAGAGACAGAGCCGAGAAGTGAGCGCTAAGCTTGGGGTTACCTTGAACCGGTGGCAGGTTCGGTCAGCTCAGAGTGCGGCCAAAGGCAGGGTGACGGGAGTAATTGGGCGCTGTTCTCTGAGGGCGCACTGAGGAGTGGGGCCCCGGTCTCTCGGCTTCTCCGGGCCAGAGACTGGGAGGCCGCCATCTTCATTCCCGTCCTCCGGAACTCTATGGAAAGCGCTCAGGGAACAAAAGCTCCCGAAAGCAAACCCGAGCGGATTACTCAGCCCGGCCCCTGGTAAGGGCGGTGCAACTCCGCCTGGGGCAAAGACACTTGAGAATCACTACAACAGGCCCCTCCCCCAGAAGATCAACAAGAAATCCAGCCAGGACCAAGTTCACCTACCAAGGAGTGCAGTTTCAATACCAAGGAGAGCAGCGGAATTCCAGAGGAGGAGAAAGCAAAGCACGGAATTCATGGCTTTCTCCCCATGATTCTTTAGCCTTGCAGTTAATTTAATTTTTTTTTTTTCATTTTTTTTCTCTTCTGCCAAATTTTTTAAACTTTCACCCTTTTCTTTTTTAACGTTTTTTAACTAGTTTATCTAATATATATATATATATTTTCTTTTTTATATTTTCCTTTATTCGTTTTCTTTTTTAATTGTTTCTTTCTTTTTTTTTTTTCGGAACCTCTTTTTATCCACTTTCTGAACCTCTTTTTATCCTCTTTCTCCCCCCTCACGATTTGGGATCTCTTCTGATTTGGTTAAAGCATATTTTCCTGGGGTTGTTGCCACCCTTTTAGTATTTTACTTGCTCCTTCATATACTCTTATCTGGATAAATGACAAGGCGGAAAAATTCACCACAAAAAAAAAAGAACAAGAGGCAGTACCAAAGGCTAGGGACCTAATCAATACAGACATTGGTAATATGTCAGATCTAGAGTTCAGAATGACAATTCTCAAGGTTCTAGCCAGGCTTGAAAAAGGCATGGAAGATATTAGAGAAACCCTCTCGGGAGATATAAAAGCCCTTTCTGGAGAAATAAAAGAACTAAAATCTAACCAAGTTGAAATCAAAAAAGCTATTAATGAGGTGCAATCAAAAATGGAGTCTCTCACTGCTAGGATAAATGAGGCAGAAGAAAGAATTAGCGATATAGAAGACCAAATGACAGAGAATAAAGAAGCTGAACAGAAGAGAGACAAACAGCAACTGAACCATGAGGGGAGAATTCGAGAGATAAGTGACACCATAACATGAAACAACATTAGAATAATTGGGATTCCAGAAGAAGAGAATGAGAGGGGGGGCAGAAGGTATATTGGAGAGGATTATTGGAGAGAATTTCCCAAATATGGCAAAGGGAACAAGCATCAAAATCCAGGAGGTTCAGAGAAACTTTCTCAAAATCAACAAGAATAGGTCCACACCCCATCACCTAATAGTAAAATTTACAAGTCTTAGTGACAAAGAGAAAATCTTGAAAGCAGCCCGGGAAAAGAAGTCTGTAACATACAATGGTAAAAATATTAGATTGGCAGCAGACTTATCCACAGAGACCTGGCAGGCCAGAAAGAGCTGACAGGATATATTCAGAGCACTGAACGAGAAAAACATGCAGCCAAGAATACTAGATCCAGCTAGGCTATCATTGAAAATAGAAGGAGAGATTAAAAGCTTCCAGGACAAACAAAAACTGAAAGAATTTGCAAACACCAAACCAGCTCTACAGGAAATATTGAAAGGGGTCCTCTAAGCAAAGAGAGACCCTAAAAGTAGTAGATCAGATAGGAACAGAGGCAATATACAACAACAGTCACCTTACGGGCAATACAATGGGACTAAATTCATATCTCTCAATAGTTACCCTGAATGTTAATGGGCTAAATGCCCCAATCAAAAGACACAGGGTATCAGAATGGATAAAAAAACATAACCCATCTATATGTTGCCTACAAGAAACTCATTTTAAACCCGAAGACACCTCCAGATTTAAAGTGAGGGGGTGGAAAACAATTTACCATGCTAATGGACATCAGAAGAAAGCAGGGGTGGCAATCCTTATATCAGATCAATTAGATTTTATGCCAAAGACTATAATAAGAGATGAGGAAGGACACTATATCATACTCAAAGGATCTGTCCAACAAGAAGATCTAACAATTGTAAATATCTATGCCCCTAACGTGGGAGCAGCCAACTATATAAACCAATGAATAACAAAATCAAAGAAACACATCAAAAACAATACAATAATAGTAGGGGACTTTAACACTCCCCTCACTGAAATGGACAGATCATCCAAGCAAAAGATCAACAAGGAAATAAAGGCCTCAAATGACACACTGGACCAGATGGACATCACTGATATATTGAGAACATTTCATTCCAAAGCAACAGAATACACATTCTTCTCTAGTGCACATGGAACATTCTCCAGAATAGATCATATCCTCGGTCCTACATCAGGTCTCAACCGGTATCAAAAGATTGGAATTATTCCCTGCATATTTTCAGACCACAATGCTCTGAAGCTAGAACTCAATCACAAGAGGAAATTTGGAAAGAACCCAAATACATGGAGACTAAACAGCATCCTTCTAAAGAACGAATGAGTCAACCAGGAAATTAAAGAAGAATTGAAAAAATTCATGGAAACAAATGATAATGAAAACACAACAGTTCAAAATCTGTGGGACACAACAAAGGCAGTCCAGAGAGGAAAATATATAGTGGTACAAGCCTTCTCAAGAAACAAGAAAGGTCTCAAATACACAACCTAACCCTACACCTAAAGGAGCTGGAGAAAGAACAAGAAAGAAACCCTAAACCCAGCAGGAGAAGAGAAATCATAAAGATCAGAGCAGAAATCAATGAAATAGAAACCAAAAAAACAATAGAACAAATCAACGAAACTAGGAGCTGTGTCTTTGAAAGAATTAATAAGATTGATAAACCCCTGGCCTGACTTATCAAAAAGAAAAGAGAAAGGACCCAAATAAATAAAATCATGAATGAAAGAGGAGAGATCACAACTAACACCAAAGAAATACAGACAATTATAAGAACATACTATGAGCAACTCTACACCAACAAATTTGACAATCTGGAAGAAATGGATGCATTCCTGGAGACATAGAAACTACCACAACTGAACCAGGAAGAAATAGAAAACCTGAACAGACCCATAACCAGTAAGGAGGTTGAAACAGTCATCAAAAATCTCCAAACAATCAAAAGCCCAGGGCCAGATGGCTTCCCGGGGGAATTCTACCAAACATTTAAAGAAGAACTAATTCCTATTCTCCTGAAACTGTTCCAAAAAATAGAAATGGAAGGAAAACTTCCAAACTCATTTTATGAGGCCAGCATCACCTTGAGCCCAAAACCAGACAAGGATCCCATCAAAAAAGAGAACTACAGTCCAATATCCTTGATGAACACAGATGCAAAAATTCTCACCAAAATACTAGCCAATAGGATTCAACAGTACATTAAAAGGATTATTCACCACGACCAAGTGGGATTTATTCTAGGACTGCAAGGTTGGTTCAACATCCGCGAATCCATCAATGTGATATGACACATTAATAAAAGAAAGAACAAGAATCATATGATACTCTCCATAGATGCTGAAAAAGCATTTGACAAAGTACAGCATCCCTTCCTGATCAAAACTCTTCAAAGTGTAGGGATAGAGGGCACATACCTCAATATTATCAAAGCCATCTATGAAAAACCCACTGCAAATATCATTCTCAATGGAGAAAAACTGAAAGCTTTTCCGCTAAGGTCAGGAACACGGCAGGGATGTCCATTATCACCACTGCTATTCAACATAGTACTAGAAGTCCTAGCCTCAGCAAGGAAATTGAAGGCATCCATATTAGCAAAGAAGAAGTCAAACTATCACTCTTCACAGATGATATGATACTATATGTGGAAAACCCAAAAGACTCCACTCCAAAACTGCTAGAACTGGTACAGGAATTCAGTAAAGTGTCAGGATATAAAATCAATGCACAGAAATCAGTTGCATTTCTCTACACCAACAACAAGACAGAAGAAAGAGAAATTAAGGAGTCCATCCCATTTACAATTGCACCCAAAACTATAAGATACCTAGGAATAAACCTAACCAAAGAGACTAAGAATCTATACACAGAAAACTATAAAGTACTCATGAAAGAAATTGAGGAAGACACAAAGAAATGGAAAAATGTTCCATGCTCCTGGATTGGAAGAATAAATATTGTGAAAATGTCTATGCTACCTAAAGCAATCTACACGTTTAATGCAATTCCTATCAAAATCCCATCCATTTTTTTCAAAGAAATGGAACAAATAATCCTTAAATTTATATGGAACCAGAAAAGACCTCGAATAGCCAAAGGAATATTGAAAAAGAAAGCCAAAGTTGGTGGCATCACAATTCCGGACTTCAAGCTCTATTACAAAGCTGTCATCATCAAGACAGCATGGTACTGGCACAGAAACAGACACATAGATCAATGGAACAGAATAGAGAGCCCAGAAACGCACCCTCAACTCGATGGTCAACTAATCTTGAACAAAGCAGGAAAGAATGTCCAATGGAAAAAAGACAGCCTCTTCTATGAATGGTGTTGGGAAAATTGGACAGCCACACGCAGAAAAATGAAATCGGACCATTTCCTTACACCACACACAAAAATAGACTCAAAATGGATGAAGGACCTCAATGTGAGAAAGGAATCCATCCAAATCCTTGAGGAGAACACAGGCAGCAACCTCTTCGACCTCAGCCGCAGCAACGTCTTCCTAGGAACATCGCCAAAGGCAAGGGAAGCAAGGGCCAAAATGAACTATTGGTACTTCATCAAGATCAAAAGCTTTTGCACAGCAAAGGAAACAGTCAACAAAACCAAAAGACAACTGACAGAATGGGAGAAGATATTTGCAAACGACATATCAGATAAAGGGCTAGTGTCCAAAATCTATAAAGAACTTAGCAAACTTAACACCCAACACCCAAAGAACAAATAATCCAATCAAGAAATGGGCAGAAGACATGAACAGACATTTCTGCAAAGAAGACATCCAGATGGCCAACAGACACATGAAAAAGTGCTCCACCTCACTCAGCATCAGGGAAATACAAATCAAAACCACAATGAAATATTACCTCATACCAGTCAGAATGGCTAAGATTAACAAGTCAGGAAATGACAAATGCTGGCGAGGATGTGGAGAAAGGGGAACCCTCCTACACTGTTGGTGGGAATGCAAGCTGGTGCAACCACTCTGGTAAACAACATGGAATTTCCTCAAAATGTTGAAAATAGAGCTACCCTATGACCCAGCAATTGCACTACTGGGTATTTACCCTAAAGATACAAACTTAGTGATCCAAAGGGGCACGTGCACCCGAATGTTTATAGCAGCAATGTCTACAATAGCCAAACTATGGAAAGAACCTAGATGTCCATCAACAAATGAATGGATAATGAAAAGTGGTATATATACACGATGGAATTCTATGCAGCCATCAAAAGAAATGAAATCTTGCCATTTGAGACGACATGGATGGAACTAGAGGGTGTCATGCTGAGCGACATAAGTCAATTGGAGAAAGACAACTATCATATGATCTCCCTGATATGAGGGAGAGGATATGCAACATGGGGGTTTAAATGGGTAGAAGAGTAAATGAAACAAGATGGGATTGGGAGGGAGACAAACCATAAGTGACTCTTAATCTCACAAAACAAACTGAGGGTTGATGGGGGTAGGGGGGTTGGGCCATTGGGGTTATGGACATTAGGGACGGTATGTGCTATGGTGAGTGCTGTGAAGTATGTCAACCTGGCAATTTACAGACCTGTACCCCTGGGGATAAAAATATATTATATGTTTATTAAAAAAAAACATATAAAAGAATATTAGGTATTGCTCAGTTGACAAAAAGGTTGTGACCAAAGTCTTATAGGAACCTAACCCTCTCTTTCTTTTAGGAACAATGGTTCAGCGTTTGCTTATTTATTATTCACAGCTACTATATAGAACAAAGCTATTACAAATAATGAGAATCAACTGTATACCCTTCAATAATAATCAGTTTTTATAGAAGACTTAAAGGTCTACAGCCATTATTTAGTTTCATTTTCTCCCAAGTATTTTTATCGCGATTTTTGAGATGAGGCATTGAGGTATGATAGTCACCTAGTTAGTAGGTGACTGTATGATATTCAAATCAGCCTGTTTTGAGAGCTGACATACTTTACTGTCTTGTTATATAACTCGGTCACTAACCTTATTTGTTAAAATTTCCAAATAAAAGTACTAATCTACATCTTAAATCATCATTCTTTATAGTTGTTCTATGCAGCACATGATTCTATAATAAAAAAAAAAAACCAGGAGAACAAAACAATAAATTTCTGTTTAACAAAATAATAAGAACAGTAATAGCTATGCATAAATACTAGAAGAGCCCTATGTATTTTCAGAATATGTGGCTATTTTTGTGCAATTATTTTAGAATGACAAAATTCCTCTACCCTTCTGATCATTTTCATTCCACAATCTTCTTTTTAAGTTCCAGATTCAAATGAAATTCCCTGCAAGGAGTAAAAACCTTCCCACTTTTTTTCTAATAAAAACCATTAAGTGGAGTTTAAGTTGTAGCCCTTTCCTAACCTGAGGGAATTAGAATTTAAGGGATGCAGGCAGCATAAGACACTGCAGGGCCAAGCTGGGTTGGGGGTTACAGAGCAAGAGTAGCTATCCTGTAATTTTCCAGGACTAAAGTGCAGCAGGTGGGTGGGCTAGAGGAGGAAGAGTTGGAGATAGAAGGGTTAATGAGCTGTTTTTATCAAAGACCTGCTTTTACCTTGGGTTGACTCTGATTAATTGGAGTACTAACCCTTCTTCTGCCCTTCTCTGACCTCCATAATCACCCACGATAGCTACCGGAGCTGTGTTTTTCAAGTTAGGATGCTTGAACTACCTCATCGGAACTACCTGAGATATGAAGAATTCATCTTTGTGAACTAACACAAAGTGAATTGTGATTTCTGTGGGTGGGCCCGGCACTCTCAGATGAGAAACTTGTAGGGTAGCAAACGACAGAGGTAGTGAAAAAAAGCAGTCAACTTAGAGGCAGAATGCTTGAACTGAAGCCCAGAATGTATCACTTACTAGGTGTATAACCATGGAGCAATATACTTAATGCCTCACTGAGCCTCACGCAGTCCATCTCTAAAATGGGGATAACAACCAAAACCACACCAATAACTATCATATGGCTTTAAATAAAACCAGGCAAGTAAAAATGTTTTGTAAGATTCTTTATTAACAAAAATAATGTGATATTTTTCTTTTTTAAGATTTTTTTTTTTTTTTTTAGGGACACCTGGGTGGCTCAGTCAGTTGGGAGTCTGCTTTCCACTCAGATCATGACCCCAGGGTCCTGGAATCGAGTCCCACATAGGGCTCCTTGCTCAGTGGGGAGTTTACTTCTCCCTCTGCCTGCTCTGCCTGCAAAGCCTGCTGCTCTCCCTGCTTGTGCTCATGCTCTCTTTCTATTTCTCTCTCTCTCCCTCTCTAACAAATAAATAAATATAATCTTTAAAAAAAGATTATATTTTAAATTGACTAATTAAATGAATTAAAATGTTTATTATAACTTAGAAAGACTTTATATTCCATGTCTGCATTACCTTGGGGAGAAATAGGTATTTGCATTACATGGGGAAGCAATATGGTACAGTATGGAATACAATGACAGCTTGCCCTCACCCCTGGG
The DNA here is from genome assembly GCF_010015895.1 of Lontra canadensis. Taxonomy (NCBI): domain Eukaryota; kingdom Metazoa; phylum Chordata; class Mammalia; order Carnivora; family Mustelidae; genus Lontra; species Lontra canadensis. The sequence continues at coordinate 30,682,116 of NW_022630995.1, forward strand.
GATTTTTCTCTCTCATCTGTGACAAATGCTAAAATCATATTATAGAGAATTTTTATTCTAACCTCCTTTAGAATGCAAATGCTACTTGGGAGAAGAGATGGTTTGAATCTAAATTATTAATGAGTTTTTATACCTGGAGATGCCAGGGCCAAGAAAGAATACCTTAGGGTCTGAAAGGAGCCTTCTAGGTGGCATACAATAAATCTTGCCTACTTCAAACATGGTCTCTTTCTTCATCAATTCAATGACCAGAAAATAACCAATCAGCTTGTGTGTACACACACGTAAACACACACACACACACACACACACACACACACACACACCCTGTGGTGGATATTAGAAAGAGGTAATTAGTAAAGCATTAGAGGAAATGGACAAATTATGTCTGTAATTAATTCAGAGTAGAGGAGGAGAAGGAAGAATTGCAGCCAATGCCAAGATATTCACAAAATGCTTAACTTTAGATGTCATGATATAGGAATGATGGGGATAAAATTACAGAGAACCAAAGTGATGTTACTCTTATGCATTTCCTTTGTCAGCTGATGGCTAGCTGTGACTAATGTCAAACTCAGAGTGGTAAAAATCTGGCTTTAAAAGACTTGGCTTTGGCTTCTTCCTGTGTTTCAATGCTCTTACCTACACTCATCTCCCATCACCTGTGACCTACCAGTGCTTTCCTGGTCAATAGCTCATTTCTACCCTGCCTACCCCCCACCTCCCAGAGAGGCTTTTGGCAACTCTTAGGAGAATAACAGCCCCCCAACCTTTATGCTATCAAAACACTTTATTCATGCCTCTTTAAAAATACATGTCAAATTGTATTTTTTATATTAATATTTATTTTTGTCTTCATATACATTCTTCTCTACCTCTAGAATGTGAACTCCTGGAGGTATGTGAATCATCTGCCCATTTTTGTGTTCTTAACCCTTATGATCAATGCATAGTATGTTTTCAAAAAATGATTGCTGAGGGAATTAACATGATTATTATTACAATTTTTAGTTTGTCAGTTTCTTTATCACTCCTAACCTTTTTCTATTCACAAATTATCAGCCTCTTCCATTTTCTTTCCAGCTTACGAGTGATTCACAGTCTTACTACATGTCCTCTAGTTATTCCACTTTTCATTCTGAGGTCATAGTTAGGACTACAACATATTTTTTTGCTTCATATGAATAATTCGTTAATTTTGGCTATTCTTTTTTACCTCCTCCCATTGTTGAGCTTCCTTTTCTTTATTTTGATGTCAATGAGTTCTAATTTAATTTTTTTAATAGGAACTCCATTGGAGGTTTCTCTTTTTATCAAGGTTTTTTTCTGAATTTTCAGCCCCCTAATAAAATTATTTTCTAGAATGCCAAATAAATCTTCCTTTCGTCAAAAAATTTTAGTTGCCTTGAACAAAGAAATGGCATTTTTTCCTCACATATTATCTGGCTCATCATGATAAAATGACATTCTCACATTCTTTAAAAATGACACAGTAGTATAAGAAAGATTTTCCTCATTTTGAAGACTTAACAAATAAAACTGCATTATAGAAAATTAGTGGGAAATGGAAGTTTCCCATTCCGAAGAAATTTCTATAAAGTTAATTATCTCCAATATTAGCTCTTTATTCAGTCATTGAGTATACTTTTATTAGGTACTAGGCATGGATATTACAGAGATTACATTAAGATTTCTTTTTGGTAGATAGAAGATTTAAAAAAAAATTAATGTCCTTATTCAAATGGATACCTCTTAAAGTATTAGATTTAAATGTAACCCAATTTAGTGGTATTATTGAGGTTTATAATATGGTTTCATCTTGGATGTTACTTAATTCAGAGAATTTCTCTGAGAAGTGGTATCTGGTTTCATTTTTAAATCAAGGGTACATTATAATTTGACATCTGTATACACTACAGGGTGATCACCCCCAAAATTTTAGTTATCATCCATTACTCTACGAATGACCCCCCTTTACCTCTTTTGCCTGCCCTTCAACTCCATTTTGCTGTAGTAGCCACCAGTTTGTTCTGTTTTTATGAGTTTGTTTCTGTTTTAAAATAAGCATTTTAATCAGCTTGCTTTCCCACTTTATCTTCATAGAACTTTCATTTACTATACCCATAGGAGAAACCACATTTTCCCTCTGTTTATAAAATCTTTAAATTTATATTTCTGTAGATTCACATCCAAAGATTACTAGACCCTACTATCGTTTTTTTGTTTGTTTTTTTGTTTGTTTGTTTCAAAGGCACTGTCACAGAAGGATGTTTTATCGCCGTCTTGGTTCAGGAAAAATTTCAGTTGGATTATCCATGCATATACCTGTTAGAAGGTTTCTTCTGCTTTTGTTTCCCTTGGCTTTGGAGATATTTCTAGCAAGAATTTGCTGCAGCCGAGGTCAAAGAGGTTGCTGCCTGTGTCCACAATAGCCAAACTATGGAAAGAGCCCAGAAGTCCATCGATAGATGATTGGATAAGGATATTGTATATATATATATATATATATATATATATATATATATATATACACACACAATGGAATATTACTCAGCCATCAGAAAGGATGAAATCTTACCATTTATATCAATGTATATGGAGGGTATTATGCTGAGTCAATCAGAGAAAGACAAGTATAAGCTTTCACTCATATGTGGATCATAAGAAACAGTGTAGATTATCAGAGGGGAAGGGAGGGAAAACTGAATGGGAAATCATCAGAGAGACAAACCATGAGAAACCTCTTAACTATAGGAAACAAACTGAGGGTTACTGGAAGGGAGGTGGGTGGATGGATGGGGTAACTGGGTGATGGATATTAAGGAGGGCATGTGATGTGATGAGCACTGGGTGTTATATGCAACTGACAAATAATTGATCTCTACATTTGAAACTAATGATGTACTAGATGTTGGCTCATTGAATTTGAATTAAAAAAAAAAAAAAGAAAAGAAAAGAAAAAGAAGGTTTCTTCTGACCACCCATCACTTTCCTTTGCTTACAAGTATTCTGAGATATTGCAAGGACAGTAGGGAGTTGGAGAAGTTCTCCCTGCTGGACAGGCTTGGAGCAAAGTCCTGAGGCACAATGATCAATGGACCATATGCTGGTAGCGCTTGAATGAAAATCCTCCCTATTTACTACTAGAAGGGGCAGTGAGATATTCCCAACACTCAGCCATTTTAGGACTTCCGTTCTGAGTTCTAGGTCAACTGCTTTCAATAAAAGAACAGCAAAAACCAAAGTAGTTATTTTATTAAAATCTGTCTGTGAAATTGCTCTCTGAAGCATTAGCCCCATTTAGTAGGGAGTTTGGGCAATGATGGGCACAGACATCAGTACTCTTGATTTAGGCACTTATCAACTCAAGCCATTTTTGGAATGAGGTGGATTATAAAAAGGCAGCCTCTTCAGTCACCTGGGTGGTTCAGTTGAGTGAGTGTCTGCCTTCAGCTCACGTCATGATCCCAGGTGTCTGCATTCGGCTCACATCATGATCCCAGGGTTCTGGAATAGAGAGCCCTACCTGGGGCTCCCTGCCCAGCAGGGAGTCTGCTTCTTCTTCTCCCTCTGTTCTTGCCCCTGCTGGCGCTCTCTCTCTCTCTCTCTCTCTCACAAATATATGAATAAAATCTTTAAAAAAAATTTTTTAAAAGGCAGTCTCTTAATTTCAGGGGCCTAGGCATCACTGACATCCTCGTTTGAATGAACCCCTTCAGTACACATTTGTGATGCAGTTTTTTGTTTTGGTTTGGTTTTTGGTTTTTTGGTTTTTTTGCCATTAGTTGCTCTAAGAGATAGGATCACAGCTGGTAGTACTGAAAACAAAGAAATTGTTAACACTAAGTAATTGTTGAGGAGGGTTAATTCATAGGGTTCTCTTAATCATCCTCTAGCCTTTCCCCACTTCTGCTCCCCAGGAGTCTCAGTAATAATTCGGTAAGTATTTTAGGAAAGGGTCAGGAATTTTTTAAAGAATAGGTGGGGTAGAATTAGATAAATACACATATTTCTATTCTTCTTAATTTAATATTTTTATTGTGTAAAATACATCTAACATAAAATTCACTATGAGTAACATTTTGTACATTCACCGTGTTGTGTAACCGTCACTACTATCTAATTCCGGAACATTTTCAACACCTCAGAAGAAAATATCATACTCTTTAAACAGTCTTTATTCTTTTCTTCCTCAGCTCATGGTAAGCATTTATTTCTTTCCTATCTCTATGGATTTGCCTCTTTTGGATATTTCATTTTATGGGAGAACATGTAGCCTTTGTTTCTTTCACTCACCCTAATGTTTCAGTGCTCACCCATGTTGTGGTAGGTATCAGTACTTTATTCCTTTTGATGGTGGAAAAATATTCCATTTTATGGATATACCACATTTTGTTTATCCATTCACCAGTCGGTAGACATTTGAGTTATTTCCATCTTTTGCTATCGGGAATAGTGCTGTTATGAATATTCTTATACAAGTTTTTGCTTGAACACCTGTTTTCAGTTCTTTGGGGTATCTACCCAGGAGTGGAGTTGCTGGGTTATCTGGTAATTGTACTTTTAACTTACTGAGGAATCATTCACCTGTTTTCCACAGTGGCTGCAACACATTATATCCCATCACCAACATACGAAGATCCCAATTTAATTTTTAATTAAACAAAAGGGAAACAGTTGCAGGTGTGAAAAATATCCAAAGATTACACAAGAAACTATGAACTGCTAAATGCCAACAATTTGAAATTCTAAGGAAATAAATATTTTTGACAATATAATACCCCCAAACTGGCACTGTAACAGAAAATTTGTACATATTAAGAACTATTGCCAAAACTTTACCCCTAAAAAGAGGGTGTTATGGGTGAGTTCCACCAAATTCCCAAGAAATATGTATCTATTTTATACAATTTCTTACAGCAGAAAAGAAAACATGATGTGCAACTCATGTTTTGATGTATCAGTTTGGTATCTGTGTCATTCAGGGTCCCAGCAGAAGGGGTTAGCACACTCACCCTGAGGAATTAAGGAGATTTTAATTAAGGCACTCTACAGTGGCATGGACTGACTTTAAGAAAACCAACAGAGAATACTTTTGCATTCAGACTTAAAACGGAGGAAGCCAATATCACTCTTGGGCCTAAAAGGGTGATTCAAGGGTATTATTTGCAAAACCCATAGTGGAGCTGAGATTTTTGTAGAAAAATGCATCTTTTTTAAGATTTATTTACTTATTTATTTGGTAGAGAGAGAGAGAGATCACAAGTAGGTAGAGGCAGAGAGACAGGCAGAGAGAGATGGGGAATCAGGTTCCCTGATGAGCAGAGAGCTGGATACAGGGTTGATCCCAGTATCTAGAGACCATGACCTGAGCCAAAGGCAGATGCTTAACCCACTGAGCCACCCAGGTGCTCCTTCCTTCCTTCCTTCCTTCCTTTCTTTCTTTCTTTCTTTCTTTCTTTCTCTCTCTCTCTCTTTCTTTCTTTCTTTCTTTCTTTCTTTCTTTTTTTTTCCTGAAGCAAATACTCAATTTTTATTTCTGCCTTCCCCCAGAATATCTGAGGTGCTTGGCCCTACAGGGCCAGGACAGGCTCCTACATACCCCTACTCCAAGCAAGGCTTCCAAGGTCTTCCAACAGGGCACTAGAATAGTGCCTCTCCAGGACTGGGGGGCTCCTGGCCTGTAAGTACCACCCCCCCACCCACCGGGACTTTCTTCACTCCTGGAAAAGCCTTCACACAGCAAGCAAGGAGGTAAGGCCAGGGCTTTGCTGAAGGAAGGAAAGCAGGTTGACCAGCCCCTTCCCAACTTCCAGGGCCTCCGCTGGCCAAGTCCTTGGATGGTTGGGGGGAGGGGAGAAGGCTCCTGGAAACAGAAAGGGAATTGAGGGGTTAAGTACCCAGACTTCACTCATATCCTGCCCTTGAATCCCCTGCCGGGAAATCATTGACAGCTATACCAGAAGCCAGAAGACAGAGGAGCCCATTGGTGGAATCTATTCAATAACCTGCCATGATACAGAGCAGGGAGGACAATATGGAATAACTTCAAAGGACAAACTAAAAAAAAAAAAAAAATTCAGAAGAATATTAGAACTAGATGAAGACACTATGAGAAAATAAATGTATAAACCAATTTCTCTTTTGACCATAGATTAAAAATTTCTAGATTTCATAGATTAAAAAATAATTAGCCAACAAGTTTCAGCAGCATATTTTAAAAAACACACCATGAATCAAAAAAGATTTATGTCAGGAATGCAAGGACAGTCAACATCCGTAATGTAATAATGTAATTTATCAGACTAATGAATGCAGAGGAAACATCACATGACCATCTCAATATGCACAGAAAAAGCTTTTGATAATGTTTAAAATACATTTGAGGTTTTTTTTAAGTTCTTCAAAAAGCAGAAATAAAAGGAAACTTCTTTAATCAGATAAAATCTGTCTCTCCTCACCTCTATTGACACTCATCCCCAATTGCAATATAAAGCAAAACAAACAAATAAACAAACACAAGTCATATACAAATATATCAAATGTTATATTTAATGAAGAAATTTCAGAAGATTTCTTTTAATATTAGGAATTAGGTGAAACTCTGATATACTACTTTTAAGATAGTATTGGAGATTCTGTCCAATTAACTACAAAGGGAACAAGCATGTATGTGAATTAAAAGGAAGAAGACAAATGCTTGGTATTTGTAATTAATTGATCATTTACAAAGAAAACCCCATATAATTAGCAGACAAACTATTAGAACTATTGACATTGCAGCAAGATCAATATGCAGAAATCAATAGTATTTCTTTGCAAAAGCAATAAAACATTTAGAAATTGAAATACAAAATTGGGTGCTATTTATAATCACAATAAAGACCATGAAGCTTCTAGAGATTAACCACCCAGTTCCTGAAGTAAAAAAGCTTAGAATTCATTCCAGTGTCTTGTTTTCTTTTGCTCCTCAGATTTCATTTACCATTGCCTAAACTATTTCCCAAATCTGTCTACTTCACTTTACCTCCATGACTATTACTTTTTTTTTAAGATTTTATTTATTTATTTCACAGAGAGAGATCACAAGGAGGCAGAGAGGCAGGCAGAGAGAGAGAGGGGGAAGCAGGCTCCCCACTGAGCAGAGAGCCCGATGTGGGGGCTCGATCCCAGGACCCTGAGATCATGACCTGAGCTGAAGGCAGACACTTAACCCACTGAGCCACCCAGAGGCCCCTCCATGACTATTACCTTTATTGAAGCAACCGTCATGTCTAGATTTCTGTACAATGAAGTTACCATACACAAAATTAATAGCAGACGAGGAGAAAATTTTATGACATTAAAAAAACTTTCAATTTTAGAGTAGTTTTATACTTACCAGAAATTTGCAAATATAGCACAGAGATTATATATACCTGCAGCCAATTCCCCCCGTTGTTAACATATTAGCATGAGTCTCTTATTACATCGAATGAATCTATATTTACATAATGTTATTAACTTACATTCATATTTTATTCAGATTTCCTTAGTTTTTCTCTACTGTCCTTTTTTTTTTTTTTTTTTGGTTTGTTCCAAGATAGTATCCAGGATAGTTAGTACATCACTTTTAGTCATCACGTCACATCTTCTTAGGATCCTACAGACTACAACAGTTTCTCAAACTTTCCTTGTTTTGGATGACTAAGAAGCACTAGTCATTTATTTTGTGGAATATTCCTATGTATGGGTTTGGCTGATCTTTTTCTCATGATAGGACTGGGATTATGGGTTTTAGAGATAAAGACTATTGAAGTAAAGTACCATTCTCATCATGTCCTATCAAGGATACATTTTATCAGCATGACTTATCACTCTTGGTGTTAACCTTGCTAACCTATCCATACGGTGTTTATCAGGTTTCTCCGCTGTAAAGTTAGTCTTCTCATCCATAACACACTTTTCATTTGTACTCAGAGTCAATTCTGGGAACCCACACTTAGTGATTAAGAGGTATTATAGTCGATTTCCTTGAGGGGGCAGTCTCTAAACAAATCCTTTGGGGGTCTTTTGCATAGGACGGAGACTCATCTTATTCTCCTCATTAATTTTTTTCAATCATTTATTTAAATCAGCATGCACTCATGTATATTTATTTTATACTCTATAATACAATGCTACATTATTTATTTTGTTGCTCAGATTATTCCAGGTTTGGCCGTTGGAAGCTCTTTAGGTTGGCTCCTATGCCACTTTGATATACCTCCATTGTTTTAAGTATTTTGAGTATTTTATTAGTTTTTGCCACTTTTTAAGATATGTTTGGCAAAAATTAATAATTTAGACTATAGAATGATTCCTATATTTAAAAAAAACAAAGGTTATAAATAGGTAATTTATAGAAGGAAAATTCAAATCACTAATAAATATTGAAAACTCCCTTACATTAATTCATAATAAATAGTAAATTAAAAACATGTGATGACATCTTATATTCATATAATTGGCAAAGATAAAAACATTGCATAAGTCAGTGGCTGTGAAAGACACCAGGAAATGGGGCTCTTGTGCTCTCTTTCTGAGAATGTAAATTAGACAAGTCCATTTTAGAAGAAAACTGGTAGTATTTTAGTAAAACTGAGTAAGGGCCTACTCACTCAGAGACATATGTATGCAAGAGACTCTCCTTCAGGTACACAGAGAGACATTTGTCCTTATAAATACTGTAGCATTGTACGAACAAGAAGTTGGAAGCGACCAATATGTTTATTACATACGAATGGGTAAATGACATACAGTTATGAACATCATAGAATATTCATCAGGAAAAGAACCCTCTCTTAATATCTAGCAACCTATACTAGACATCAAAAATAATGTTGAATAGAAAAAGTAAGAAATAGAACATAGTTCATAGCACCATGCTGTAATGGTTTGTATGTTAAAAATATATATGAAAATCGACACTAGGGGCACCTGGGTGGCTCAGGTATTAAGCATCTGCCTTTGGCTCAGGTCATGATCCCAGGGTCCTGGGTTCTAGCCCCACATAGGGCTCGTTACTCAGTGGGAAGCCTGCTTCTCCCTCTCCCACTCCCCCTGCTTGTGTTCACTCTCTCGTTCTCTCTCTCTCTGTAGAGTAAATAAATAAGAAATCTTTTAAAAATATGCTATTTTTTATATATACATAAAGGTAAAGAGATTTATAGAAATTGCTCAAAAGGCTATACATTAAATATAAACTCTGGCACTTAAAGCGTGGGGTTAACTTGAATGGAAGGTAAGGAGGAAAGACAAAAAAATAATACATTTTAAATATACAGAACAGAATAATCTGTTCATATTTGGTTATAAACTGAGAAGATTAACTTAATGCTTGAGGATCAAAAAAACCCAATAATCCGACGACACCCCAGTCAAAGCATACCAATTAACCAATGAACCAACCATCATGAGCATTAGCAACCAAGTTATAAGGTACAAACAAAACCATTTGATATGTTGTTAGATTTTAAAATGGCAACATTTTTTGCTAATGATTATCATTATTAATTTAATAATTCAACAAATATTTTTGATATTTCAAGGTATTATACTGGGCTTAATTGAGGAATGTAAAAATATATATCTAAATCAAACTTAGGAGTTTTCTAAATAGCCTAATCACATCAGTATGAGGAGTAGTGTGACATATGACCACCTTTCTGAAACTCATTTTACCAGCATATTATTTTTATGTTGTTCCTTGTTGTTTTGGTTTTTATTTTAAAACTCACTTCTTATAGACTAAAATTGTCAATTTAAAAACCCTAGGGAAAAGTCTATTATACTTTCCATTCAGTTTCTATTACGTGATTATGTTTTAAAATATAATTTGGCATTATTTATACTATCATTGTCTGTGAGGAATAACTGAAAACAATTTTTTGTAGGTACTGATGTAATTTGAACTTGTACACCCTTTTCATTTCCCTTCTCCGTGAAGCTTGTCAGATTTAACATTATTCTTAGATTCAAAGCTATTATTAATTTATCATAACCATGCAGCATTTTTTTATATGCAAAAACTTTCAGTGCTAAAGAGTTCTCCTTGAATGTACTGGCTCTACTATTCCATTACTACAATAAAGTAAATTCAAGAAATAAGCAATAAAAACAAAAATTCCCCTCAACATGAATTTTTATTCTGTAACTTATACAAACTCCTCCTAGTATAAGTCTAAATTTGATTTGAACACAAAATATATTTCTTAATCTGGTTTATTACTATGTATACCTTTTCAGGTAATAATATATCCTAGAGATCTCTCCATAGTCATATAACCAGATATTCTTCATTTCTTTGTGCAACCTCATCATAACTCATGATGTGGATATATTATTATTTATTTAACCAGTTCCAAAATAATGGACATTTAGAGGGAACAAATGGGCAGGACATCTTTTCTAACTCCCAGGTATCAGAGTGCCCTCTTCCATTGTCTTTGTGAACTGTTCAAACATGAGGACTAAGGATATGCTAGCTTGTGGCCCTTCCTGACCTTTTGGACCTTCATTTTCATTTGCATCAATTGTTTTTGTTTGGCTAATTTTAGATTCTATTCCAAGGGGGCTCTCCTTTCATCCTGAAGGGAGCTCCTCCAGCCTACTCTACCTCCCCTGGACATCACTGCAGACCCCAAGCTCTCATCCACAACTTGGAGAATGTGGAAATCCTGCCTAGTTTCTCTTTCCCCAAAGGCTGGCCACTATTTCCCAGGACCACCTGCTGGAATTCAGGGTTCTTCCTAAATCCTGTAAGATGACTCATTTAGTAATGGTTAGTACCTCTGTTACAGATGTTGATACTAACAGGTTGTACAGAGCTATAGAGTTTATCATCAGATTTAGCAAATAAAGAAGAGTTGCCATATTTAACAATAAAAATTCAGGATGCCAGTAAATTTGAATTGTATATGAATAATATATAGTTTTTAGTATGATTATGTCCCCTGTTATATTTGAGACATACTTGAGCTAAAGATGTATTCAAGTTTTAACTAGATATCTTACATTTTATCTGGCAACCAAATGCAGGTTCTTTTTTTTTTAATTTTATTTATTTTTTAAATTTCTTTTTAGTATTCCAGAATTCATTGTTAATGCACCACACCCAGTGTTCCATGCAATAGATGCCCTCCATAATACCCACCACCAGGCTCACCCAACCTCCCAACCCCCACCCCTCCAAAACCCTCAGATTGTTTTTCAGAGTCCATAGTCTTTGATGGTTCATCTCCCCCTCCAATTTCCCCCAACTCCCTTCTCCTTTCCATCTCCTAATGCAGGTTCTTTTTATGCTTATGGGTAGATTCAGGGATATTTAAGAACAAAGCCACCACCATGGCCAGCAACACAGAATTCCCTTTCTTGATTTGGTTTTAAATGTTTATTTTGGCTCCATCTTATAGTTATGAAATGATCCTTTTTATTTATTCACTTTTTGTCTATTTGAATTCCACGATAACCTTATGTATGTTTTTCGGAACGATACAGCTTTCTAATTTTACCTTTCTGTAGATGTCCAGAAATATTTGTAACTAGAGATGTGTTGTGAACTGCATGCTTGTGTCCTCCAAAATTCATATGTTGAAATCCTAACACCCAATGTGATGGTATTGGGAAGTTGGGCCTTTGAGAGAAGATGGGTCATGAAAGTGGAGCCCTCATGAGTGGGATTAGTGCTCTTATAAAAGAGGCCCTCTCTCAACCATTCAGCTACAGAGAAACAGAGAAGGATCTCTCTGAACCAGAAGCGGCCCCCACCAGACACAGAATCTGGCCAGTACATTGATCTTGAACTTTCTAGCCTCCAGAACTGTAAGAAATATATGTTTGCTGTTTAAGCCATCCAATTCTGTTATAGCAGCCCAAATAGACTGAGACAAGATGCATCGCTTGTAAATTCATCTAGCTCTACTTCATATATATGTGGTCAGGGTATTGATTGGGTTGGTGGTAAGGGCTTTTGATAGGTTACTAATTTACAGTAAAATGCAGTTTATTTTGAAGTGACATTTCCAATTCAATAAATCATATAACACTTTAAAGGAAGAATCACTTATGGCCTTGAAAGGAGAAGGAGATCCTAAGGTAACATTTTAAAAAGGAAAAAAAAAATGACTCAGTGTTTTAGTGGGAAAGGACAGAGTTTCAGCTATATCAAGCAGCACTAATTATCTCTTCATAAATGTTACAAGGGCAAAGGACCAAAGAGAAGAGGATACAACATTTTAACTTATAAGAGGAGAAAGGGATTAAGAGTCCTAACTAAAGAAGCAACAGTTGTGTCCACCATTAAGAAAATGGGAAAGGGCTTTAAGGGTCACAAAAAATTCATAAATATCAATTAATAAACACACACACACATGTGTGCGCACGTGCACACGCATACACACACTCACAGACACCAGAAAATGTGGCCAAAAAAGAAGCATCAATTTTCTAGGCAAAAAATGCTAATGTAGAGATGATTTCTCCCACCCCCTAAAAATAAAAATCACCTCCCACATTTAGGTAAAGTAAGAAAAAAAAATACTATAAATAGAATTTGGAAGAATGGTCTCATTCCAGAATTTCTGATTACTCTGAATCTGACCTTTCTACCTCATGAATGTGTTTACTAAAACAAGAACAAAGATCATAGACATGAACAGCAACAGACAAGGTAGAGACAACTTCACATGCAATGGTGTCTGTAAAAAGTTACCCGTTATGGCAGGTAGAAGATGGTATGATTTGAAGACCCCTGAAAGGAGAAAACAAGGGAAATATATGACTAATGATATTGTGAAGTTTTAATGAAGAAAATGAATTTAAAATCATTAAGATGCATTTCAACTGACTACCAGCCCACAACATGCCCTGCAGGCCTTAGGAGCTCACACCACAGATGTAGAAAAGAATCCAGGAAGGAATTCCGCCCCCCTCCCCCGACCCCCGCCCCCATGGAATGTTAAGGCTCTTGCAGGCTGACTTTGACCTTTATGACTTGGCATTTCAAAAGCCACCATTAGAACTACCTTTTATAATGCTCTTTTTTATATGTTTATAAATACAAGGAAAATAAGCCATACTAAATAACACATACTATTCTATAAAGTGGGTTTTCTCCCTTGAAGTTTAAATATAAATTGTATAGTGTTAGGCTGCAACTATGCTGAAAAAAAAAAATCTGCTCTAATAGCTAATAGTGTTTCCTGATCTGTTTAGGTGATAGCTTATGTAGGCTCTAGATATTTTCAAGGTTTTTGTAAACTTCTTGAAATAGTTTCATATTAAGATTAAAAATTATGTCAAACATCCCTTTTAGTAAAGGGAGAGTTTGCACAAAAAGTAACATTTTGAAATCCTCTAAGTCTTGTACTGGATTGGCATTGAAAGAGAGAAGGGACTTTAAATGCTATGTAAAAAAACAGGTGCACTGAAAATAGAAACTTGAATTATAAGTAACAGGACATAGATCATTAACCATTGAGAGTGTCACCTTAAGAACACGTTGAAACAATCTAAAAGGAATCAAAGTGCTCCAGAGGGGTGACTTCATAGACAAGGAATCAAAATTTGGATTTCAAATGGGAAATACTTGTTTTTTTTTTTTTTTGTTTTTTTTTTTTTGCTAATATTGCTTTTGGTTTTGTGTTTGAAAAAATATCACATTTTAAGCATCAATTTTAAGTGTAATTGGAAAAGTTCCATAATAATACATTTCAAATGATAGGTAAAAATATTAGAACACAGTGATAATTATGCCTAAAGAAAAAATATATAAAACTTTGTTAGATTCAGCAAAGATAAGCAGGGGATAGAACTGCACTGCCCAATAGAGTACCTACAAGCCATAGGTTGCTTTAAAAGATGAAATGTTGGGGTGCCTGGGTGGCTCAGTTGTTAAGCATCTGCTTTCAGCTCAGGTCATGATCCCAGGATCCAATGATCAGGCCCCACATGGGAGCCCCACATCAGAGCCCCACATTGGGGCCCCACATTGGGGTCCCACATCGGGCTCCCTGCTCAGTGGGAAGCCTGCTTTCCCTCTCCCACTCCCCCTGTTCTTGCTATATTTCTGTCAAATAAATAAATAAAATATTTAAAAAACATAAATAAAATAAAATACTTGAAATGTGGCTTGTCCAAATGAAGATGGGTTGTAAACATAAAATACACAAAGGATTTCAAAGACTTAGTTTGCAAAAAAAAAAAGTAAAATATCTCAATAATATTTTATATTGATTGTATGTTAAAATGATGTTTTGGATATACTGAGCTAAATTAAATATATTAAAATCAATTCCACTTGTGAGTAAAGAATTTAACCTTGCTCAAAGAGAGGTCTGGCGTTTGCCCTGTGATATCCTGCCTGATAAGAATGGCTTGTGTACCTGATAGTCTTGGGCCCCAGCAATGTGATTTATGATGAGGGCTTTGAGTCACATGGTATCAGTTCAAACTTGGGAGGGGCTGGAGACTGAAGTTAGTCATGTGGGCACCCAACTGTGTCCATGGGACGGAGCTGCATTAAAATCTCTAGACACCAAGTCTTAGGTGAACTTTCTTGGTTGACAATGCTCTGCGTATTTGCCACACAGTGATGCTGGGAAGGTTGGAATTTTCCATGACATCCTTGGGAGAAGACAGCTGGAAGCTCCATGTGTAGAACTTTCCAGGACTTTACCCATGTATCTCTTCCCTTGGCTGATTTTAACCTGTACCCCTTTACTATAATAAACCCTAACCACAAGTATAGATGCTTTCAGTGAGTTCAATGAGAACTTCTAAAAAATTCCCCAAAAGTAAGAGTTGTCTTGCAGTTGGTGTCACAGGTGAGGGTGGTTTTGAGGACCTCCAGACTTTCAGTTGGTGTCAGAAGTGTGGATGGTTTTCTGGAATGTTCCTGAACTTTCTAACTTGTTTCTCTTTACTTTGTTTATTGTGGCTACTAGAAAATTTAGAAATACACACATGTCTTGCTTTTCTGGCTTGTATTGTATTTCTTTTGGGCAGTGCTAGGATAGAATCTATGTCTAACCGGAAAAGGTAGAATAAGGCAACATGAGGTACCACAGCTCGATAAAGGGAACAATTCTTTCAGTGGCAGTTAGTTATTTAAGAACACAAATTTGACTTTAGATTCTAATCATCTGTTTGGATGCCGTGAGTTTGAGCCATAGAAAGGTTAAAAAAGAAATTTCAGTGACTGGCAAAGGAAGTAATTACAGGCTTCTGTAACTATATGAATCCTTCTGTTTATAAACAAAAGCCCAAAAATTAAACAAAGAAATAAACGAACCAATTTTTTTCAATGCACTAGAAATTGGGGTTAGTAAAAGGACGTGATTATTGTTGTAACTTTGCAACAGGACTGCTTGGTTTTGAAACTTGCCTCTACAATTTGTTTGCTGTGTGAGTTTAGGGAACTTACATAATTATTCTATGCCTCAATTTAATTCTAAGTAATGGTAGAGATGATAGTGTACCTATCTCAAAGGAATATTGTGAGGATACATGGTTTAATATAAGCAAAGTGCTTACACCATTGTTGGCACATTGTACACAGGAGTAAGTAATATAGTTATGGGGTCACAACCTACCTGACCATCATTAAATTTCTTCTTGAACTCATCCCCTACATTGAGTGAATCAGTAAGTATTGTTGATTTTGTTGCTAAATGTTTTTCTGAATCTCTCTTCCCCTCAGTTCTTTCTGCCACAGGTCTAGTTCAAGTCTTTCTCTCTGCTTGTATGGATCATTTCAAAAATTTCTTTAATGGTCTTAAAAATGTCCTCCTTCTTCTTCCCTCCATCTTCTTTCTTCCTTTCTCTTTCTTTCTTTCTTTCTTTCTTTCTTTCTTTCTTTCTTTCTTTCTTTCTTTCTTTCTTTTTCTTCTTTCTTTCTTTCTTTCTCCCTTATTTTTTATTTGACATGGAGATAGAGAGTACAAGTAGGCAGAGAGGCCGGCAGAGGGAAAGAGAGAAGCAGGCTCCCCGCTGAGCAGAGAGCCCGATGCGGGGCTCGATCACAGGACCCCAAGATCATGACCTGAGCCGAAGACAGCCACTTAACCGACCGAGCCACCAGGCACCCCCTCCTCCATCTTCTTTTAACCAGTAGGGTAATTATATAAGTCTTCGCCCTCAAATACTCTGATAAGTCCCCGCTACTCATACAATGAGCGCAAAATTACTTAACTTGGCATTTCAGTCTATTTTGACCTCATTATTTCCATTTGTTCCCTTCCAATTCTGTAGGGTTACCCAAAATCTCAAGACACCAAGTGCTTATTTTATTCCCCTCAATCACCCCTACTATTTTTTGCCCCAAGTCTTCCATTTGTCTTCCACGATGGCCTTTTCTGCCATGAAAATCTGGCGAGAACTCTTTCATGACTTATCTTCCCTTAGCGTTTTGTTTACATTGTTATTACAGCACTATCACTGGATTATTGGTCTGCTCTAGATATTTCCCATTTGTCCTTCCAAGTCCACACTTTATTCTTTGATAGTTTACTCTGTGTTCCAGAATATAGTCCCTTACGGAATAAACAATGGGCTCCCTTGTTCTCTTGCTGCTGCTTCTTCTTATTATTATTTTGCTCTCTTGCTTTTAGTTGGGTTTAATCAAGTGATAATCACTGGCATTAAAATAAAATATAATAATATAAAAAGTCAACTAAAGTAAAAAATAAGGAGGAGAATAAGATTGTAGTGCTTATTTTCCCTTTTCTTCCTGTTGGGTTGCTCCAGGATGATGCTTCTCCATCAAAAATCACAGCCCCTGTCTATGTAGACCCATCTCTGAGGTTCCAGTAACTGCTCCTTCATTTGGCCTTTCAGACCTGGGCATCACAATCAACCTTTGTTCTTACTAGTCCAAATACTTCTTTTGTTACATTTCTTAAACTCTATGAGCACCAACTCTTATCAGTGAAACAATAGGAATGTGTACTACCAGTTTCCTGCCTAGACCCTGTCTGACACAATGCTTATGATACTTTTTGAGAAAGGAGATTAAATGAGACAAATTCTAGTTTGGAAGGATGGAATATGAAATGATTAATTCAGAATATACATTATGAATTTTATTATTTTTTATTGGCAAAAGAAATCAATTACTATTTGACCTTGACCATATTATTTCTGCCAAATTTAAAGCACATTTGGTATGTTATTTCATTAATCCTGGCCAGGCTCCATCAGGCATCAGAACAAATTATTAGCATGAAACACAATATGATGTGAGACAGGAAACAAACAAGCCTCTTGGTTTAAGGGCGTCAAGATCTGCACTAAGATACAGGATTTTAAATACCAATATAGGAAAAGTGACAAACCATATTAAAAATAGTTGGTACCAGGGAATAGACTCAAAATTCAAGATAAACAGAACATATAGCTAAGGTAATGCTGCCCAAACCAGAGGTTATACATTGTTTTGAAAGAGATCTGGGTGTCTGTTACATAGAAAGCATTGCATAAATATTTATTTGAAGAATTGGTAACAGTATAACAAAGGGATGCCAGACTAGGAGGCATTTACTGCTCTTCTATTAAGAATCCTTATCCAGCTGTCAAATATGGCTATATGAGGATTTAGGTTACAGGAAGGGACAGATTCACAGCTATTGATTGTTTATGGTATCCTGGCCATAAGCCTGGGTACATGTAATCCTTAATAAAGTTTAAGTAGTAAATATTAAAATTCTATGTTTTATATATTGATACGGAGGCTCCAATAGAGTGAGTAAGCAGTCCAAAGTGAATAATCCTTAAGCTGGACTGATGTTTCCAAATGTCATATAGGTTGTTGGCAAGTCCATGGTTAATATGGAAATTTAGCTGTTCTGTTCCCAGATTAGTATATATGCTTCCAGACTTGATTAATTCCATATAAGTAGGGAATGGAGTAAAATAACAAAGATGGCTGCTTGATATCCTATTACTTTGCTCTCAAATGCTGGTTCCTTTTAGGGTCCAGAGGGCAACATAAAACATTTTACTGAAGGGGACTCCTGGGTGGCTCAGCAGGTTAAGCATCTGACTCTTGGTTTTAGCTCAGATCATGATCTCAGGGTTGTGGGATCGAGCCCCGCATCAGGCTCTGTACTTAGCACAGAGTCTGCTTGAGATTCTCTCTCCCTTTCCCTCTGCCCTTCTTGCTTCTGTGTGCTCTCTTTCTCTCAAATAAAGAAATAAACCTAAACAAAAACAAAAACAAAACAAAAACATTTTACTGACGTTTGATCTAGAGATCTAAACAAACCCTAGTTTAATCTGCTGGGAGGCTGATTGGGCCATTTCTTGGGTTATTTAGGTACAATTATACCTTCTGCACAGTCTATTCAGGGAAGACTAGTCTGTCTCTGCCAAAACCGAGGAACCCTTCCTGTTCTCTTGATCTCATCTTTCTTTAGGCTTTGTTCCACTAAACAGCCTCTCTCTAAGATTTTCACTTTTCCACAGACTGTTTTCTTTTAACCTATAGGTATTCCATTTTTCCTGCTCCCAAGGTCTTTATTTGCAGTCCAAGTATATTCTCAATTAATCTCATTGCAGCCCAACTCTGTGAATGATTTATGCCTCTAGACTTTCTTTTGACCAATCTTCTATCCTTTATACCAATCAGCTTTTCTCCCACATTGAAGAAACACTGGATTCAAATCCAAAGTCTACTCTGACAGTTCCCTCCTGAGTGTTCTTAGTGGTGACTGACTTACTATTCCTGAATCTCTATAATCAATTTTGTAAAACAGAAATATTACCAACAACCCTATGGAAATTTTTTTGCTAAGTTAACATTGGTATTTGGTTCTTAGTTCTTCGGATAATTAGATTTGCTATCACTCTTAATCTGCTATTACATTTGTATCAGGTATATTATTTGTGATACTGACCGTTATTAGATACACAAGCTTCCCCATATATAGAAATGTTTAGCAAATCAGTTTGTGTTTTCAAAAGCATTAATGATTTCTTTTTTCTTGTGGATAATTTGAGTCATGTAACTGATCACCTTCTGCTTCTTCTAGGAAGCTCACATGCCATATAAGCCAGATTTGGGTTAATTTTAATAGCCTAGGATACTATGAAATATATAACTATGTTCTAATTTGCTTATTGTTCTCAATCTTGTACAATCTATTTTCCCTATCCTGATTTTTATCTACTTATATTTCATAGGATCCTAGGCTTTCTATAAGGCATCTTTTTGAAATAAGTCAGGGCAAGGATTGCCAGGCGAATATTGAATAGATGAGTAGATAGGTAGACCAGTGAGACAATGCTGGTGTTAACTAGTTCTTTTTTTCCCTTTTTTGCTTATGCTATAATTTAGCTTTGAAATACAACTCTCTGACATTCAAATCTATGAAAATTACATTCTATTTTAGAGCCTGTTTATTCTATGCACTATCTACTTCTTGAAGCATTTTCTAATCCTTCAACCAGAACTGCTCTCTCTCTCTCTCTGCTGACCCTCAAATCACTTCATGTTTCTGTTGCTGCATTAACTTCACTCCTCCCTGTAATTCAATTTCTGGCTATTTGTGGGCTTTTCTAATTCTCCTTTCCCATGTTGTAAGTTTTTAAGGGCAATGGTATATGTACCATTCATTTTTATAACCTACAATGCACTCAGCAGAGTATGTAAGTGATATTCAACAAATTTTCAAATTTTATTGAAATCAATTTTGTATTCATTTAGATTTTTAGGCTACTTCAAAATTTATTCAAACTATGTGTATGACTGAAACATAAATATCATCTTTTTTGGATATTTGGGCTAAAATAACTAATGTCTTCCTTTTATTTGATCAGTGTCCCTAAGATTGGGCAGAGAAATTCAAAATTTGTGATTTCATGGATGGCCATGTACCAAGGCATATTATATTTACTGTATTTCTAATCTTTGAATAAATAAGCAATATGATAGGAGGGAGTAAATGAGAGTAACATGGACAATAACGAGAAAATTTAGCATGATGAATGTTGCCAGACAGAGAGCCAGTACTTTTGTAGTGAGAAAAGTGAACTTGGAATACAGAAACTAAAATTTATACTGTAGAGCTGCATCCATTATATAATGATCAGTTGAGAAAATTGTTGAAAAACTCAGTAACAAGTAAATTTTAAGTGTTCACAGATGTATTTGTGTTTACGAGGTCAGTATCTAAAAGATGAGAAGAGGTGATTCACTGAAGGAGAATGAAGACTTGCAGAAGTAATAAAGGATATTGAACGAATGAGACAGAAGGGAGTTCTGGATTAACTAGAACAAAGGCAAATTGGCTGAAGCAATTTATTAGAGCAGAAAAATTATCAAAATGAAGGAAAAATGGAGATTCTTATTAAAAATGAAGGAAATATCTCACTATCCTTTCATGTCTTTAAATATTGGCTTAAAATTTCAGGCAAACATACTATTGTATTAGCTGCTTGTATATGTGTATATACCTCTTTCTGTTTATGTGCACCATACATCACTAGCAGATGACTTCATTAGGTATGCAAAGCCTGTAAAATGTGTGTCACAGCAAAATGCTATGGCTCTATTTACAGCACTCTGTCTACATAAATATTATAAAGGGTGTAATGATACCTGATTTTTATAGTTTTTGTGGTAGAGTAAAATTTCCAGATAGGGCCACAACAGTATTTTTGGTCTTACATGTAGTTCCAGCAGGTTTCCACTATTCCTTCAAGCAGTGGAGTCTATATTTCTTCTCCTTAAAACTGGGATGCCTTTGGGGCTGCTTTGATAAAGAGCATATGATAGAAGTGACACTTTGTGACTTCCTAGGTAGGGTTATAAAATATGACTCCACTTTTGCTTGGCTGACACTTCCTGGGCCATGCAACGTTGGAGCCCTGAGTCACCATAATGAAAAGACCACAAACACAGACCACATACAGAGAGAGAGAGAGAGAGAGAGAATCCCCATCTCTTCCAGCCCTCAGATATTTGTGTCCTCATACCTCAGGCACCAGATAATAGCAGCCAAACCACTACCCCATAGCAACCCATGAAAGACCTGAGCAAGAGCCACCTAGTTGAGCCCAGAACTGTAAAGATCATGATAAAATGACTGTTGTTTAAGCCCCAAAGTTTTGGGATGGTTTGTTGTGTAGCAATAGATAATCAAAACAGTATTTCCCAAAATATGTTAGCACCTGTCCATTCGGCCAGCTAGGAAAGTGAACAGAAATGACATTTGCTTTGGTTCACTTAATAAATCTGTGATATTATTAGCGCTGGTATTAAAATAGAGTTTCTGTTTCTTACCTGGACCTCTGGTCCACTCTACTTTTGATGGAAGAAAATGCAATGTGCCAATGCCGCATTCATTGGCATGAAAATTTATAACATACAATTTAATTTAAGGCTAGATTTTTAAAAAGCTGTTTATCGAACCTGAATAACATAGTGCTCTATAATAGGTTTTCATTAGCTGAATTTATACCTTATATTAGAATGCTCTCCCAGATTGAAGCATTGTGCTTTAATTGTGTTTTAAAAGTCTGATTTGATGGATGTACTTTTAAAAATAGAGTCTAGAGATATACAAATATCAATATTTTCCTATTTAGTAGTACATAGAAAAATTAAATAGTACCACACATGCCTGCGAGTAGTCTCACTCCTAATTAGTCACACTGTAGATAAACAACTTGGCCATCATCATTTTAAGCTTCCTATATATAGAACACTGAATTAGAAATAAAACAACTGGGGAATAGTCCTTCTTTTCAAAGAATTTGTTATCTGGGTAGAGATAGAAAATAGACACATGTGAAGGATAATTCAGAATACAAACAAGCCAAATATAAACAAATTGTTCTTTGTACAAACCATATTTAAGTAGTGAGGGGGAAAAAAGAGTAAAGTGGTATAACTTTTCTTCCTGAAAAATTATAAATATTTAGCACACTTACATATACATATTTAAAACTCAAGTTATGAATTATGCATTTCTAAATATTTAAACTTTTGCTGATACAGTCCTAGATTCATGGACTGTCCTTGTTACTGAAAACTATTAAGTTGAATATTATAAAATTGCCAATTTTCCTTTTTTCCCTATGACAAAATGGCTTACTTGTGTTTTCTTTTTCAAGTTTTTATTTAAATTCTAGTTAGTTAATATATAGTGTAGTATTAGTTTCAGGAGTGGAATTTGGTGATTCATCACTTACATACAACAGTGGTCATCACAAGTCCCCCTCTTAATACCCATCACCCATTTAAACCACTCACTCACTCCACCTCCATCAACCCTCAGTTTGCTCTTTATAGTTAATCATCTGTTTTATGGTTTGCCTTTCTCTTCCCACCCCCATGTCCATCTGTTTCATTTCTTAAATTCCACATATGAGTGAAGTCATTTGGTATTTGTCTTTCTCTGACTGACTTATTTTGTTTGACATAATACACTCTAGCTCCATCCACATACTTACAAGTGAAAAGATTTCATTTTTTGATGGCTGAGTAATATTCCATTGTGTATACGTAGAGTACATCTTCTTTATCCATTCATCAGTTAATGGACATTTGGGGTCTTTCCAAAATTTGGCTATTGTCTACAATGCTGCTGTAAATATTGGGATGCATGTGGTTCTTCTAATCAGCATTTTTGCATTCCTTGCCTAAAAATAGTGTAATTGCTGGATTGCAGGGTGGTTTAATTTTTAACTTTTTGAAAAACCTCCATACTCTTTTCTAGAATGTCTTTACCAGTTTGCCTTTGTAAGATGGTTCCCCTTTCTCCACAACCTTGCCAACATCTGTTGTTACCTATGCTGTTAATTCTAGCCTTTCTGACAGGTGTGAGGTAGTATCACATTATAGTTTTGATTTATATTTCCCTGATGATGAATGACGTTGAACAGCTTTTCACGTATCTGTTAGCATCATACTGTCTTCTGACCATTTTTTAACTGAGTTAATTATTTTATGGGTGTTGAGTTTGATAAGTTTTTATAGATTTTGCATACTAACCCTTTATCAGATATGTCATTCACAAACATCTTCTCCCATTCTGAAGGTTGCTTTTTGTTTTGCTGTTTCCTTCATTATGCAGAAGTTTTTCTCTAGATGATGTCCCAATAGTTCATTTTTGCTTTTGTTTCACTTACCTCTGGAGACATGTCTATTAAGAAGTTGCTATGGCCGAGGTCAAAGAGGTTGCTGCCTGTATTATTCTCTAGGATTCTGATGGTTTCCTGTCTTACATTTAGGTCTTTCATCCATTTTGAATTTGGTTTTCTGTATGGTGTAAGAAAGTGGTCCAGTTTCATTCTTTTGCAGGTCGCTGTTCATTTTCCCTATACCATTTGTTGAAGAGACAATCTTTTTTGCATTGGATATTCTTTCCTGTTCTGTTCAAGTTTAGTTGACCATGCCATTGTGGATCCATTTCTGGGTTTTCTATTCTGTTCCATTGATCTATGTGTCTGTTTCTGTGGCAGGACCATGCTATCTTGGTGATGACTGCTTAGTAATATAGCTGGAAGTCGGGAATTGTGATGCCTCCAGCTTCGCTTTTCTCTTTCAAGATTGCTTTGGCTATTTGGGGTCTATTGTAGTTCCATACAAATTTTAGGATTGTTTGTTCTAGCTCTGTGCAAACTGCTGGTGGTTATTTTGATAGGGATCGTATTAAATGTGTAGAATGCTTTGGGTAGTGTAGACATTTTAACAGTATTTGTTCTTCCAGTTCATGAATTTGGAAAGTTTTTCCATTTCTTTGTGTCCTCTTCAATTTCCTTCATAAGTGTTCTGTAGTTTTCAGAGTATAGATCTTTTACCTCTTTAAGTTAGGTTTATTTCTAGGTATCTTGTGGGTTTTGGTGCAATTGTAAATGGGATTGATTCCTTGATTTCTCTTTCTGCTGCTTCATTATTGGTCTATGGAAATGTAACAGATTCCTGTGTATTGATTTTGTATCCAGTGACTTTACTGAATTCATGTACCAGTTCTAGCAATTTTTTGATGGAGTATTTCAGGTTTTCTACACAGAGTATCAAACATTAAACATTTTTAATGTTTTTAAACATTTTCTACACAGAGTAGCAAACATTAAAAGTTTGACTTCTTCCTTGCTGATTTGGATGCCTTTTATTTCTTTTTGTTGTCTGTTTGCTATGGCTAGGACTTCCAATACTATGTTAAATAATAGTGGTGAGAGCGGACATCCCTGTCTTGCTCCTGACCATAGAGGAAAAGCTGCTAATTTTTCCCCATTGAGGATGATATTAGCTGTGGGTCTTTCCTATAAGGCCTTTATAATATTAAGGTATGTTCCCACATAAAAACTTTGTGGAGGGTTTATAACAAGAATGGATGCTGTACTGTGCCAAGTGCTTTTTCTGCATCTATTGAGAAGATGATATGGTTCTCATCCTTTCTTTTATTAATGTGGTGTCTCATGTTGATTGATTTGCAAATATTGAACCACCCTTGCAGCCCAAGAACAAATCCCACTTGATCGCAGTGAATGAGTCTTTTAACATACTGTTGGATTCAATTTGCTGGGATTTTGTTGAGAATTTTTGCATCTGTATTCATCAGTGATATTGGCCTGTAATTCTCTTTTTTAGTGGAGTCTTTGTCAGTTTGGGATCAAGGTAATGCTGACTTAATAGAATGAGTTTGGAAGTTTTCCTCCCATTTCTATTTTTGGAACACTTGAGAAGGATAGGCATTAACTCTTCTTTAAATATTTGGTAGAATTCCCCTGGGAAGCTGTCTGGTCCTGGATTTTTGTTTGTTGGGAGATTTTTGATTACCAATTCAATTACTTTGCTGATTATTTGTCTATTTAAATTTTCTATTTCTTCCTGTTTCAGTTTTGATAGCTTATATGGTTCTAGGAATTTATCTATTTCTTCCAGATTGCCCAATTTATTGATATATATTTTTTCATAATATTCTCTTATAATTGTTTGTATTTCTGTGGTGTTGGTTGTGATCTCTGTTCTCTCATTTGTGATTTTGTTTATTTGGTTCCTTTCTCTTTTCTTTTTGAAAAGTTGGCTATGAGTTTATCAATTTTACTAATTCTTTTGAAGAAGAAGCTTGTAGCTTTATTGATCTGTTCTATTGTTTCTTTTGATTCTATATCATCTATTTCTGCTCTAATCTTTATTATTTCCCTTTTTCTGCTGGCTTTAGGCTTCACTTGTCCTTTTTCTAGCTCCTTTGGGTGTAAGGTTGGGTTGTGTATTTGAAATTTCTCTTGCTTCTTGATGTAGGTCTGCACTGCTATGTACTTGCCTCTTATGACTGCTTTTGTCACAGACTAAAGGGTTTGGACTGTCACATTTTCATTTTCACTTATTTCCACGTATTTTTAAATTTTTTTCTTTAATTTCCTGGTTAACCCTTTCATTATTTGGTAGGATGTTCTTTAACCTCCCTGTATTTGTGGTCTTTCCAAATTATTTCTTGTGGCTGACTTTAAGTTTCATAGCATTGTAATCAGAGAATATGCATGGTATGATCTCAATCTGTTTGTGTTTGTTGCGGCCTGATTTGTGACCCAGTATGTGATCTATTCTGGAGAATGTCCCATGAGTACTCAAAAAGAATGCATGTTTGGCTGCTTTAAGATGATATTCTGAATATATCCTTTCAGTCCATGTGGTTCAATGTGTCATTCAAAGACAATGTTTCCTGGTGGACCTGCTTAGATGATCTGTCCACTGCATAAGGGGGATGTTAAATCCCCTACTATTATTGCACTATTATCAATGAAATCCTTTATACTTGTTATTAATTGTTTTATACGTTTGGGTGCTCCCATGTTGGAGGCATAAATATTTACATTTGTTGGATCTTTACAATTGTAGATCCTTTATTATGATAAAGTGCCCTTCTTCATCTCTTGTTACAGTCTTTGGTTTCAAATCTGGTGTGAAAAAATTAAAAATTAAAAAAAATAAGATCTAGTTTGATATAAGTATGGCTACTCTAGCTTTCTTTTGACATCCATCAGCATGATAAATTGTTCTCTATCCTCTCACTTTCAATCTGGACATGTCTTTAAGTTTGGAATGAGTCTCTTGTAAGCAGCATATAGATGTATCTTTTTTTCTTTTTTTTCTTATCCATATTGATCCCCTATGCCTTTTGATTGGAGCACTCATCCCGTTTACATTCAGAGTAATTACTGATAGATATGAATTCAGTGGCATTGTATTACTTGCTATGTCATTGATTCTGGAGATTTTCTCTGTTCCTTTCCAGTCTTTGTTGCCTTAGTCTTTCTTGCCCTCTCAAAGAGTCCCCTTTAGTATTTCTTGCAGGGCTGGTTCAGTGGTCACAGACTTCTTTAGTTTTAGTTTCTCTGGGAAACTCTTTTTCTCTATTGTTCTGAATGACAGCCTTACAGGATAGAGTAATCTTGGCTGCATATTTGTCCCATTCAGAATGTTGAATATTTCCTGCCACTTTCTTCCAGCCTGTCAGCTTTCTGTGGAAAGATCTGCTGCTAATCTTATTTGTCTTCCCTTGTAAACTAGGAACTTCTTTTTCTTTGCTGCTTTTAGGATTTTTTCCTTATCAATATATTTTGCAATTTTTACTAAAATATGTCTTAGTGTTGGCCTGCTTTTGTTGATTTTGATGGGAGTTCTCAGTGCCTCCTTGATTTGGATGTCTGTTTCCATCCCCAGATTAGGGAAGTTTTCAGCTATAATTTCCTCAAATAAAACTTTTGTCCCTTTCTCTCTCTACTTCTTCTGGGATTCCTATGATATGAATGTTTTTATGTGTTATGAGGTCACTGAGTTCTCTAAGTCTACATTCGTGATCCAGTATTTTTCTTTCTCTCTTCTTTTCAGCTTCATTATTTTTCGTAATCATATATTTTATATTCCTTGTTCTTTGCTTCTTCCATCCTTGTAGTCATTACATTCAGTCCATTTCCCATATTGGTTATAGCATTTTTTATCTCAGCATGACTAGGTTTTAGGTCTTTTACCTCTATGGTAAGGGACTCCCTGGTGTTTTCTTTAGCCCACTTAGTAGCCTTATGATTGTTATTTTAAATCTTGAATCAGGCATATTACTTATATCTGTTTTGATTGGATCACTGTCTGTGGCCTTCTCTTGTTCTTTCTTTTGGGATTAATTCCTCCATCTTGGCATTTTGTCTAGATCTCTGTCGTCTTTTATGTGTTAGGGGAGCCTGTTATGTTTTCTGCTCTTGAGAGAAATGGCTTCATTAAGAAGAGGTCATATATTGTCTAGGGCCTGGTTTCAGGAAATGTTTCTGAGGTATGCTGTGTGTACTCTGCTACTGTGTTTTGGCTCTTCTTTCTGTAGGTTGGTCCCCGACAGAATTTCTTCTTCCCTGCAGTAGGGAGTGTTTGACTCTTGGCCAGAGTGTGGCAAGTTCTGGTTAAGTGTGCTCTGGTCTGCTTGTTAAAAGAGGTCTGATGCTATTTCACCAGAGTTGAAGCTTTGCCATACTCTATGATTAGTAGACTTGGTGTATGCAGGAGTTTATGCTGGTCTTATGGGGGAGGGGCTTGCTGTTGTTCTTGCTCTCAATTACACTTGCTTTTGTGAAATACGGACCTGTCAAACACAGGGAGGTAGGGCTTGGTGTAAGAGGTTTAGGCATCCAGTGTTGGCACCATGCTGCTTACTGAGGTTAGTTTATGCTGAGGGACTGGGGAGGAAAATGGTGCCAGCTGTCTCCCTCATCCCCAGAGAGGAGAGTTTGCATGTGCTGCTGTCCAGGAAGCCCTCCCAAAAAAGCAAGTCTTCCCTAGTATGTCCCAGGCATCTTTCATGTCCCTGACTTCAGCCAATCTATGTCCTGGCTTTTTGCCCACCTGCATTGCAGAGCACCTGTGTTTTATCTTAGGCAAGCTGGCTGAGTTTTAAAACTCCAAACTTTAGGGACCTGGTGTGGCACAGACCCACACTGGTCCCCTGGGGGAGGGTCTCACCACACTGGGACAGGTGTAGGTTTATCCTAGATGGGTAGTTGCACCAGCACACTGGAGCTTGGAGTTTGGAGTAAAGCTAGCAAAAAGCAGGTGTCCAGGTTAGCCACCCTCAGTGGGTGTCTCTGCCCCTATGTTTAAGGAGCAGGGGAAGACAATGGCACCTGCTGGCCCTTTTGTCCTCAAGGGGCAATGCCTCTTCTTCCACATATACTCCAGAAAGAAGAACTGTCTCTCCCAGTGCATCCCAGGTGATCCTCAGATTGCTATGATTTTTCCTGCCCTCCCTTTCCATAGGAGCCTGCAGTGCCCACAAGGCTCAATACTCTTAATAGTAGCCACAGCCTGGACCTCTCAAACTCCAGTCTTTGAGTCCCAGTGGTTGTAAAAACTCACAAAAAATCAGCCCTTCACATTCTTCTAGTCAATGGCTTTGGGAAAGTGTTTTTTTTTGTGTGTGTACCATACCCTGTGCCCTCTTCTCCATCTCTCTCTCTGTCATGCATGTATATGCATCTCTCTGTGATCAGGGCTCCCTCCCCTCTGCCAAAACCATGACCCTTTTCTCCCGCAAACCAGGTCTCTGCAACCTCCTACTTTCCATGATGTAGCTTCTTCTCTCCCTCTATTTGTGCAGTTTTTTTTTTTTTTTCTCTCAGTCCTCAGATAGGTTTCTTGGGTGTTCAGAATGATTTGATATTTATCTAGCTATGCCTGAGGAAAAAGGCAAGCCTAGGATGCTCCTACTATTCCACCATCTTCCCTTCTTTTCCTCTAAGATTGTCAGTTTTCAACAATTTTTACAAAATTTTACAAAATTTCTTATGGTTCAGTCTGACCTTACTGTTTAATGAAAGTCCTGTCCCAGACTCAGACAATCAACCCTTACAAAGAACCACAGTCATTTGACAAATGTGCAGTCATCCTTTTAAAAAATCCTAGTGACAGGAGAGTCAATTTTATGTGTAAATAAATATATACTATACTTTATTATATCAAATGACCAGCATTCCCATCCATACTCTACATTTATAATTTTTAAGAATAGATTACTTGGGAACATTTATTTTAAAATTTTAATTACTTCTTTTTAGATTTAAAATAGTTATCAAACATTTTACAACTGGCAAACCCCATACTGAAGGACTAATTTCACAAATCCAACTTATCCTTTGTTCACAGTGGAGACAAATATCACAGGAGAAGTATAATATTTACAATAATGCTGTTTTGGATCCATTGTAACTTCCTTTGAGGGGGATCAAGTCCCTTCTAGTCACTACCTAAATAATCATTTGACAAACCTACTAAGTAGAACAAAAAGTTGAAAAGTGTAGGAAATGGTTGAATTCCTACTATGATTAGGTTTTTGATAATGGAATCAAATACATCAGTTAATAAATAGTCACTGGTCAAAATAAATTTAAGGAAAGTTCGTGATTTGGGGGCATTTCCAAGGGAAAATCTAGCTGTCAGAAATTATTAACTTGCCTTATATTTTAGAATCTTCTTCTAATCACTAAGACTTTTTTGTTTCATTGAAGCACAGAATTGATAAATTTTATATTATGTGTATTATACCTCTAGTTATAGACTCCTGGTTTATGTTATCTGAAAAGACTTAGAGTCCATCTGGATTGGAATATTATCCCCAATTTCCAGCCTAAAATTATTACCCAGAATGTCCTAAGGTTATGGAGAATTATTTCCTTTATTCCCCAAGCTTTGGGGAGCTAAGCAATGTTTCCAGGAGACAGCCAGTTGGGCAAGATGAAATACTAGACCATCTGTTGCTAAATAACCCCCAACAAATGCATTCCACACACATTCAATATATTAATTATATAGCTACCTCTGAAAACATGACCTTACATCATATAAGTTAATATGAAAGTGGTTTATACATGATTTTATTCACAAACATCTATTGATCACTTTTTATGTGCCAGACACTATACTAAGTGCCTAGATATATTGAATCATAATCTGTACAAACCTTCATTAATTTCTTTGGGCATTTAATTTAATGGAGTTTTACCATGTGTCACCCTAACCTTTAACAGTGCTTCTGTATAATTTATAATATAGGATAAGAACTCATATCACAGTATGTTAAGATATTTAAATTGCTGAAATATGCTATATAACATGTGCATCAAGTATCAATACTTTGAGTTTTCTAAATACCTCATTTGCAAAATTTTTCATTTCATAGCATCATTGAAATTCTGACAACTGCTATATGAGATTTTGGAGTGAACTAGTTTTTGTACTCAGCTTTCCAACATTCCTCAGATTCTATTGCAATTGTTGAACTTGAATATGGTCCTTCCCATCTTATATTCAGTCTTGTTGCTACCAATGTTGACCCTGCTCTGGCAGCAAACCTTTTGCTTTTTACCTTGCAGGTGGCCACTGGCCCTTGGACTGGTTTCTTTTTCACAAGAGTGGTGTGTGAGAAAAATGTGCTTAAATTTCATATCATATGATTCATATAATCATTTCATATCATATGTAGAGATATGATAGGTGTGAAAGGGAAACCAAATTCTATCACAAATAGAGTATACATTTTTTTTTTTAGAACTTTTCCTTTCTTTTCTTTTCTTTTTTCTTTCTTTCTTTTTTTTTTTTTTATTTTTGGCTAGAGAGATGCTTCCTTGTCTTTATTTTATGTGTCAGTGACTCCAATCAAGTGTTAAGCTCCAGCTTCCTGTCATTGCAAGTCTTGTAATGAAATTATTTAAAAGATATTTTATTTTACTTAATCCTCAAAACAAGTAGGTATTAGACTCACAAATGCTCCAGAGGTATGTTGTGTAGCACAGTAGTCATGGGTCACATGTGGCCACTGAGCCATCAAATATGACTAGTCCAAGCTGAGATGTGTTATAAGTATAAAATACATACCATGTTTTGAAGACATAGTTTGGAAAAATATGCAAATTATGCCATCAATAAATGTTTTATTAACAACATGTTGAAATGATAGTATTTTGGATATTTTGGGCTAAATAAATGACATTATTAAAATTTCACCTATTTCATTTTTACTGTTTTAACATGGCTACAAGAATATTTCAAACTACATGTATGGTTTACCTATTTTTATAGAACCGCACAGTGCTTTAAAAACTGCAAAGCTCCTGGTACAGGAAAGAACTCAGACTTTTTGCTTAGAATTACAAATGATTGAATTTTGTATCTTTGTTTGTTTGGCAAAACTTTCAACTGTCTTGAATAAGCTAAACAGATACTAGGAAGGCTCCTGAAAACTAGAAGAGCAATTGGCCTTGGATACAAGGTCTTGATCACAGTCAAATGACTCAACAAAGTTAAAATAAAAAAGAAAAGAAAAGAAAGAAAGAAAAGGGCCAAAATAAATTAAACCAATGAAATTATATCATAGTCTGGGATGGTAAAAGGCAACAAGGGAGGGACAAACATGGCTGTAGACAGGGAAGGACATGCTGGGGGTGGTGCAGGGATGTCCAAGACAGTAAGACTATGTCACCTCAGGCCCTAGGGGTGAAACAATTGAAAGGAAAGCAAAGCTATTAAAATCATATATAATTATAATAATCTGCTTGGGAACTCAGATCTATCTCCGCAGATTGTGGCTCTACTGATCCCTCAGAACAATGGTGTAAAGCAGACATAATAAATTTAGTGAACTTTATTAATCTTGAATGGGCCTGTGATTGGACATAATATCACAGTGAGAAGTCTGTGATCTTTGTTATTTCCACTGTATCCACAAGAAAACTCAAGTTTAGAGGGGTTAAGTAATTTACTCAAATCAGAAAGCTAGCAAGAAACAAAGTTAGATTTTAATCCAGTTTGACCTGACTTTATTCTAGTTCTTCTTCCCCCTCTGTCAAAGAAGATATCTGCCTTTAAGTAATTCTCAGCCTAGGGGAGAAATATTTTATTTGTTGTTGTAAATTACAAATTATTTAATCTGGACTCAATATAACCTTTTTGGTTAGTTTGCTGTGTTTTAGAGACAGTTTTGGCTATGTTATTTTAAAATGTGCCAGAAATATGAAGTGATCTAGTGTCGTTTCTAGTCAGAGAGTTTTGATGTCTTATTTTTGCACAGCAACATAAGATCTTATGGACCTAACTTTGTGATGAGATTGGCCTACGGAGCACTACTGGTGTCTGTGGCTTAGAGCAAAATGATTTTGACTACAGGCGTACCTCAGAGATATTGTGGGTTCTATTCCAGACCACTGCAATAAAGCAAGTCAAATGAATTTAGTTTGCTTCAGTGCATGTAAAAGTTACGTTTACACTATACTGTTGCCTATTAAGCGTGCAAGAGCATCATGTCTAAAAAAGTCCACAATGTGTATGGCTTAGTTAAAAGTACTTTCTTGCTGAAATATGTTGACCATTCCCTGAGCATTCAATGAGTCGTAATCTTTTTGCTGGTTTGGATCTTACCTCCATGTTGATGGTTGCTGACTGATCAGGGTGATGGTTGCTGAAGGTTAGGGTGGCTGTGGGAATTTCTTAAAATAAGACAATGAGGTTTGCCATATGGCTTGACTTCCCCTTATGAGCAATTTCTCTGTAGCGTGCAATGAATGTTCTTTGATAGCATTTTACTTACAGTAGTGTTTTCAGAATTGGAGTCAATCTTCTTAAACCCTGCCGCTGCTTTATCAACTATGTTTATGTGATGTTGTAAATTCCTTGTTACCACTTCCACAATCTTCACAGTATCTCCACAGGAGTAGATTTCCTCTCAAGAACCTTCCTTTTTTCTTTTTTCCTCATTCAAAAGAAGCAAAGAGCAACTCCTCATCTGTTCGTGTTACATGATGAGATTGCAGCAAATCAGTCCCATCTTCAAGCTCCACTTCTAATTCTAGTTCTCCCACTATTTCCACCACATCAGTTAACTTTCTCCACTGAAGTCTTAAACACCTGAAAGTCATCCACAAGGATTGGAATCCACTTCTTCCAAACTCCTGTTAATGTTGATATTTTGACCTCTTCAAATTAATCACAAATGTTCCTAATGGCATCTAGAATCCTGAAACCTTTACAGAAGACTTTCAATATTCCTTTGCTCGGATCCATTAGAGGAATTGTTATTCTGTGGCAGCTATAGCCTTACAAAAAGCATTTTTTAAAAAGATTTTATTTATTTGTTTTACAGAGAGAGCACAAATAGGCAGAGCAGCAGGCAGAGGGAGAGGGAGAAGCAGACTCTACACTGAGCAGGGAGCCCGACTCAGGATTTGATCCCAGAACTCTGGGATCATGGCCTCAGCGGAAGGCAGAGGTTAAGCCAACTGAGCCACCCAGGTGCCCCCCAAAAGTATTTCTTAAGTATTAAGACTGCAACATCTAAATGACAGCTTGCATATGGGCTGCAGAATGGATGTTGTGTTAGCAGGCATGAAAACACCATTAATGTCATTGTACATCTCT
The DNA here is from genome assembly GCF_010015895.1 of Lontra canadensis. Classification (NCBI taxonomy): domain Eukaryota; kingdom Metazoa; phylum Chordata; class Mammalia; order Carnivora; family Mustelidae; genus Lontra; species Lontra canadensis. Next base: position 30,715,531 of record NW_022630995.1, read on the forward strand.
ATCAGAGTTCTTGGCTGACCAGGTACCTTTTCAATAAGCAATCATATATTGAAAGGAATCTTTTCTTTGAACAGTAGGTCTCAATAGTGGGCTTAAAATATTCAGTAAACCATGTCATAAACAGATGTGCTATCATCCAGGTGCTGTTTTTCCGTTTATAGAGCACTTACTGGGCCCTTAAGGGCCCTAGGATTTTCAGAATGGTAAATGAGCTCTGGCTTCAACTTCAAGTCATCAGCTGCATTAGCCCATAATGAAAGAGTCATCCTGCCCTTTGAAGCTTTGAAACTAGGCATTGACTTCTCCCCTCTAGCTAGATGGCATCTTCCAACATAAAGCTGTCTTGTCTCCTTTGAAAATCTGTTGTTTAGTGTAGACACTTCCTGAATTATCTTAGCTAGATCTTCTGGATAAGTTGCTGCAACTTCTCATCAGCACTTAAGGCTTCTTGCACTTTGATGTTATGAGGATGGTTTCTTTCCTTAAATTGCATGAACCAACCACTGTTAGCTTCAAACTCTCTGCAGCTTCCTCACCTCTCAGCCTTCATAGAATTGAAGAGAGTTAGGGCCTTGCTCAGAATTAGGCTTTGGCTTAGGAGAATATTGTGGCTGGTTTCATCTTCTATCTGGATCATTCAAACTTTGTCCATATCAGCAATAAGGCTGTTCTGCTTTCTTATCATTCATGTGGTCACTGGAGTAGCATTTTTAATTTCCTTCAAGAATGCTTCCTTTACATTCATAACTTGCTAACTGTTTGGCATGAGAGTCCTAGCTTTTAGCTTATCTCAACTTTCAACTTGCCTTGCTCACTAAGCTTACTCATTTGTAGCTTTTGATTTAAAGCAAGAGAACAGGTCTCTTCCATTCTCATGAACATTTAGAGACAACTGTAGAGTTATTGACTGGCCTAATTTCAATATTGTTGTGTCTCAGCAAATAGGGAGGCCAGAGGAGAGGGAGAGAGATGGAGGAATAGCTGGTCACTTCATATGGACATGACTTGGGACACCCCAAAGCAACATAATAGTACGTCAAAGATCACTGATAACAGATCACCATAACAAATATAATAATGAAAAAGTTTGAAATTTTGGGAGAATTGTGAAAATGTGACACAGAGATACAAAGTGTGTAAATGCTTTTGGAAAAAGCATTTGGTGTCAATAGACTTGCTCAATTTGGGTTGCCACTAACCTTCAATTTTAAAAAATAAACTATCTGTGATGTGCAATAAAATGAGGTCTGCTTGTGCAGTATTTGGTGTTGATTGCTCAGCTCATCAAAATGATTGTTCCAATGGTGTAGATCTCTTTTTAGTTTCCCCTCCTCTTTTAGATTGAGTTTGTTTTGATCAGATTCTGTTCTCCCTTCTCCTAATTAGAATTTTGAAGGACCGAGTCTTACTTATCTCTGCAGTCTCAATTGTGCAGCCTGATGTCTAGCACAGAAGTTGATGCTTTGTCATCCATTCATGATATGAACATATTTATATGCAGTAAACATTCAATAAACAGAAACTTTATATCTCTTATGGGCTGGGCACCATGCTGGGGATAGAATAGTTCATATAGTTATATGCCATACTTACAATTTAGTGAGAGACAATGACACGTCAGTGTGATAAGCCCTGCCCATGTGTGAGTGCAGAGTGCTGTGGGAACACCTGTTTTGGTCAAAAGCTGACGATTTCCAGAGAAAGTGCTTTTTAAGCTGGGACCTCAAGGAAGAGATAAACAGGGTAAAGGATGGGAACTGGTAGAAAAGGAAAGGCCTTCCTAGCAGAAAGAAAGAAAAAAAAAAAAGACACCTGGATCTGCAGTATGTTTAGTTTGGAGTTTGGTCAGATTGTTTGGTTATGGGAGGGAGTGAGAGAGGAATATGAGGAGAGAAAGGATTAAGGAAAAATATTCAATCAACATTGAAGGAATTATTTTAAGAAGCAATACAGCACACAGTGCAATTCATTAAGAATTTCTAAGATGATTCATTTAGAGTATGAATTTTAGACCATTTATCTTATAAGCATATTTTATGTAATTAAAAAATTAGAATGGATTTTAACCTGATAATATTGGAGACCTCATATTCATAAATACATATGCATATGTATTATATGTCCACTTCATTGAGATTCTATGGACTGTACCATACTTATCATTAGGGATATTTCCCTCATGATAAATGGGCTTCATTAGTAGTGGTTTGAGGCATTATTATTTATTCATCTATAAAGGTTATAAAGCTCCTATTAATTCATTTTCCAGAACTATTATTTTAAATTCCAAATACTTTGTGCTGTTAGCTTTTAAATGAATAAGGTGAAAACCAATTCTACTTCTTAATTTGATCAATTTATAAATTGGGGGGGCAATAGGCTTATATAAGAGGATTGCATGAGGATGTATACTGTAAACCCAGTTTTAAGTCTCAGTCTTGGCAGATAGGTGTTGTGTTCCTTCATTGGTTCTTTCAGTCTCAGGTAACTTCAAAATTGATATAGCATTTTCTGTGGATGTATCTTATGAGGATCAATTAATTAATGTTATTTGTAATGCTCCGAAGAATAATGTATTATTTATAAAAATTTGAGGTTAGTACTGTTATTTCAAATCCAGTGCTTTTTTTTTTAATGGGTTTAGAGAAGAAATCGTAAGCAGGCATATAGAATTAAAAAAAATAAAGACTAGACATTATTTTATCTTTTAGTGGTTAAAGTTCATCTGTAATATTGTTCTAGTCATTGAAACAAACTACTTTGTGCCACAGTATACTCTTTCACTTTTGTACATACAATCAATGATTCTTTATGGCTTTGAACACAAAAAGATGCCCCAGGTGGATAGCCACAAGAAGGGAGATTTCTCATCTGCACTGTTATCCTAGGTAACTTATTTATTTATTTATTTATTTATTTATTTTTTAAGAGAGGGAGGGACAAAGGGAGAGGGAAAGGGAGAATCTTAAATCAGCCATCCTGGGGCTAGGACTATATCTCAGGACTCTGAGATAATGACCCTGAGATCATGATCTGAGCTGAAATCAAAGTGTCTGGTGGTTAATAGATTGAGCTTCTCAGACACCTCCATCCTAACTCTTTACCACACATAATGCTGATCTTGCAGACTGTACCTGTGCTATGTACAGGTGGAGAGGGCGAGCTTAAATTCATATTAATTTTCATTTGTGGCTTGACTCTTGGGGTTAGAAGACTAATAAAAACAAGCCATTTCTCTTGCCCAGTGAGTTGAAAGGAAGATGGAGAGATTAGATGAAGGCACTGAACGGGAATGGAAAGTAGGAACAGAGAGCAAGTTTCCTCCCTGGTTGCGTCTTTCCCTCCACAAACATTTATTAAGCATTTACTATGAATCAAATAATGAAAAGATAAAAGAAGAAAACAGTTACGTTATGTACAATCCTTTATTAGTTTTGGAGCCGAAATCAGATTTTCCTAGGTTCTTCAGTTATACGTAACGCATGCAGTTAAATATGCAATCATGACCATTGATTGCAATAGAGGTTAGGGCATTTCGCCCTTTGCTTCAAAAACTATGGTAAAAGTGCCGGGTAGTCTGCAATCACGACTCCCACGCCTACATTTGTAGTAATGTCAGATTAGGAGCCTCGCATTTTTATTATAATACAGACTTTCCTACCTTCCCCCTGACGCCCACCACTCCCTGCTCCACTTCCCACCTTAACGCAAGCGTACCCCCACTTCCCCTAAAAACACCCCCTTCCCTCCCCCACCAAACTAATTTTACTGGGCGAACACTGGCGAGGACGGTAAGAAAGGCAGGCAAAGAAGACGGACGAGAAGGAGGGAGGGAGGGACGGAGGGATCGATGGATGGAAGGAATGGTATGAATGAAGGAGAGAGGCTGTCCTTTTCCCCCAGTGTTTTCGGTTTCCTCCGCTCTCCCCGCCGGCTGCGAAGCAGCATCTCCTCCCAGCTCGGACCCCGCCCCGCCCCCTAGCGTCGGAGCCCCGCAGCCAGCGGCTGGCGCCTATCTCTTTAAATGACAGCTGTGGCTCGGGTCCCAGTCCGGAGCTTGACGTCAGTGCCGCCTCCCCGGCTGCGAGGAGTAGTTAGCGCCACCGTCCGCGCTCGGGGCTGGCTGAGCGCTAGCAAGCTGCTGGGGCGGCGAGTTTTCTTTGCTCCGGCCCCTCCTCCCGCCCTCCCCGCGGGGAGCCCAGCGGCTGCCTAAGAGCCGCTCGCAAGTCTCTCTCACACTTCCCCGCCGTCACCCCAAAGGAGCAGCCTCTCCTCCCCGCGCCTCCACCGCCGCCGCGGCGCCCGCGGAGCTCTTCTCCCGCGCTTCGCTCCCCCGATGGAGCCCGGGCGCCGCTGCCGCCGCCGCTGCCCCGAGCCCTGAACGGGGACGCCCCGGCCGAAGGAACGTGCCGCCCGGCCCGAGGGCGCACCAGGCACACGCCAAGGCCGAGGGCTGCCGAGGGTGGAAGGCGCGGGCTTCAGGAAGGAGAAAGTGCTGCTCTCCCGGGTCACTTGGCCGGTGGCGGGGGGACCATGGCTTTGAAGGACACGGGCAGTGGCGGCAGCACCATCCTGCCCATTAGCGAGATGGTCTCCTCGTCCAGCTCGCCGGGCGCGTCTGCGGCCGCCGCCCCGGGGCCCTGTTTGCCCTCGCCCTTCCCCGAGGTAGTGGAGCTCAATGTGGGAGGCCAGGTCTATGTGACCAAGCACTCGACGCTGCTCAGCGTCCCGGACAGCACTCTGGCCAGTATGTTCTCGCCCTCCAGCCCCCGGGGCGGCGCCCGACGCCGCGGAGAGCTGCCCAGGGACAGCCGAGCGCGCTTCTTCATCGACCGGGACGGCTTCCTCTTCAGGTACGTGCTGGATTATCTGCGGGACAAGCAGCTCGCGCTGCCCGAGCACTTCCCCGAGAAGGAGCGGCTCCTGCGCGAGGCCGAGTACTTCCAGCTCACCGACCTGGTCAAGCTGCTGTCGCCCAAGGTCACCAAGCAGAACTCACTCAACGACGAGGGCTGCCAGAGCGACCTGGAGGACAACGTCTCCCAGGGCAGCAGCGACGCGCTCCTGCTGCGTGGAGCGGCCGCAGCCGCGCCCTCGGGCCCGGGAGCGCACGGCGCGGGCGGCGGCGGCGCGCCGGACAAGCGCTCGGGCTTCCTCACGCTCGGCTACCGCGGCTCCTACACCACGGTGCGAGACAACCAGGCGGACGCCAAGTTCCGGCGTGTGGCGCGCATCATGGTGTGCGGGCGCATCGCGCTGGCCAAGGAGGTCTTCGGGGACACGCTCAACGAGAGCCGCGACCCCGACCGGCCGCCCGAGAAGTACACGTCCCGCTTCTACCTCAAGTTCACCTACTTGGAGCAGGCGTTCGATCGCCTGTCGGAGGCTGGCTTCCACATGGTGGCGTGTAACTCCTCGGGCACCGCCGCCTTCGTCAACCAGTACCGCGACGACAAGATCTGGAGCAGCTACACCGAGTACATATTTTTCCGTAAGTTCCCGGTCTCCCCGCCCCTTCGCCGACCGGCGGTGGGGTTTGAGACCGGCCGGAACCCGGACGGGGCCGGTGTCCCGGGCCGGGGCTGGTTAACCAGTAAATGCGGGGGGCTTTCCCTGTTCGTCCCCGTCACGCTGTAGACACAGTTTACGGCTACGTCCCTGGCGATCTGCCTTTCGATTCCCGTCTTCTTCAACTCGGGAGCAAGCGTTTCCCAGCCAGTCCTCTTTCTTAACTTCATTGCTTTTGCGCTCTCACCCTGCGGTGCTCTTGGAGGCGCTGGGCTCCCTTCTGCGGAGGGCGGGGGAAAGACGCGACCCCAGAGCGGGGCGCACTAGGTCCTCTTCTCTCTGCTTCACGGAATTCCTGCGGGTTAACTTATGTGGGTCTCGGTGGTGTCCCCACAGAGGGCAGTTTGGCATCGAGGCATTACGGCGCACGCCGGGATCACCTCCAGTTGGTGCGGGTCTGGCGCAGGAGCTTACAATTACGGGTGTTCTCGGCAGGGGGCAAGGAGGGAAGGGACCTCCGTGCTTCCTGAGCTCCTCCAGGGGCTGGAGCATGAGAGCTCCAGCTCTCATGGTGGGAAGGAGGTGTCCATCCACTCAGAAACCTCAGACTTCCCTCCCCCACGCCCGTTGTCGGTAACTGCTGGGTGTTTTGAACAGCCGAAGGTGGAGGGAACTAGGATTTGGATGTCTTCTGCTGTCAGGGTTGGCGATTAGGAAGGGACGTTGTGCGTGCGCGCGCGTGTGGGTGTGTGTGTATGTGATTGTGTTTCCTTTCTGGGCACCTCAAGTGCAAAAGGGATATTGAGTCCACTTTTCCAGGGGGACTGAAATGCAATGATTTTCTGAAAATGAGAGAAGGACGGTGAGGATTTGGAAAGCATTTGGCAGGGTGCGTTTTGTAGTGCGCTTCGGGAGGGGGCTCTGTGGATCAAGTTCAAGGACTACACCAAATATCACGGGCGCTGGGGGGATGGAACCGGCACGGAAATCAGTGACGCTTATAAAAGGAGCAGGGCCACAACTAGAGAGCTATTTGGACAAATGAAAAGCCAGCTGGGATGGCAGCAGGAACATCGTTTGGCAAACGCTCGTTCTTTGGCAAGACACAGGAAGCTTCAAAACTTGCCTGTAGAGTTGGGGAGATTATCATTGACCGCTTATGATAGAAATAGACCAGCTTTAATTGTATCTGTTTCTTTTGGTAATTCACTTACTGTTTGGGAACTACCAATTTATTGTACTTTATTTTGACTGGAGAAGTGGAAAAGACTTTTTTTAAAAAAAAATTTTCTTTTTCCACAGGTGCAAGCTTGATTGGAAGGTGCTCATTGTATGTTCTAGTAACCTTGGAGATATGGTGACAAAACACAGCACACTGCGCATTAGTGTTAGATTGTCTTTTTTAGTAGTGCTGGATTTCCTGTGAAAACGATTTCACAGAGAAGCAAAGAAAGTGCAGGTTGTAGTGGTAGATAAAATCTAATTTTCTTAATTATATCAAAGTATTATTTGTTGTACAGTAAAAAGTTTGATAGAAAAGTTGCCTAAAGGAAGGTGATATTTTATTGTCTATATAAAACTGGGATCTCTTCAATATATACTAAGTAATTAAAACATTTTTTAGCATCACTGTTTACATTTTATCCTTTATCAATGGGACCTTTAACTAGCATTTCAGCTCTTAAACATGTGAGTCATTCAAATGTGGGTATACTCCATTTTAGAAGATGAGACTTCTTTTGACTCTTTTATGGCTAGAGGTTTTTGTTAGAAGATATGAGCATAAGTGCTCAGTGGTTAAGATTCTTGCATTTTGGAATCTTTCACAGTGTTGGTCTTTCTTTTTCCCCTAGAAAGTTGTGGACTTGACTTTGATTTTGAGGAGAACATAGGTTGTCTCTAAATTATGAAAACATGCCCTTAAAATAGTTTATTGCAGTGGGAAACTCAGGCAATGTAACAAGGTAAATTGAGAGATATTTGGAATTTAGGATATTTAACTTCTGGAGCCAGAAGAAGTGTTAAATAAAATAAAATATTTCTATTACAAATAACTATGTGGAGAATACTCACATAACTAATGAGCTCTGAGCGTCATTCATAAAAGTCCTAGAAATGTAAGTGCTACAGCCTTCTTCATTGATTATTCTGTGGGGAAAGTACATGGTTCCAGGTTAAATAATGCTCTTCTGAAGTGGTATTCTAGTCATTGACTAACCAAATGTAATATAAAACCAATTTGTGATGTAAAATTTATCTTGAATCCTATTGTATATGCATTTATTTTATATTTTATATAGATTATAGTGTATTTTCACAGATTATTTTACACAGGATTTCTTTTAATATTGGTGAGTGAAAATATACTGTAAAATTTTTATATTTCCATTCTCTTCAGCTTAGACAATGATGTAAGTATACAGAGTATACTTATTTTGTTTAGCAGTCTCTAAGAAAACTACCAGTATTATTCATAAAAACAAAATTAATGGATGAACTTGTTTGTCCACTATGTTTTAGAGATAGAAGGTGGCCTTATTAATTTTTATTTTCCCTTTAGCACAGTTTTTTCAACAAATACTTATTTTAGTGTATAACATGTATCAGTCATTTTAACACCTTTTAAAAATCAGGCTATGTGTGAAATTAGCAGCATGAAGATTCTCTGAAAACTACAGAATTGTAGTTTATACACTGGAATGCCAGTTTCAACTCCTTACTCCCACTCCCCTTTTTACCCCCGAGTTTCTATTCAGATGGGAAGAGAGTAGCAAATGGTTCAGTAATCTTAAACACTGCCATTTGCCAAATGTGTGATCTTGGTTAAATTATTTATTTTTTCTGAGTCTCCACTCCCTTACCTGTATAATGGGGGTTATTATAGTATCAATTAAAAAGTATTTTATTTATTTGTCAGAGAGAGAGAGAGCACAAGCTGGGAGAGCTGCAGGCAAAGGGAGAAGCAGGCTCCCTACTGAGTGAGGATCCCAACGGAGAACTAGATCCCAGGATCCTGGGACCATGACCCCAGTCAAAGGCAGACACCTAACCAATTGAGCCACCCAGGCGTCCCTATAGTACCAGTTTCATAGGATATGAGAATACATGTAAAATCCTTAGACCAGGGCTTGACATATGATAAAAGCTTAACAAATGTTAGCAGTTACAATTAATTGTTAGCCATATTATACAAAGTTTAATATTCTTGTCAATATTACATTTTAACTTTGTTATATACCAAATATAATCAATTTACTTATAAAGTTAATTAGAAAATTATTTTGCAATTAAATGATAACATAATAACTTTCAAAAATTTGACACAACCAATTTAATAACAAGTTCATTCTTGGAACTTGAATTTTTCAGGCCAAGTTCAAGTCACCTGGGCTTGCCAGTCTTTCTACAGTTAGTTTTTTGGATCAACTCCAATAGAACTCTTTTCTGATTCAGGGCCAAGAAGTGTTTTAATGCTCTCTACTAGGACGTGAAAGTTTGGTAATATTTTCTGACAAACACTGAGCTAGATTCATTATCTCCTTAAGTGCTTGTATCCAAGTCATTGGGTTCCAATGCTCAAGGTTATATAGAGGCTATTAAACATTTAATACTAACTTCATCTGGCTGGATGGACACTTTTATCTATTCTCAGTGTTAACTCATTATTTTACCAAGTCTTTTAGACTCTGCGACCTATACTAATGATATTACCATTCTATATTACTCTTTTAATACTGAAAATTGTCCTTTCTTGAAGGAAAGTAGAGTGATTTTTATGCTTTTTGTTTTTTTGGGTAGAGGTTGTCTGTTAGGTATGCTTGTCGCTGTTTCTAGCTCTGTCTAGAAGACAAAGCATTTTATGTTGGCATTGTACTACATCAAAAATAAATAGTTATAGGCTTGGCATGAGATATGTAGACTACCCATAGTTAGAATAAACAGTATATATATATATATATATATATATATATATATCCTTTATTTCTCACAATCAGTGTGTTTACAGAATAGTAGTACTGCTCTTATCTTAAAGTACTTCCAGTATTGTACTCCATGTGTTGGTTGAGTAACATTTGGTATAAAAGTACATACTTCTCTAGGATGCACTTGATATTATTTACGTTTAGTATACATTTTTTGTTGTGATCTATGAGAGTGCCAGATCTAGGAATTAATGCCATTACAGAACTGAAGTTTGAATTCTGATTTGTCTTAATGGATTTTTATATCTGGTCTTTCAAATCTATTCTGATTTATTTGACTGTGTTGGGAGGAAGATAGCTAGTTGAGTTGAAAATATTCAAATAACTTTTCAGTCTTATGTTAGCAGGCCAGTTGTATTCAAAGCTTTCTAAAGAACATCTTTAGAAAGTTATTCTATTTAGATGTATACCTTTAAAATTTTATATTATTTTTTAGTCTAAAAGTGCTTCTACTTTTATCATCAAATGTTATATGGAAAAGAATTTTGTTAATCATTTTTTTTAAGATGGTTCTTTTCCTTCTAAAGACTTACTAGTTATTTTTGTAATTCCAATGTGAAAATTTCTTTTGCAACCACATGACAGAATGACTTTTGAGTCAGTGGAGAACAAGTAAAAGGAACAGATAACTTTTTAAACACCAGCATCCTGATTTCATGCAAATAAGTGAAGTAATAAAGTGGACAGAAAATGACAAAAAACTTGGGGTGAAAAGTTTGGAGGCTGTGCTTTGTCACTGGGTTCTGTTTAAGGGCTTAAACTTTTATGTCTGGCATAGTACAGTCTCTAAACTTGATCTATATATATATTTTTTAAAGATTTATTTATTGGGGGGGAGGGGCAGAAAGACAGGAAAGGAAAGAGGGAATCTTCAGGGGACTCTGCTCTGAGCACTGAGCCCCACACCTGGGCTTGATCTCAAGACCCTCAGATCATGACCTGAACTTAAATCAAGAGCCTGATGCTCAACCGACTGAGCCACCCAGATGCCCATAGACTTAATCTTTTTTAAGTAGGATTATGACTTTAGCTTTCCCTGCTACCTCTACAGCTTCTTATTTGTCAGCTGTTATTTGGATTATGAAGCTGAAAGGCTAAATGACATTATAAGTTTTATTGGTGGAGTTCTTTTCTTTTTTGTAACTTAGATTGCCAGAACTCACAGTGTGTGTGTGTGTGTGTATGTATATGTGTGTGCACGCGCGTGTGCGCGCGTACTCGCATGCACATATGCATGTGGGACTATGCCTTAGTTAAAAAAAAAAAATCCCCTGGGAAAAAGAGAAATAATCTGTATGAAAATAATTATCTATTCTATCATCATGAGTTATTAACTGGCATTAGTTAAATATGTGAAAATGATTGTCAACTTGTCATCTAAAAGTAGCTCTTGTTTGATTATGAAAGCTATACATTCAGTTTTAAGAATTATATAGAAAAAAAGTAAAATTAAAAAAAATCACCAACAGTAACTAATAAAATCTTGATTTATTTTCTTCCAGTATTGTTTCTATGCATTGTTGTTGTCCTATACAAATTGTTTGTATGCTGTCTTTGTTTTGGTTTCATACATTTACTATACTTAATGACATTTTCCCCATGACATTAACATTTTTATTAACATCTTAGATAATAAAATTATAATGCATGTCTTTTGCCACAGACAGTATCATAATGTTCTTGGTGTTAAATATTCTCCCTGTAAACTTAGAAAAAAGTTGATATTTTTTCCAAAATACAGAATGTGTAATAAAAACACTATTTACTCTGTACCTAATTTTGTGATGTGTTTTATACACGTTACTTATTTACTTCTCATAACATTCTTCGAGCTTGGTTCCCTGCTACTCTAGTCAGGCAACTATGATTTGAAAAGGCTAAGTGACATCCCTGGGTCATAGACCTTATGGGGCTGAGATGGAATTTGAATAGATCTGTTTTTACTTCAAAGCCCTTCCTCCTAAACATATAAAAGTTATGCTTGTTTCATGCAGTCAATTTGACAAGTATATTTCAGTGTCCACTGAATACTTAGAACTTAGCTCTACAAGCAAAAAAAAAAAAAAAAGTAGTGTGAATTATAGATGAATGAATCAAATATTTCTACACTAGATTTCCCTAAGAATACAGTAAATACATATTTTTATGTCTTTACTTGATAAAAGAGTTAATTTTTATTGCATAAGTCTATCATATTTATGAATGTTTTTTAAACTAAAAAAAAAACAAACCATTTGACTCAATTCAGCCCTTTTTGGGGGGGGAACAAATATTTATAAGTTCAATAAACTGACTTAAATGTGACAGTGCTAGGGCACCTGGGTGGCTCAGTGGGTTAAGCCTCTGCCTTCAGCTCAGGTCATGATCTCGGGGTCCTGGGATCGAGCCCTACATCGGGCTCTCTGCTCAGCAGGGAGCCTGTTTTCTCCCCTCTCTCTGCCTGCCTCTATGCCTACTTGTGATCTCTCTCTGACAAATAAATAAATAAAATCTTTAAAAAAAAATGTGACAGTGCTAAGGTAGTCATATACTCCTCTTCCATAGAAAATTCATTTTCACTTTGTGTATTAGAACGCATTTTGTATGTTTATATGTTCTTTTCTTAGAAGATGGCATAATGAAGAGGCTATTTTAGTTTAAATCAATTTTGTTAATTACATGTAGTCTATTGGTTCTGGATAGTGGTTAATGGCATTAAATTATATACTTAGTATAATTCAATTCAAAACAATATTAAATACCAGCTGGATATTGAGTATTGAGATTGACTCTTTATGTATATTGAGATTGACTCTTTCTCTCTTTCCCTGTCTCTCTCTCTATATAATCTGTATGTTATATGTATTCTATGTACATGTGTATTTGAAGTACTTGGAAAGTAGCGTTTTAGATTACCCTTCAATTTATATTTATTGACACAATTTTTTTAGACCTTTAGAATTAACTTAAGGGTATTTGAGTAAACTGACAGCATTTGGTAGCAGGTGCTCTCCTGCAAGACATGCTGGTGTCTTTTCTAATCAAGTTTATTCTTTCAGTGGTGAGAGGCTGTGCCATCGGAGGTTTTTGAAAGGAGTTGCCTAAAGATGAAAATAACTTTATTCTTAGGATTTCAAAGTTACTCCCACAGGTGAAAGTTCACTACTTTTAAGTTCTAAGGGTAAGGGTGAACCTTTCTAGAGCTGACTTGAATATACATGCCTTGCATCTGCCAGCTGTACACTCCCCAACATTGACCTTTGTGGGGGAGCATTTCACAAAATCTAATTATCCTGTAAGGCTAGTTGTATTTTGCATCATCCAAAACAAAAGTAGATGAAGTATTTTATGCTAAGCTTGTATTATTTACAAGTTTGTATCCTAAGCTATTGGGTTTTTTAAGTGTATTCCTCAGTTTCATAGTCCTGCAGCACTGAGTGTCCCCTTGCTGTAGAATCCTTTTGCATTTAGTCTCTGCACTTGCCTAGGTACACGGTCCTTACTACATTTCCTACAATATGTAGTTTCCTTTCTCTCTCTTTATTCCTTTCTTGATAGATCCCATTTTTCCTAACTTTATTGAGTTATAGTTGATATACAGCATTTAGTAAGTTGAAAATATACAACATGTTAATTGGATACATTTATGTCTTGCAATATGATTACCACTACAGCTTTGGCCAAAACCTCAATATCACATAATTACCATTCTTTTTGTGGCTGGAACATTTAAACTCTACTTTAACAACTTTCAAGTATAGAGTTCAGCATTGTTAACTATAATCACAGTGCTGTACATTAGATTCCCAGAACTTAATCATCTGGTAACTGGAAGTTGGTACCTTTTGACCAACTTTCTCCCTATTTCCCCCATCTGTCAGCCCTTGGTAACCACCATTCTATACTGGTGTTCTACAAGCTTTTTCTTAAATTCCATGTATAATGGGTGTCATAAGGTGTTGGTCTTTCTCTATGCATAATGCCCTGAAGGTGCGTCCATTTGTCACAAACAGCAGGATTTCTTTCTTTCTTTTGGCTAAATGATACTCCTCTGGATATACACCACACCTTTTGTATCTGTTCATTCACTAGCGGAACTCAGGTTGATTCCATATCTTGGCTGGTGTGAATAATGCTGCAGTAAACATGGGAGTTCAGATATCTCTTTGAGATCCTGTTTTCATTTCCTTTGGCTGTGTACCCAGAAGTGGGTTTCCTGGGTCATGTGACAATCTCATTTCATATTGATCTTCTGCATTAGTCCTCTCCTTGAAAACTGACACCAGGTCTTACTTTTGTGTTCTCAGCTCCCAGTGCAGTGGCTAGTACATATTAAGCACTCAGCCAAATATTTGTTTTTTGAAAAAGGAGTGCAAATTAATGAATGAACTGAAGATGTTGGCTGTTCCATTAGTTACTGAATTAAGATTTAGTATTGCTTTTATTTATTTATTTATTTAAAAGATTTTATTTATTTATTTGAAAGAGAGAGAGAGAGAGAGAACAAGTGGGGAGGAGGGAAGAGGGAGAGAGAGTAGCAGGCTTCCCTCAGATCAGGGAGCCAGATGTGGGTCTGAATCCCAGGACCCTGCTGGGTTCCTTCTCAAGACCCTGGCATCATGACCTGAGCCTGAGGCAGCCACTTAACCAACTGAGCCACCCAGGTGCCCCTGTCTCTTCAATTTAAATTGAACTTATTAAGCAATTACCAAGTTATACCACCATGGGACAAGACATACAAATATGATTGAAGGAGACCTTGCATTTAAATGGTGACCTCAGGAAACTCTGTGTAATTGTGAATTATGTTATTAAGTATGAGTGTATTAGCAAAAGGCAGGAGTAAAGACGTGAGGAGTTGTTACACAGGTACCCATGAAGAATAAAATCAAGTCAAATGTTAACAAAAATAGAGGCAAATTAAAATAATGTTACAAATGAACTTGTTAGCATTGTCAACATACACACAGATGCCGACACACATTTATTTATACTTAAATGATACGAAGGATGTGGGGCAAATGCTTTGTGTTGCAACCCGTCTGCATCCACACTTGCCTTTCAGAACATTTTAGATGAAGAGTGCCTGCTGCTTCCAGACCTAGACAGGCCTACTGTGGTGTAATAAAAGGTCAGGAATTATATGACTATACTGGTAGGTATTTACAAAGGTGAGGATCTGGTTCCCTCTGTATTGCAAACTCAAATATTAGTTTTTAAAATGTACCTTGAAATACACTTAACAGATAATACTATTTTGTGATCGATATTGCAATATCAATTTTACTTATATTCATTAACCTTGTGTCAAGATAGTTAATAAAAAAACAAATCAGCTCTGCTGGCAATAATAATACACACTTCATGATACCGGTAGGATGCTCATTATTTCAGTGTTTATTCACCAAATGTAGTCCAATGCTTATCCAGCAGTTAAACTTAGAATGTTATTCCACCATATGGTAACCATTCTCATAATAAAATCTATTTACATTGGGGGAAAAAGTAAGCTAAATACAACAAAGGAATATAAATAATATATAGCGTCCACTTCTTGTCACCAAAATAGTGAGTGATTTAACCATTAAGTTGTGTTATTTCCATTTCTTTCACAAGTGAAAACAACCAAAGCTTGAGTATAGATGGAATTCATAATATTGCTCTTTCTCATCATTTTGTATAATTAGACAGCTGTAATTTCTGTATGAGGAGAATAGGGAGAGTAGTAGTATATTAAGGGGGAGTCAATACCAGAATCTACTGGCTCCCACTCTGAAGAAGTGAAAGCCTAGAACGCTATGAATAGTTCAGTACTTCTTGGTCAGATTCTTTGGCAAATTCTAGATCTAGCTTTGATATCTTGGGAAGATAACCTAATCTCTCTCCTGAAGGGAAAGTAAGGGAAGCAGTAGTACTCATGGGCTTGTTACAAGGATTAAATCAAGTAAGACTTAGAAGAACTATAGGCACAGATTAAATTCTCAATGTATGTTAGGGGCTCATATCATGTAGTTAATCCCATTTCTCTGTGTTATAAATTCTCAGCACCAGAATTCTTCTCTTTTCCTTTTTGAGGAAATTGATAGCAAATACCTATTCAAATTGCTCTGGAAAAGTCCCATCATCATTAGTGAAATTTTACAAAAATTATTGAGCTAGTAAGTATAAAATCAATGTGAAAATATTATTAAAATAAGTTCATTTTAGTTGGTTCTTCATCGCTTAGGGAAAAATATACTTTTCTAGGTTTAGTGCTGGTCACTGGTCAGTTTTGACACAATTCACAAGAATACTGATATTCACTGGTTATTGTCTAAATTATGGCATGTATTTAGGTAAAGCCCCTTTTAATCATGCTCCATATTTATATTTCTGGTGAATGCATTTAGCTTTGAGTTTCAGCGGTTTTGTGCAAGAGAACAAATTGTCACAGAGCCAGGTGGGCTCAAACATCGCTCAGAATTTGGGCACTTGGCCAAAAATTTTAGGCTGGAAATTGGATTTAAAATACATATTTCCATAATTTTGAGAAAACTCTGTTAGCTTTCAACTCATTAGCTCCTATTGAAACTCTGCTACAGATTTTGAAAGATAAGCTTTTTAGTTGCTTAAAGTCCAGGTATTTGAAGAAAGCAGGGAGATCTAAGGCAGATTCTCACAGCCATTCAGAGGTAACTCTCCCATATTTTGACTTCTTTTCATCTGGTTGGTGAAAGCTGAATCTAGGATGTCTCTTTGCAGGTGGAGGGTAAGGATTCATACATATAATTCCAGTGATTTCTGTATTTTAAGTTTGAAATGTATAGTGTGTTACTTTGATACATTTATACTTTGTAATATGATAGCCCATGTGGCAATATTTTATTACATTACATAATTATAGTGCAGTGTTATTGTCTATATTCATTATGCTATGCCTTAGATCTCTATGGCTTATTTACTACTGGTTGTAGTTTGTACCCTTAAACATCATCCTCTTAGTGCTCCCCCCCATCCCCTGGTAATCACCATTTTACTCCGCTTTTTTACAGGTTTAACTTCTTAAGATTTCACATATAAGCGATGTCATACAGTACTTGTCTGACTTTGTTTGACTTATGTTGCTTAGTATAACATGCTGAAGTTCTGTCCATGTTGCCACAAACAGCAAACACAAACATGTCTCATGCCTAACTAATATTACACTATGTGTATGTACCACATCTTTTTATTTATTTATTGGTGGACATTTCCAGACATTTCCATCTCTTGGCTATTGTGGGTAATGCTGTGATAAACATGGGCATGGATACGTCTCATCAAAATCTTGTTTTCATTTCCTTTGGGTATATACACAGTAATGGTAATTTTGGATTGTATGGCAGATTTTTAATTCTTTGAGAAACTTCCATATTGTTTTCCTTAGTAGCTGGACCAGTTTACACTCCCTCACCATGGTATGTGTTCCTTTCTCATCAAATTCTGGCCAACACCTGTTGTCTCTTGTATTGCAGATGCGAGGTGGTATCTCATTGTGGTTTTGATTTGCATATTTCTGCTGATTAGTGATGTTGAACATTTTTCCTGTGCCTGTTGGCCATTTTGATGCCCTCTTTGGAAAAATATTCTGTCCGTTTTTAAGTTATTCTGTTTGTTTTTTGTTAACTGAGTTCTTTACATATTTTTGTTATTAACCCCTTTTCTAAGGTATGATTTGCAAAAATTTTCTCCCATTCTGTAGGCTAGTTTTTCATTTCATTGTTTTTTTGTTTGTTTGTTTGTTTGTTTTTCTGTAAAGCTTTTTGAGTTTGATGGAGTCCCATTTCTTGGTGTTTGCTTTTGTTGT
Organism: Lontra canadensis; assembly: GCF_010015895.1. Taxonomy (NCBI): domain Eukaryota; kingdom Metazoa; phylum Chordata; class Mammalia; order Carnivora; family Mustelidae; genus Lontra; species Lontra canadensis. The sequence goes on from NW_022630995.1 coordinate 30,732,826, forward strand.
TTGTGCTTTGGACATTACATCCAAAATATCATTGCCACAACCAATATCAATGAGCTTCTTTCCTGTGTTTTCTCTTCTTTCTCTTAACATGTAAAAAAATATTGAAGTATAATTGACATACACTATTATATTGGTTTCAGGTGTACAACATATTGGTTTGACAATTCTATATGTTATTCAGTTATTATCACAATAAGTGTAGTCACTATTTGACACCATATGATGTTATTACAATATTATTGACTGTATTCCCTGTGCTGTACTTTTCATCTTGGTGACTTCTTTATTTTATAACTAGAAGTTTGTAACTCTTAATCTCCTTGATCTATTTTGCTCATCCCCCACCTACATCCCCTCTGGTAACTACCATGTTGTTCTCTGTATTTCAGACTCTGTTTGTTCATTTTTAGATTCCACATGTAAAGTGAAGTCATATGATATTTGCTTTTCTCTGTTTGACTTATTTCACTTAGCTTAATACCCTCTAGGTCCATCCATGTTGTTGCAAATGGCAAGATCTTATTCTTTCTCATGTCTGAGAAATATTCTATTGTGTACGTACCACATCTTGTTTATCCATTCATCTTTTTTTTTTTTAAGATTTTATTTATTTATTTGACAGAGAGAGAGAGATCGCAAGTAGGCAGAGAGGCAGGTGCAGGGAGGGGAAGGAGGCTCCTCGGTGAGCAGAGAGCCTGATGCAGGGCTGGATCCCTGGACCCTGAGACCATGACCTGAGCCAAAGGCAGAGACTTAACTCACTGAGCCACCCAGGCGCCCATCTGTTCATCTTTTGATGAACTCTTGGGTTGCTTTCATATCTTGGCTTCTGTAAATAATGCTCTAATAAACATAAGGGTGTGTGTTTGTTTTTGTTTTCTTTGGGTAAATATCCAGCAGTAGGATTACTGGTTCATATGGTATTTCTATTTTTAATTTTTTAAGGAACTTCCATACTGATTTTCACAGTGTTTGCATCAATTTATATTCCCACCAGTAGTGCGCAAGTATTCCCTTTTCTCTACATCCCAGCCAACTATTGGTAATTCTTGTCTTTTAGGAACTAGCCATTCTCATGGGTGTGAGATGATATCTCTTTGTGGTTTTGATTTGCATTTCCCTGATGATGAGTGACGTTGAGCATCTTCTCAAGTGTCTGTTGGCCACCTGTGTGTCCCCTTTGGAAAAATGTCTACTCAGATCATTTGCCCATTTTTTAATCAGATTTTTTCTTGGTATTCAGTCGTATAATTTTTAAAATATATTTTGGATATTAACCCCTGCAGATATATCATCTGCAGATATCTTCTTGCATTCACTTGATTACCTTTTTGTTTTATTGATGCTTCCCTCTGCTATCCATTTTTTTAGTATAGTACCAATAGTTTATTTTTATTTTATATTTTATTTTGAGTATAGTTGACACACAATGTTACATTATTTCAGGTGTACGACTTAGCGATGTAACAAGTTTATACATTATGCTTTGTTCACCACAAGCATAGCTACCATCTGTCCTGTTATATCACTATTACAGTATCATTGACTATTCCTTATGCTGTGTTTTTTCTTTTTGCTTTTGTTTCCCTTGCCTGAGGAAACATAGCTATAAAGATGTTGCCAAGGCTGATGTCTAAGAGATTTCTGCCTGTGTTTCCTTTTAGGTGTTTTATGGTTTCAGGTCTCACATTCAGGTTTTTAGTTCATTTTGAGTTTATTTTTGTGTATGGTGTACAAAAGTGATTCAGTTTCATTTTTTTGCATGTGGCTGTCCAATTTTCCCAACACTGTTTGTTGAGGAGACTGTCTTTTCCCTGTTGTATGTTCTTGCCTCTTTTATCATAGATTAATTGACCATATAGGTGCAGGTTCATTTCCTCTCTATCCTTTTCCACTGATCTATGTGTCTCTTTTTGTCTTAGGACCATACTGTTTTGATTACTACACCTTTGTTACATATCTTTAAATCTCGGAGCTTTGTTCTTATTTCTCAGGATTGTTTGGCTATTTAAGGTCTTTTGTGATTTCACACAAATTTTAGAATTATTTGTTCTAGTTATATGAAAAATTCTGTTGGAATTTTAATAGGGATTGCATTGAATCTATAGATTGTTTTGGGTAGTATGGATATTTTTAACGATATAATCCTTTGAATCCATGAGCCTGGTATATCCTTTCATTTGTTTGTGTTGTCTTTAAGTTCTTTCATCAGTGTCTTATAGTTTTCAGAGTATAGGTCTTTGCCCTATTTGGTTAAATTTATTCCTAGATATTTTATTCTTTTTCTAGTGTAATGGTAAATGGGATTGCTTCCTTAATTTCTCTTTCTGGTACTTCATTATTAGTGTATAGTAATTCAGCAGATTTCTGTATATTAATTTGGTATCCTGCAACTTTACTGAATTCATTTATTAGTTCACAGTTTTTTGGTGGAGTCTTTAGAGTTTTCTGTATATAGTATCATGTCATCTGCAAATAGTGAAAGTTTTACTTATTCCTTACCAATTTGGATGCCTTTTATTTCTTTTTCTTATCTGATTGCTACAGCTAGGACTTCTAATACTATGTTGAATAAAAGTGATGAGAATGGACATCCTTGTCTTCTTCCTGATCTTAGAAGAAAAGCTCTCCGTTTTCTACCATTGAGTATGGTGTTAGCTGTAAGTTTTTCATATATGGCCTTTATTATGTTGATGTATGTTCCCTATAAACCCAGTTTGTTGAGATTTTTTATCATGAACAGATGTTGAATTTTGTGAGACTTTTTTTCTGTATTATCTACTGAGATGATCATGTTTTTTATATCTCCTACTAATTTTTGACCATAAGTGACTAGGCATGAGAGTTGAGAGTGTCTGTGTGTGTGTGTGTGTGTGTGTGTGTGTGTGTGTAGTGTGTGTATACTTATGAGAATTCTTTAGGGGAGCATCAGCATAACTCCTTGGCCATTGTGGGCAATTAAAAATGTTTGCCCTCTGAGCTGTGGTTGAATAATGACATTTGTTTTAGAAAAATGCAATACTATTATTGATCTTGATCTTTTGTTGAACTTACCGATTTAGAGATAAACTCAGTATTTTGAAAGTTATAATTTTTTGGCTTCCCTATTACACCTGAATCCTTCTGAGAAATTTTACTACTTGAAGAAATGAAAAGTCTATTCAGTAGTCCAGATGTTGCTATATTTCTTATGGATGTTGCCTACCCTCCATGAAGAAATCCTCTAGTCAAATTAAAATGAAGACTTCTAGTCATCTTAGACAGGTATTCCATAATTAAGATCGAATTTGAATTTGAAATGGGTAGTTGGTATCCTTTTTATTTCAGTCAAATTGGACCTGTGATGGGTTGATTTAGCATGATTCACAGACAGTAATAAAAAGATACATATTTGTTTTATAACAAGAAGATATGGAACTTGTTAAGTTGTTGATGTTGTTGGTAAATGGAACCATGGATAATATGCTAGGAAGTCTGGCATGGAAGATTCTGTAGCTTAGTGTAATTATTTACATTTCTTCTACTGGAATGATGCATTTCTATGTCATGTAAGAACCATTACAATATTTCAGTTTTTAGTTCTTGTATTAACATGTTTGGATTGTAAAGTAAACTTAGTTATTTCAAGCTGTCTGTTTCATAGCTGCTACAATCAAGCCATATTTATCATAATTATAATTTGGTACTTAGCGTTCATACTGGGAAGTTTAGTAATACTTAGTATTCGGTAAAACTAAAAAATAAACAACAACCAACGGATAAAAAAACAATAACACATTTACTCCACATTTTCAGTACAAATACTAGGCAACAATGGCTATAATTTTTGTTAAATTGTATGCAGTATTTTATGGGTTGTATTTTGGCTCCCCAAAAAATAAATAGGTGTGCTAATCCCCAGTACTTCAGAATATGGGACCTTATTTGGAAACAGGGTCTTTACAGAGGTAATCAAGTTAAAATGAGGTCATTAGGATGGACTATAATCCAGTATGACTTGTGTCCTTATTAAAAAAATTTGAACAAAGAGATATAGACATGCATGCGCCCTGGGAGAACACTGTATGAACATGAAGGTGGTCAGGCGGATGTATCTACAAGGCAAGGAATGCTGTAGATTGGCAGCAAACTGGGAATGTAGGAGAGAACCATGAGACAGATTCCTCCTCATGGCTTTCAGGGAGACCCAAGCCTTCCAACACCTTGATCTTGGACTTACAGCTTCCAGAATTGTGAGATAATACATTTTTGTTGTTTACCCATACTGTTTGTGATTACTTGGTTACTGTAGCCCTAACAAAGTAATGTATTCATTTCAAACTCTTCATATTGTAATAAATCTGGGAAAAGTTTGAAAATACAATGATTTTTAAATGCTCTGTGTTGCAGAGGTTTTAGTTACAGTGAACAGACTCCACTATAGATAACTGAAGCTGGAAAAAAACTTATTATTAAATATAATATGGATAGCACATTCATTCCTTGGGAGGGTTGAGCTTCCAGGAGTGATTCCCAACCACACCATAGAACAGCTCTGTCAGGGATGGTGCTTGCTGCCTTGCAGTGATGTGGGAGCTCAGAATTGGGCAGCTGCCATCAAGGTGCAGGGTCTAGACACACCACCTTTGCCATGAACTGTAACAGTCAAGATAAAATCATTGGTACACTGTCTCCCCTTATGCCTTAGTTCATAGTGCCTGGTTGTGCAATTGCATATGGAAATCTAGTGAAAAGAGAGTCTAGAAATATATCTTTAAAAACAAAACAGATTGGGTGGCTCGGTAGGTCAAGTGACAAACTCTTGATTTCAGCTCAGGTCATGATCTCAGGGCATGGAGCCTGCTTAAGATTCTCTCCCTCCTTACCTCTCTGCCACTGCCTCCCTCCCTCCCTGCCCTCCCCTGTGCCAAGTGCTCTCTCTGTCAAAAAACAAAATAAAACAAAATAAAAAACAGTAATAACGAATATTTATGGCAAATTACCAACATTGGTCTGTGCATTCCTATTTCTTACTTTTATAATTGTTTTTAAAATTTAAACCACCCAATTAACTGTAACTATACTGGAATTAAAATTAGAAACTTAAAAAAAATTAAGCCATTCGATCTCTACCACTTTATCTCCATAGACAGCCATTCCAATGTATTTAATGTATATTCTTAAATTTTGTGTGTTCTTGCAAGATGTGTATTGTTTTATTTTCTTAAATTAATGTACATTTACATTGTTTCTATGAGAACTTTATTTTAAAGATTTCTTCAATTTCATGGGCCCATCTAAACTAATTGTCTGTTTCTAACTGCTGCAAGTTACTTTCTGGTGTGTGTTTTACCTGACCAACCTCTCTCCCACTGATCTATACTAAGATTGCCTTCAGTCTGACATGGCCAAGTCCACTATGGTCTGCTGTGAAAATCCTTTGAAATATATATCTAGGAGGGGAATTACTAGGTCACTGAGGGTACATAGATTGCATTTAATTTAGTACTGTCAGATTGCTCTCCAAGTGATGCACCAGTCTTCACTTCTAAGAGCAGTGACAAAGATCCCATTTTCTCCAATTTCCTGCCAACACTTGGCAAAATTTCATTTTCTAATTGTTGCAAAACAGATGAAAAATGATATTTCATTGTCGTTTTAAATTTCATCTCTTTAATTACTAATGATGGAAGTAGTTTTTAGTTCTCTAGTCTCTGTAAATTAGAAAGGTACTAGAAAGATTTTGAGTGTGTCAGTCAATAGAATCCACTAGTCTGTCTCCATGGCCACCTTCTTTCTCTTTTACAATTCCAACTACAACAATAGCATCATGAACACATGCTCCTGCAAAGTGTGAAGAAATAGCCCTTCATGCATATGGATATTTTACTAGCCTTTCTCACAAGAGGGAGACCTCAAGTCTCAATAACCCTGCCTGTGTTTTGGGCAATGTGCAGTACATTATATGAGGTCTAAATATGATTTCTTATGGAATGGCCGTCTGTGAATTAAAACATGTTATTTGCCCTCAGTGCATCCATGAACAATATCAAATAGGCTGTATGGATAACTTCAGTAAGAACTTTTGTTCCAAGAATGCGAGAATGTGGAACGTGCAGCATTCGAGGTCTATAGCAAGCCCCACTGTGGAGACAGCAAGACGCTTGTTACTGGCCACAGAATGTATTTCTTAAGACTCTCTGGTAGCACCTGGTTCTGCTATTGAATAAACCCCTCGTGCCTGTTGTCCTTTGTGGTCCCATTCTTAACTTTCTGCATGACTCTGTTCTGTTCAATGTCTTCTGGGGCCCCATCTGAAGGAGGCACTGGGTCGACCCCCCTCTTGGCAGCAACAGAGGCTTCACAGCGTTCTTCTTCCCTTTGCAGTGTCTGAGCAATGTGGACTTCTCTAAAGGTTCAAGAGCCTTGGCTATTGATGGCCAGTCTTGCAGTTTCTTTGGCAAAATAATGCCTTCAAAATTGTAGTGCCCTTTTGGTTAGTTTCACGAGTGAATTAAGGTCATTCAAAATCTTGTGTCCTAATCATTTTTAGTCTCTTTATATATTTATTTTGAAGGCTTTATTTTGTGGCCTCTGTGAGTCACTCATTTCAGGTAATGTCTTAGGAGCGTGGTGCTGGCTTTGTCCACAGGACTGTCAGCCTTGGGTGAAGGAGTTATACCTCCTGCTAAAGCTGCAGTTTTGTAGTTAGATTTTGTTGTTGCTGTTGTTTTGCTTTGTTTTGTTTTTAAGGACTTTATTTATTTATTTGAGAGAGAGAGTGTGTGCATCAGCAGGGGGTGGGGGGCGGGGAGCAGAGGCAGAGGGAGAAGCAGGCTCCCTGCTGAGCAAGGAGCCAAAGATGGGCTCCATCATGACCTGAGCCAAAGGCAGATGCTTAACTGACTGAGCCACCCAGGTGCCTCATTGCTATTGTTTTCTTAACATAAATTTTTGTATTATGAAAATTTTAAACGTAATGAAAAAAAAAGAATTGTTAAGAAAAATTCCCGTGTATTCATCTTCTAGATTCAGCAGTAATCAAAATATCACTTCATCTCTGTGATTTTATTTTTGCTAAAGTATTTTAAAGAAAACCCAAAACATTGTTATTTCACTCCTACATACTTTAGTCTCTAAAACAAAAAAAGGATATTTCCTTATGTAACCACTCTTCCCGTTTCAACTCTAACAAGACAAATAATAATTTGTGTCAATTTGGTGCATAATCCACAATCATATTTCTGAGATTGTCTCCAAGATGTTCTAACTCTATCTAACTCTAACAGTTCTTTCTTTTTTTTTTTTTTAAACTTGAGACTGTATGTTATTTTTATGTACCTGTCTCAATATAGGATAGCTCGTCTTCTCTTCTTCTGTCTCTGTCTCTATTTCTTTACATGTAATGCCATTGATTTGTTTACAGAAATAGAGTCTGGTGACCTAATTAATGCCTTGTGTTCTGGATTTGGTTGCTTGCTTTCTTGTGACCTCATTTAAATTGTTCCTTTGTCTCTACCTTTTCTGTAAATGAACATTAACTCAACCTTGATTAGATTCAGCTTTTTTTTTTTGTAAGATTATTCATAGGTGATTCTGTGTAACTCTGTTAATATATTAGTTCACAGGTGACTATCCCACAAGTGTCAGGTTGTCCCATTTTTAGTGGTAATTAACATGCAGATATGAGTAGTGTCAGTATGATCCTTTCATTTTAAGTGCCTAGTAAATATTGATCAAAGTTTTATCATTGATGACCATTCCCTGATACAGATACTATATTAAAGCATGCCAAAATTGTGATTTTCTTATTTTATCATTTCTTCCACATTTGTTAGGTGGAATTTTACAACAAAGAACTTCCTCTCAAGAATACTTAAAATATAGTTCATAGAGGAAAGACGGGGAAAATGCATAATTCTTTCTTATTTCTTGCCATTTTTCATAGTAAGGAGTTGGTTCCTGAGTGACTTCTAGTGATATTCAGTGAATCATTGCTATTATTTTGGTCTTTTGGGGGGTTTTCTTTTTACTTTTTTCCTATTGTGGTTTTCCTCATCCTTCTTGTTCTTCTCTTCCTTTGCTGCTTCTTTTCTCAATCTCTCTCCCTCCTTTCCTCCCTCTCTCTCTGTGTGCCTCTGTCTCTCTCTCTCAGGTGTAGTTGTGAAATCATGGACATTTTATGTATTTAAGCATTTCCATCAATGACATTTGTTATTTTGGATGCTCAGACTGTTCAGTATTTGACCAGTGAGAGGCTCGGTGCTCTTTTGACACAGCCCCTTAGGTCCTCGTAAGATTACCTGCCATTATGTGGCCACAGCTTTTAACTGCTTCATTTTCCAGTACAAATCCAGCTAGATTTGTCAACTCTGTAAGTTTCCAAATTCTAGGACTCTCCTTCAAATTTTCTTTCAGGCTTCAGGAAAAGGGAGGAAAGAGCACCTGTTTTATAAGAGCTGGGTTACTTTCTGTCTCTTCTGTAAGGTTCCTTGGTGGGTCTCTCTTATAAGGCTTTGCTGAAAGAAGGAGGAAGCAAACACTACACACTCATATTCTGAAGTGTCCTAGCATTTTATTTCATGCTCTAGCTTTAGTTGGCATGTGTCTATCTTCTGAGGTACAGCAGCTCATAATGTGACCAAATGGTCACCATCCCATAATGGTTGTTGTCAGCTTTCTCATTAGTAACACCTTTATCCTGCTCCGGCCACCTTTCGGCCTCCCTGCTACATTAAACCAGTATCATAGTTTATGTTTTATTATTGCAGAAAAGAACCATATTCTCAAATATAAGTCCTATTTCTTAGCTACATAAAACCAAATGCAGTCTAGTTAGTTAAAGCTGAATGTGATTTATTAAGGATGTGCATCCTGGCCACTGAAGGAATTGCTGCTTTGTCACCATCAGGGAACTCAGAGGAAAGAATCTTGCAGCACAGCTGCGGTCCACATGCCTGTAATACCACAGTGCCCCACACACAGCTTCCCTTGAATTCTGAATGAGTGTCTTTGAGGGGACAGCTAATTGGCACAACACAGATCACATCCATAAGCCCATCACAGTGGAATCAAGAAACTGAGTTTTTAGGTAGCTACCCTCTTTGTGTTAGTATAGAGTAGTTGCATCCACTGTATCCTGCACACCCCTGCCTTATTTGAATTTGAGAAGAACATTGGAAAAATGATGATTTTTATTAAATTACCTGAAAATGTATTCATATTTATACACATCTCATTTCTGTAAAGGTATCATTGCATAATTCCCCTTATGCGCATTTCTTTACATACAAATATGTATGTAATAGAAATGAGACTGGTAAGTTTAATCTCATTATTTCAGTGCAAGTTATCAATGAGGGAAAGTATAGGAAGTAGGATTGCAGCTTGTAGAACACAAAAAACCTTGAGGAATATTTAAGTTATGGAAGTATAAAGTTTCAAAATATGCATGTTAGAATCTTCAATAAATGAAAATCTGCTAGATCATTAGACAACTGTCTCTGTAGTTATGCCAAAGTGTATATGGATTCTGGTGAAGATTAGAGGAAACCAGAGGCTAACTTCTGTCACTTTCTAGTTTATTGATTTAATGAAAATGACTTAAATACTTTGAAATTATTTCTTCCTCTCTCACCTGAAAAATGATCTGAGCAATAATTGAGATGATACTTGTCAGGTGTTTTTAGCGCCTCAGTTGAATTGCACTATGTAAATTGAATCAGAAGTAAGGAAATGTAAGTTTCTTTGAGTTAAAATATGAGAAAGAAGCTGGCTAAAGCACTGACTCATTCTCCAGAGCAGGCAAGACACAAGCTGAGGATTCTACTCTAGGTACTTGCCAGATGACTAACTTTTGCCTGACATTGGAGTGTGGGTTTAAATTCTTGAATTGCAAGATCTAAGGCTGTTGCAGGGCAATTACAGGCAACAATAATGCCTCTACATTGTAACAAAAAATCTCCCAAAACCCCATGAATGATAGTCATTTCTACGTTCCTTTAGCTATCCAGAGAAATTCACTGTGATGTGGATGTTTCGGCCAGTCAAGTTAAGGGACAATTGCACATTAGACATGCTCGCCCCTCTGGGGAGTGAAGTCTCATAGTGTGTCTGACAGTACTATTTCCTTCTTTTTTTAAAATTTTAAAAAAGGTTTTATTTATTTGAGAGAGAGCAAGTACACCCATTGTGTACACAGGGCGTGAGTAGGGGAAGGGGCAGAAGGGGAGGGAGATGGACAGGCAGGTTTCCTGCTGAGCACTGAGCTAGATCTCACAACCTTGGGATCCTGATTTAGGCCAAAGTCAAGAGCCAGGCGCTTAATCGACTGAGCCACCCAGGTGCCCCTCTTTTTTAAAATTTTAATTCCAATATGGTTAAGAGTAGTCTTACATTATTTCCAAGTGTACAATACAGTGATTCAACAATTCTTTATGTTAGTGCTCGTGATAAGTATAATCTTTTTTTTTTTAAAGATTTTATTTATTTATTTGACAGAAAGAGAGAGAGATCACAAGTAGGCAGAGAGGCAGAGAGAGAGAGGGGAAAGCAGGCTCCCTGCTGAGCAGAGAGCCCGATGTGGGGCTCGATCTCAAGACCCTGAGATCAGGACCTGAGGCGAAGGCAGAGGCTTAACCCACTGAGCCACCCAGGCGCTCCTGTGATAAGTATATTCTTAATCCACTTCACCTATTTCATCCATGCTCCCGACCTAACTCACCCTCCTCCCTTCTGGTAACCATCAGTTTGTTCTCTATAGTAACACATCTTTTTTTTTTTTTTTTTTTTTTTTTGGTTTGTCTCTTTTTGTCTTTGTTCCTTTGTTTTGTCTCTTGAGTTACACATATGAGTGAAATACATGGTATTTGTCTTTCTCTGACTTGTTTCACTTAGCATAATATGCTGTAGCTCCATTCATGTTGTTGCAAATTATAAGATTTTATTCTTTTTTATGCTGAGTAATACATACACACACTCACACCCACCCACCCACACACTCACACCATATCTTCCTTTTCCATTCATCTATTGATGGACACTTGGCTACTTCCATAATTTGGCTATTGTAAATAATGCTGAAATAAACATAGGGTTACATATATCTTTTTGAATTAGTGTTTTCATTTTCTTTGGGTAAAGATCCAGTAGTGGAATTACTGAATCTTATGGTAGTTCTATTTTTGATTTTTTGAGCAACCTCCATGTTGTTTTCCACAGTGGCTGCAACAGTTTGCATTTCCACTAACACGAGGGTTTCTTTTTCTGCACATCTTCACCAACACTTGTTTCTTGTGTTGTTGATTTTCGCCATTCTGACAGGTGTGAGGTTATCCCTCTGTGGTTTTGATTCACATGTTCCTGATGATGAGGGATGTTGAGCATCTTTTCATGTATCTATTGGCTCTCTGTATGTCTTTCTTGGAGAAATGTCTGTCATGGCTTCTGCCCATTTTTAGTTAGATTATTTGTTATTTTGGTTTTGAGTTGTGTAAGTTCTTCATATATTTTAGATACTAACCTTTTATCAGACATGTCATTCGCAAATATCTTTCCCTATTCAGCAGATTGTCTTTTAGTTCTGTTTATTCTTCCCTTTGCTGTACAGAAGCCTTTTCATTTTGATGAAGTCCCAGTAGTTTATTTTTGCTTTTGTTTCCTTTGCCTCAGGAGACCTATCTAGAAAAATGTTGCTGGGGCCAATGTCAGAGAAGTTACTTCCTTTGATCTCTTCTAGGATTTTTATAGCTGCAGGTCTCACATTTAGATATTAATCCATTTCGAGTTTATTTTTGTATATAGTGTAAGAAAGTGGTCCAATTTCATTCTTTTATATAGATTCTCTAGTTTTCCCAAAACCATTTGTAGAAGAGACTGACAGTACTATTTCTTTTTTTTTTTTTTAAAGATTTTATTTATTTATTTGAGAGACAGGCAGTGAGAGAGAGCATGAGCAAGGAGAAGGTCAGAGGGAGAAGCGGACTCCCCATGGAGCTGGGAGCCCGATGCGGGACTCGATCCCGGGACTCTGGGATCATGACCTGAGCCGAAAGAAGTCGTCCAACCAACTGAGCCACCCAGGCGTCCCAGTACTATTTCTTGATTGAGGTAGTGAAGGGTGGAATGTAGAGTGCTGGAGCAGGGGGTGGGGGAAGGGGAGAGGGCGAGGGAGAGAAGGACTACCTGATGAGAAGGAGCCCAACACAGGACTGGATCCCTGGACCCCAAGACCATGACCTGAGCTGAAGGCAGATGCTTAACCGAATGAGCCACCCAGGCACCCCTAAATAGGTTTTTAAAATGAAATGAAAACTCGTGTTTCAACAGTTAGTGAAGCTGAATTTTTAAATTAAATTTACTCTCCATGCTTTAGTCAGTGAAGCCTCATACTGTGTCTGGCACCAAATTGTCGCTTAGCAAATGTTTATTGATTTAATTAGAGAAGCTGTGTGATGGGTGTGTAGACACATAATATGAGTGGATTTAAGGAGTAAACCAGTACTATGTTTGTATCCCAACTCTTTCAGTTAATAATTGTGTGACTTTGGGTAAGCAATCTTTTGTCTCCAAACCTGTTCTCCTCTTTTGTAAAATTAATGGACTAATAGTACATATTTTAGAGGGTGCATTGAGGAATAAGTGATATGCATGTAAATCACTTGGCATGGCATTTTATTCAAGGTCAAGGTTTTCTTTCCTTTCCTTTTCTTTTTTTTTTTAAAGATTTTATTTATCCACTTGACAGAGAGAGAGAGATCACAAGTAGGCAGAGAGGCAGTCAGAGAGGAAGGGGGAAGCAGGCTCCCCGCTGAGCAGAGAGCCCGATGTGAGGCTTGATCCCAGGACCCTGGGATCATGACTGAGCCAAAGGCAGAGGCTTTAACCCACTGAGTCACCGAGGCACCCAAGGTTTTCTTTTTTTCTTTATTTTTAAAAAGATTGTATTTATTTATTTGACACAGGGAGAGATCACAAGTAGGCAGAGAGGCAGGCAGAGAGAGAGGGAGAAGCAGGCTCCCTGCTGAGCAGAGAGCCAGATGTGGGGCTCGATCCCAGGACCCTGAGATCATGACCTGAGCCAAAGGCAGAGGCTTAACCCTCTGAGCCACCCAGGTGCCCCTAAAGTCAAGGTTTTCTAAAGTAAACTATTGTACTTATTATTTGTAAAGAACAATTGTAATACAGAGGAGGTTGTTATTAATTGAACGGAATGGAGGGTTCCCAGAAGGCATTAAACATTACAAATTATAAACAGAATGGTGAGCATCCATGTGAGCTTGGGGACTCTGCTAGGCATGGCACGTTAGACAATAGTTTGATTTGGCTAGTATCAGGAAATGTGTTGGGGGGAAATCTGGAAATGTAGATAGAGGAAAGATAATACCGTATGTTGTATGTCAGGCAAAGAGTTTTAAGCCCTGAAGGTGTGTGATCAAATGTGCATTTTGAGGAAGGAGCCATGGCAGTGGAGTAACATATGGAATTGGGGAAACCTAAGTTACTTGGTTGGTTGGTGGTTGTTGGAAAGGTTCAGGCTAGAGATTAAGTAATGTGCTCTAGAAAGTACAGGGAGTAAGCAATAAATTCTATTGCTGTATAGGTGATATAATCAAGTGAAATTTGGGAGGAAGAGTTAAAGTATGTGGCTGTTGTCCTGTGACTCATTTATTCCCTTTACCAGTTAAGATGCCTGGGGAGAAAGAACAGTCAGGTGAGTTGGTCTAATCTTCTTGTTAACTGACTTTCCAAGTGAATAGATGAATGGTATTTCTAGGAAGAAGAGATCTTCTCTAGTGAAGGCCTTTGCCAGATGACCATGGCTAAAGGATGACCTATGGTAAATAAGCACAGAAGCTATAAGGCATGGCCCCCGTATAAGCTATTTGTTTCTCTGGGTACCTTTTTTCAGTACTTCATTGATTATTTGGGGGCAGAGGGTAAATATCTTATGTCAGAAATAAGGGACTGGGGAGGCACAAGGAATGTCCCAGACCACTCTTTGTTTCCTCTGTGCCTTTATTCTTGAAATTATTAGTTAAGCCTGATACTCTAATCTCTCTTTCATGGGACTCTGATATGATTATTTGATCCTGCGTCAGGATCAGCTCAGACTTTGTGACCTAATGGGTGTTGGTGAGAGAGAAAAAGAGATACAGAGGATGACTCCAGAGTTGGGGATGGATGTAATTTCATTACGAAATTAGGCATCCTGGAGCAGTGAGGCCCTGCCCTTCTCCTTAAGGAGAATATGATGAGGTTGGTTTTAGGCCTTTTGAATTGGAGTTATCTGTGTAATTTTCAGGTGGAGATGTCTCACACGAAAGTACTGGAGATTAGATGGTTGGTAAGTTTGGAGAGGCAGAGAATGTGGTAATGGTGCATAAAGAGGAACCTGGGAATGATACTGAGAAAGGCCAGTGGACATTGGAAATATCAGAAGAGAGAAGTGTTGTGGAATCTAAGCACAACAGCGTAAATGCTGCCAAAGGTTGGCTATACATTAAGACTGAAAACATCAATTAGATTTACCAATTAGTAGCTCATTAGTGATTTTAGAAATAATTAAAGAAAATTATAAATTTGTGGTGATAACAAACTGTGTGACTGGGAGGTCGTTTCTGGTGTGGATACAGAAGTAGAGAGGGTAGATAATGGGATTCATCCAGGTTTGTGCATGCTTAGTGTGGGTGTTATGAAAAACAGAGCAGAGTTAGTTAAGGATACTGATGAAGAGGAATTGATGGAACCAATTGCTTCTTCCAGGATGTGGAAAAAAATCAATAAAGCTATGATAGTCTAAATAACTTGTCATAGTATCACCTGGGATGTTGATTAAAATTCAATATTTGTTCCCTACTGAATTAGAATTTCTGGAGGATGGTGCTATGGAATATTCTTCTTTAAGAACTTTTCAGATTAATTTTTAAGAGCCTGTTTAATTATAAACAAGTGGGTTCTGAGAAGAATTATGATCTTGCTGAAATATTAAGTGAAAAGACAGGACAGAGATCTGTATGCATAGAATGCTGTTAATTATATTTAAAAAGATGCAAGTCAATGTTCATGCATTAAAAAGGCTGGAAGGAAATGCCCTTAGTTATTCCTAGCTTGTAGGACTTTAAGTAACTTTTTTTAAATTTATTTTTTGCAAGTCTTTTAATTGTAGCTTATACTTCTTTCATAGTTAAAGATAAATTACAATTTTTAAAAATTGGTAGCTAATAAATGATACATTTCTACATATTGGATTGTAGATACAGATATAGAGAGATAGGATACTGTCTTGAAAACACTGTTTTAATAAGGATGGAAAGAAGAAAGAACATAAAGGCATTTTATACCTGAATTAGGTATAGAGGGAAAGATATGAGAGGAAACCAGAGTAAAAGCAGAACTTTGTGAAAAATAAGTTCATGTACTTCATAATTTCACCTAGAGTGGTCCATCTTCTAAGACTCTAAAGACTACAAGTATTCCAACTTTCAGCTTCTACGCATTTTGTTTTTTGTTTGTTTTTTGTTTTCGATCAACACCAAAACTGTCCAAGTGTTAGGGAATAAACTAAAAAAAATACAGACCACTTTGTAGAATCAGGACAGTGATTTAGAAGGAAATATCAGTCTGATAAAAAGCTGAGGACATGAATCCAGCTGTGTTAGGAAAATCCCAAAGACATCTTAGAGAAATGGCTGAAATCTGCCATAGATTTCTGGTCACCTAGGAGTATATCTGTCAAAAACTATTCTCACAAAAAGTGAGCACAGGAGACAGTCTTCTTTGGAAGCTTAAACTACAGATTTTTATTTATTTATTTATTTATTGGTAGTAAGTGTTTGGTAAAGCTGGTGTTATCACAGTGTTATCAGAGCAAAGTATGTCAAATTCATAGATGTTTATCAAGTAATCATTATAGGCTAGATTCTTTGATGAGGGCTGTTAGCATGTCTATATCATAAATATGATCCTTAACTTCAGTGAACTTGCAATACAAGTGGGGGAGACAAAATAAATAAGATCTTTATCCTGAGGAAAAAGTTTAGCTATTAAAGATATAGAAGCAAAGAAAGACATGAAGGGAGTAGATTATAGCCAGAAAAGCCTCTGAGAAGTGATTGCAGGAGTGTAGGCATGAGATGGCCCTAGCTTAATCTGAGCTGATAACAGTGTAAATGGAAAAGAGGGGAAGAGCCTGAGAAATATGGTGAAGAACTAATCATTAGGACTTCTGGATTGCTTCTTGAGTACAAGGGAGGTGAGGAGGTAGATTCAAAGGTGACTAATGCGCCCATACTTATACCTAGAAGAACTCACAGGCATATAGAAGATGAGGGGAAGGACTGATTTAGGGATGGGCTGTGGGGAGGGGGGAATGGTGAGTCCATTATGATATCAAGTTGGTCATCATTGTCATAGCTATATCCATGAGAATTTGTATTTCTGTTCTCTTCAGAATGTGCCTTAATGGACAGGATTGCCACTGAATAAAGAGATAACCAGGGGAGACACCAAGGTTGGGATGAGGGCAGTTTTGGTTCAAATATCTTTCTGGTCACTAACTCAAGACAACAGATAGACAATATGCCATATATACAGAGTTGTTTCACTTTCAAGACTGTTGATTCAAAATCTCATGGCTCATGATATCTTCTGCTAGTTTGTGTGATCGCTCTCTGTTACAGCCACTTTCTCTCATTTCACCAGCTTTCTTTTGTTCACTGCTCTCATTATCTAATTTAGGTTATAGGTTTATAATTGCTGTCACTAATCTGGAAATAACCTGAACACTCTTGTTCTTTTGTCCTTTTCTTTTTTCCCCAATCTCTCTTGTGGCTCTGATTAGACCCAGCTAGTGACTTTCCCCAGTTATGACCAAGAAACTTGGACATGCTGGAGAAAGCCACCTAACAGAACAGATCACTTCTACTAAAAATCCATGACCGCTAGCCTTAATTAGACTTCCAACACTGCCTGACAATTCTCCTGTGCTTCTCTGGTAAACTCTTCTTACCTTCACAGTATATTCATGTCATGGCTTTTTTTTTTCTTTTTTTTAACCTCCAGTTACCTCACCTGTTCCTGATCATTATTCTCAGCAAATGTCTTTGCCTCTCTTTACAGAAAAATGGAAGCCATTACATTAATTCATATTCCTGTTGCCAATGGCACAAACCTATTCACAACTGAATCCAACTTAGGTGCCTTTCCTTCCATGGCAGTAAGGGAGGAACTGTCCTTTCTGTCTGAGGATGATTCTTCAGCTCTGTGCTCTGGGTCGTCTCACTTTCATCATATGAGGAATCTTACACTAAGCGTTATTAATTTTATTTCTTGGCATTCAGCCTCTCTTTCTCTGAACTATATCCTGCCCATTGGCTTTCAAACGTGCTGGAGTTCTTTGCATTAAAACAATAATGGAATGTCTCCAAAGTTCCTTATCTTAACCCAGCTACCTTCTTACATAGTTGAATTTTTGAAAGTTATCCCTTATCTTTATCCAGTTACCACTTTAATCAATGGGACTTTTTTGAAAGAATGGCCTGTATTTTGATGTATTTCCGTTTTTTCACTTTACACATATATCTCCGCATATTTCAATCTATCTGGCTTTTTGTCCTCAGCGCCTCTTTAAAACAGCCCAGTGTTTTTCATCCATGCCATTAAAGCCAGTAGCTGTCTTTCCTTCCTTATTTATTTCTACCTCTTTTCAACATTTGCCACTGTTGACTATTCTGTCTTGTAACCCTCCTCTGCTTGGCTTCTGTGCATACGCTATTTGGCTTGTGCCTAACTGAGGGGATAAAATCAAAGAAGTAATCCTCTCTCCGAACTTCATAAAAAAAAAAAAAAAAAAAAAAAAAAAAGGAATGCATGGTCCAGTGCCAGACCAGAGGAAGAAGGAGATTTTTCTGTTCATCAATTCATCAGGAATGCTTTTGGGGTTCTTTTTCTTTTTTTAAGATTTTATGTATTTGAGAGAGAGAGAGAGAGCATGACAGAGTGAGCATGAGCTTGGTGGAGGGGGAGAGAGAGAGGGAGAAGCAGGCTCCCCGCCGAGCAAGGAGCCTGATGCTGGACTCCTTTCCAGGACCCTGGGATCTTGACCTGAGCGGAAGGCAGACACTTCACCAACTGAGCCACCCAGGTGCCCCACACTTTTAGGGTTTTTAATTTTAGGACACAATGGTATGCTTATCTCATTGTTTCTTCCTTTTGTTTCCTATGTAGGACCATCATTCTCTACCTAGCAATTAAATATTAGAGTCACTTAAGTTTCTTTCTGTCTTCCTTCTTACCATTCCCATGTCACTCAGAGATCTACAGCACCATGATGCAATGATCACTTATTTGCTGACGGCTCCCACATTTATATACATAGCAGACAACTTTGACTACCATACCTAGTGGTAACTCAGCTCCTGTTCAGAATTTCTGTGAATATGTGAGTGACATGTCTGATTTATTATATTCAAGCTAACAAGTTCCGAAAAAAATTCATAATCTCCCTCCTTCTCTCCTACCAATACCTATTTCAGTTTCACTATATGACCATTTCATGCATTCTGATACTTATGCCAGAAACCTAGTAATCTTCCTTCACATATTTCTCTTCTTGTTTTTCTTTTAGAGTTGAAAGGAGTTGTAGCTATTTGCGAGCTTAGAGGTATTTAATCTGAGGCACAGGGATCTCTTGCAGGTCTGTGAATTTTCTCATATTTGATTCACAATTATTTGTGCACAGTCATCTGAGCATTTTTAGGAGAGAAGAAGATCCCTACTAAACGTGAGTCTTAAAGTGGTCTATAAGCCAAACATATCTTGATAATGTTAATCAAGATTTTGAGTAACTCTTAAATGAGGAAACTGAAACTCGGAGAGGTTAAGTGACCTTGCCAGGGTAATAATTCTGACTAGAGCCAAAGTAGGACTTCAACCCAGGCTCCTGACCTCTGGACCACTACTCTTTTCCCATTAAGGCATTTAGTGGTCAAAATCAAATTGGTTGGCCATCGCCTCTTACCACAAATAAAACTGCACTGATAGTAATGTAAGCCTGAAGATACTTGTACTTTGCTGTGCATAAGCATTGGAAAATTCCCTATTTATAACATTCAAATAGGTTATATTTACATGAAAAATGTTTTCATCAAATTTCATACTTATATTTAAACATTTTTAGAATGAACTTCTTTTTAACTTGTTTGTGCAAATTAATTTCCATTGTTTCATGTGCCCTTATCTGTCTCTGATTTTTGATTCCATAATCACCTAGCCCAATTCCCAAGGCCCCAAGACCCATTTTGCTGTTGAATGAAAGGATTAGGCTATGCTACTATTACAGGATGTAAAAAGTGACAAGGGAAACCTTATACAAGATGTTTCTTTTATTAACGTAATAGTTTCACATTTTATATTAAGGTCTTTTAAGTATCTGGAGTACTCTTATATGTGGTATTCAAAGGTAGAATTGCAGTTATTTTGTTTTTTGTTTTTAATTTAACTTCAAGTTAGTTAACAGATACTGTATTATTAATTTCAGGGGTAAAATTTAGTGATTCATCAGTTGCATATAACACCCAGTACTCATTACATCAAATGGCCTCCTTTAATGCCCATCACCAAGATACCGCATCCTCCCACCACCCTCCCCTCCAACAACCCTCAGTTTGTTTCCTATGATTAAGAGTCTCTTAACAATTTTTCACCCTTTCTGTTTTTGTCTTATTTTTTCTTCCCTTCCCCTATATTCATCTGTTTTGTTTCTTAAATTCCACATATGAGTGAAATCATATGGTATTTATCTTTCTCTGACTGACTGATTTCATTTAGCATAATATTCTCTAGTTACATCCATGTTGTTGCAAATGTCAAGATTTCACTGATGGTCAAGTAATATCCCACTCTGTGTGTGTGTGTGTGTGTGTGTGTGTGTGTGTGTGTGTACCACATCTTCTTTTACCCATTCCTCTGTTGATGGACATCTGGGCTCCTTCCATAGTTTGGCTATTGTGTACATTGCTGCTATAAACATTGGGGTACATGTGCCCCTTCTAATCACTATTTTCCTTTGGGTAAATACCTAGTAGTGTAATTCCTAGGTCATAGGGCACCTCTATTTTTAACTTTTTGAGGCACTGCCATGCTGTTTTCCAGAGTGGTTGCACTAGCGTGCATTCCCACCCACACTGTAAGAGGGCTCCCTTTTCTCCTCATCCTCCCCAACATCTATTATTTCTTGAGTTGTTAATTTTAGCGACCCTGACCCTTGTGAGGTGGTAGCTCACTGTGGTTTTGATTTATATTTCCATGATGCCAGGTGATGTTGAGCATTTCTTCGTGTTTTTTAGCCATTTGTATGTCTTCTTTGGAGAAATGTCTCTTCCTATCTTCTGCCTATTTCTTGACTAGATTATTTGTCTTTTGGGTGTTGAATTTGGTAAGTTTTTAATAGGTTTTGGATACTAGTTCTTTGTCTGATAAGTCATTTGCGAATATCTTTTCCCATCCGTAGGTTGCCTTTTAGTTTTGTTGACTGTTTCCTTCACTGTCCAGAAGCTTTTTATCCTGACGAAGTCCCAGTGGTTCATTTTTTGCCTTTATTTCCCTTTCCTGTGGAGACATATCTAGCAAGAAGTTGGTGTGGCCAAGGTCAAAGGTTGTTGCCTGTGTTCCCCTTTAGGATTTTGAAGGAATCTTGTTTCACATTTAGGTCTTTCATACATTTTGAGACTATTTTTTTGTATGGTGTAAGGAAATGGTCCATTGTCGTTCTTTGTGTTGGCTGTCCAGTTTTCCCAACACCATTTGTTAAAGAAACTGATCTTTTTTCCACTGGATATTCTTTCCTGCTTTGTCAAGGATTAGTTAACTGTAGAGTTGAGGGTCCATTTTTGGATTCTCTATTCTGTTCCATTGATCTGTGTGTCTGTTTTTGTGCCAATACCATACTCTCTTGATGATTACAGCTTTGTAATATTGCTTGAAGTCTAGAATTGTGATACATCCAGCTTTGGTTTTCTTTTTCAACATTATTTTGGCTATTAGTTTCTTTTTTAAATTTTATTCATTTATTTATGAGAGAGAAAGACAGAGAGCAGGGCAAGCAGAGGAAGTGGGGGGAGAAGGAATCTCAAGCAGACTCTGTGCTGAGTGTGGAGCCCTGTGTGAGACTCCATCTCGTGACTGAGATCATGACCTGAGCCAAACCAAAAGTCAGACTGGATGCTCAATTGATAGAGCCACCCAGGTGCCCCAGGATTGCAGTTTAATTTATTTTTCTATCTACTACACAGAAATATATCCCTTATTACTTATAAATCACCTTAATTTATGCTACCACTTTCTTCATTGCCTTGATTTGTGATATGACCTTACTTGTATATTATTATTTTTCATGCTTTGGAGCGTCTCTGTGTCTCTATTTTGTTCTATTTGCTTAGTTTTATTCATACCAATGTCCTTCTATCTATTCTTCCTTAAGTTGATTCCTACTTTGTAGGTTTTCTTTTTTTATTAGGAAAGGTATTTTGTTTCTCACTATATTGTGTAGTTGGTTATTTGGTAGTTTCTAATGTAGAAAAGTGTTCATGGTTTGTGTAAATTCATCTTGTATTTGATCAAATTATTTTGTTTTCAGTCTGTCTAATCTTATCATTTCTTTCTGTTGTAGATCATCATATTATCTAAAGGACAGTTTTATTCTTTCCCTTTTCATCTTTTTACTTTTATAACTTTGTCTTTTTTTTTAATAGCAGTTGCTAAGATTTATAGTATTATCTAGAGCATATATAATCTTGCAGTTTCCTTGTCAGCCTGAAATTCTGTAAGTCCCCTGAAATTCAATATACAGTTGTATATGAATGCCTTTCTTAATTGTAAAAGAAATGTGTGCAGAGTTTTTCCATTAAATGTAGTGTTTAAGCATGTTTGCTTTAGGTAGTTAGTTCATAACCATTATTAACTTCAGCCTGTTCCTTCTATTCCTAGGGAGTGATTTTTTAAAAATCATAAATAAGGTTTAAATTCTTTCCAATTTGTTTTTCTTTATCTCTTGAAATAATTACATGTTTTCTCTTTGTATATGGTAAATTATATCGGAGTTCCTTTTTTGTATTAAAATATCCTCATAATTTTGAGGTAAATCCTACTTGAGCATGTTGAATTTTATTTTAATATACCTTTTCATTTGGCTAATATTTTATTTTGGAATTTGCACATACATTTTTAGTTGAATGGGCTTATCATATTCTTTTTGTACTGTGTTTATCTAATTTTCGAATTAAGGTTACACTAGCCTTATAAAAGGGGCAGCTTTCTTTCTGCTTTTCCTTGAAAGTTAAGAATGATCTGTTCCTTGATAGTGAATGGAATGCACCTACGATCAGGAAGGCCAGAGAACTGGGGAAGAAGAGATTTTGCTTTTCAAATTTCTTTAATCATTATTGATCTATTCAAGTTTTCTATTTCCTTTCATACTAATTTGACATTTTGTGTCTTCACAGTAATGTATGTTTGGGCTAGATTTTCTAATTTAGTAGCATATGGGTGGTCATAATATTCTTTTATTATCAATTTAATATTTTTTTGTGTCTACATATTTTTTCTTACTTCTGTTTTTTGTGTGTTCTCATTCCCTCCCTCTTCCTCTCCTTCCCTCCCTCTCCCTCTTTAGTTCTCCCTCTCCTTTCCTCCCTGTCCTCCTCCCTTCCTCCCTCTCTCCTTTCACCCTTCCCTCTATCCTTCTCCCCCGCCTTCTCCCCCTTCTTTTCTTCTCCCTCTTTTCCCTCCCTTTCTTTCTCCCTTTCCCTTCTCTCTCTCTCTCTCCCAGAACTAATTGCTAGATTTTACTTATTAATCTCCTTAACGGTTTTAATCATTTTGCTTTTCCTCATTTTTTTGTAGGTTTGTTCTCTATTTATTGATTTTTGTTAGTGTCTTTATTATTTTCTTCCTCTTTGTTTCTCTGGATTTGCGCTGTTCTTTTTCCCACTAAGTCAGTGATTGGCTCATTTTCTCCAGCCCCTCTTCTTTCTTGATGAATGTACTTAAAATAAATTTCCATTTAAATGGAACTTTTTAAATGTTCTGTACTTGTTTTATGCATTATTTAGCTTAAATTTTTTAATAATTTTCTTTTCTAGTGTGTTATTTAGTGATATTTTACTTGGTTTTTCTTTTTCAATTCTTCTTTTTATTGACTGCTGGTTTTATTGGCTTTGAATCAGATACCTTTGATATAGAAAAGCAGCTGTTGCTAATTCCTATCTGGAAAATGTTGTGGGGCAGACAATGATTCTTCCAAAGCTGTGTTTAGGAGAGGCAAGAATAGTCTCTCTAAAAATAAGTCTCAGGTACCGTACCTACCCACACTCTGCCACACGGTATTATAATTCCACAACAGCTTTTTCATTGTGGAATTGTTTCATTCAAGTAGCTTTTACATTGGTTCGTTAGATCTATGATTCCCTCTGTCTTTTGTCCTATAGGTAACTTTTAGGTAAGAAGTAGTACCTTGTGCTGGTTTGCCATCTTGTTCAGAATCCGTGGAAGCTACTAGTATTTTCTCTTCACTAATTCTTTCAACATTCAACCACTATTGATTAAACAATGACAATGTCCAGAATATAGTTCTAGGTCCTGAGGAGTAAGTGGTAAAAAACACACCCTAAGTTCCTGCCTCTTAGTACTTACATTTTTATTAATAAAAAATATTGTGTTTCCAGGTCAAAATGAAATATGTCCTTCTGTTTATAAATGCCAAAGTAACTGCTTTGTCAGACTTAATTTAATGTCAGCATAGTTATGTGATATTTAGTGTTAGGAGAAGTAGAAGACTGGCTGACTATAGTATCTGCTCCACTACCTTTTGTCTTTTCAGATGAAGACAGACTAACAGAAGTAAATTACATTTAATAGTGGAAATAGGCTATGTGATTCATGGGAGCTTTTCTCCCTTTAAAAATTTTTTTTCCCCAAATTTTAATATTGGTTTGTTAGGGCTGCCATTACAAAGTACCACAGACTGAGTGTCTAAAACAATAGAAATTTATTTTCAATTCTGGAGGCTAGAAGTCTGGCTAAAAGATCAAGGTGTTGGTAGGGTTGGTTTCTTCTAGGGCCTCTCTTCTTGGCTCATAGATGGTTGTGTTCTTCTGGTGTCTTCACATGGTGTTCCGCCTGGTATGTCTGTATCCTAATATCTTCTTCTTGTAAGGACCAGTCATATCAGATTTGGGCCTATCCTATGATCTCATTAAACTTTTCCACTGTAAAAATCCTGTCGTCAAATATAGTCACATTCTGAGGTATGGGAATTTAAGACTCATCATTACTAAGTTTGAGGGATACAATTCAGTCCTTAGAAATGGGAATCATGTAACAATGAAGTGTTTCTTAATATTACAGACATTACTGGTAGATATTCTTTATGATTACATTAGTACAACTATATATAGTTTCCATGTTAACTTTTGGAGTTGAGTTTTTGGGGTGTTTTAAATGATGTAACCATGTGTTTAACTTTTCAGGGTTCATGTTGGAAGCAACATGATGGGTGAAATCTATTATAGAGGGAAGAACCTTGTACAATAATATCAAGCAGGATTGCTTTCAATCGATATTTTCTAAACAGAATTTAGGGGTCTTTAACATTTTGTAAGTGTTACTCTGTTCTGCACTTCTCATGCTTCTTTACCAATTTTTGCTTATAAGCTCAGAGGTAAAATTGACAGAGGAGAGAGAATGGCTGTTTATATTGTGTGTATATGTAGGAGTCTAGTGAATAATGTAGAAACACAAGGTCACTTAGTAGATGGAGCCCTGAGAAAGCTGGGCTGGGAGTGAGAAGAATTAGGTGAGACTCTAGGAGCTGCTACTATATAGAGAGGCAGACATAGGTACATGGCCAGACTGGATGGTGACCAGAGGAACAGTTGGGGGAGTTGGTGGAAGATTCAAGATAGTCTCCTTAAGACCATAGATATGTCTTTTTAAAAAAGATGGGCCAACCCATATTGGTTAATAGTGTCTCTGCAGACCCAAAGAGTAGACGGTGTTCATTTGCATAAGAACTAGAACCTATTTGTTTAGGTTAATGTTGGATAGTGTCTGATAAAAACCTATATAAATATATCTATATAAATTATCTACTCATTACTACTTTATTAGGTATTGTTAAGTATGAAATTATGATATTATTTATATATTGTTTTCACCATCAGCACCTGAAAATATATACATTCTGTTACTATTAAATCAAGCTACAAGGCTTACTCCGAAGCCTCATTAAATACTTTTGGAAAAATTAAACTTCTCTCCAGGATAAAATTTCAGACTGTATTGTAGGTGTATGGAACTGCTGATTCCAGCATTCTTCCTTTATGTTTTAAGCAGCTCACCTTGTGTTCATAACTCAGTGGGATCAAAAATACTTCTATTTCTCCATCATTGTTGATTCAAGTAAACAATATCTCATGGTACATATAATACATGCTTTTTTTCTCTGTTACCTTTTTACTCTCCATTTGTCTTTAGAATTTTGGGTTTGCCTTTAAAGGGAGAAGAAGTTCATTGTCTCTTGTGGACCATTCTCAAGAACTTTTTCCAGTTTAAATTAACAGAGGAATTGGGTCTCTTTTTATTCAGCAGACAGACTTGTAGACATTCTCTGGAATCACAGCTGTGTCAGTTAATGAGCTGCAGAGAAGCTCTTTTTCACTGATGTCTTGACAATTAACAAAATAATTAAAGGCATAGCTGTTTTACTAATGGAATATTTTGTGTTTGGAGTGTTGTGATTGCTTACTTCAAAAATTGCTAAAGAGTAGAAAAACATGTAACCTGTTTTATATAAAAGATACTCACCGAAGAAATAATATAAGTGTGTCAACTTTATTAATTAGGTCCGGGCTTCTTGACTTAAGTGCTATTGATGTTTTGGGTCCAATAATTCTCTGTTGTGGGGGCTGACCTCTGTAGGGTGTTTAGTAGCATTCCTAGCCTCTACCCAATAGATTCCAGTAGCACAGCCTCTTTGTTTCCCTGGTCTAAATGTAACAACCGAAAATGTCCCCAGATACTGCCAGATGTCTTTTGGGGGGCAAAATCGGCCTAGCTGAGATTCATATACTTAGATCAATGTTAACATTTACCTGGAAACTGAAGCAATCAAATTTATGATTGGTGAAATGGAGTTGTAGGCCAGTCTCTCTTAGCCAAAACCAACAGCCCCAGCAGTAACACCAGCCATCACTATCACCGATGGCTGAGGACATGGAAAGGGTTATTTGCTGAACATGAACCAAGTACTATCTTAGGCACTTTATATTGTTTCATTTACATCTCCTAACTGCCCTATGAAGAGGACATTATTCCTGTCATTCTACTGCTGTGAGAATTGAGGCTCAGCAGATTAAACTCCCTATCCAGGGTCAAAACTTCTACCTGGTAGGGCAGTTGGCATGAAACTTAGCCAGACCCATCTCCAAACTGTCTTATTTCTGTCTTGTTCTACTGTACCCTAAAAACACCTTCTTTTATAAGTTCCACGATTTCTGTCAATGTAACAGGGTTCTAAGCATCCAGAGTTGTATTGTTTTAATTTTTAAATTTTTATATAGTAATAAAATTATTAGCTCTACTTCAAATGTGATGTAGTTTTCTTTTTTTTAAAAGCACACAATACAGATTTGGGGAGAACTCCTTTAAACTATATGTACTCTCCAAGGAATTCTAATATACGTTCTTTCTTGGTTACTTCTAGCTCCTTGCCCTACTCCTGCATACCCAAACTGAAAATCACACTAATAAATATTTCTGAAAGGTATTCACTTCAGCAATTAATAATGGAGAAAAATATTCTTACATATTAGATATTTTAATTTCTAAGCTGAGAGACTTTCATAATAAAATTTAATAGATTTAAATTTAGTACTTTTTACTGTTCCCTTGGTGAGACGGATCTGATCAGCCACCAAATGGCTAAATAAGTAGAAAAACTAAGGAGGGGTGAGTGACATTCTAAGTTAAGGATATGAATGTCAAGTTTGAGATTTCTATTTTAATGCTAAATAATGCAGTGGATTACATTTAGCATAGACGTTTAGAAACACATTTCTCAGTAACAGAAATAAGAATGAGTGGCATATATTTTAAGAGTCGTTAATTAATGTGGAAGCTCAGATTATATAATTGCTCTTAAGCATAGAAGAGTTTAAATAAAGAGAAAAAGGAGATCCATAGTTAAAATTGGAAACTATAAACATTATTATGAACAGGCCATTGTTACTTTTTTTTTCTATACTATAAGGATTCTGGGCTTTCTCCCAATAGTGGCTACATCAAACATTGAAACATCTGAAACAGATGTTGCACGTTTTTTCCAAAATTTTCAAGGTTTTTATCTATTAGAAAAAGTAGGTAAGTGATAGGGAGTCATACAATACCCCTATTATGCTTATATTGTGATGAGGCTTGTGAACTGTTTGGGTAGGTTCTTTGCAAAGCCTTTTCTTCAAAATTTGTTCTATTTCTTGGAAGGAAACATATATTGTATGTCAGTAAATATCATAAAACCAGAGGGTATGAAGGAACATTTTGCTTTCAGGGAAACCCATTTATGCTATCTCAGTTATCTGAATCAAACAAAACATAATAAGATGACCAAAAAAAAAAAAAAAGAAATCAATAATTTCAAAAACATCTTCTTAAAGAGATTCTACAAGTCCCTTGCCTTTTAGCTGGAAATTTATTGTCAGTCGTTTTTTCCCCCCTTCTACTTCCTCCTAAAAAGCAGCTTACTTTTGTTTATGGACAGGTGCCATCCTAAGGACTGAAGACCATGAACCTTACTCTATTTTAAATGTTTAATTGTAGGGCGCCTGGGTGGCCCAGTTGTTAAGCATCTGCCTTAGGCTCAGGTCATGATCTCAGGGTCCTGGGATCAAGCCCCACAGCAGGCTCCCTGCTCTGTGGGAAGCCTGCTTCTCCCTCTCCCACTTCCCCTGCTTGTGTTCCCTGTCTCACGTGTCTCTCTCTGACAAATAAATAAAAAAAAAAATCTTTTAAAAAAATGTTTAATTGTAGTTTCCTTAAAGCCTTCATTTTCTGACTTAATTAGCTTCCTGACAGTCTTCTAATCCTTCCCTGTAACTAGAATAGTACTATGTGAATTGCTCTGTTGGGAATTATTTTATTCCACGAGGGAGATGTCCTTAGGATTTTCCTGATTTTTTTCTCTGAGTGCCTGGGGGAGAAGCCTGGAAGAGGATGTGAACTCTGTCTATATTTACAACTCTCAGGGACTTTACTGTCTCTTGCCAGTGAACAATCAGTCTCCAGCAATTGGTAAGTCATCTAGCTCAGGGGGGGCAAGCGATGGCCTGCTCTGTATTTTTTGTAAATAAACTATGGGGACACATCCATGCTCATTCATTTACTTATTAGCTATGTCTGTTTTTGACATAGCTGAGTGGTCATGACCCAGTCTGTATGGCCTCCAAAGTGAAATCATTTACTCTCTGGCCCTATGAAGAAAACGTTTGTTGACCCTTTATCTCATCTTCCTAGTGTCCAGATATATCCCAGTTAATTAAATCACTGCTCATCTCTTCCTGTAGGCACCTGACTCTCCTTAAATTTGGGGTCAGTTGCTCACCCCTATGTGAAGACTTCAGTAAGTTCAAGGTGTCAAGTTGCTGTTTGTTCATTGCTGTAGACTGGATATTTGTGTCCCCTTAAAATTTATATATTAAATCCTAATGTCTGATGTAATAGTATTTTGAGGTGGGGCATTGGGAGGTGATTAGGTCATGGCAGTGATGCCCTCATGGATGGGATTAGTGTCAGAGAGCTCCTTCATACCTTTCACTCCTGTGAAGACACAGTGAAAGGATGACTGCCTATGAGCCAGTAAGTGGATCCTCCTCAGCAGACACCCAATCTGCCACTGCCTTGTTCCTGCATTTCCCAGCTTCCAGAGCTGTGAGAAATAAATTTCTGTTGCTTATAAGCTGCCCAATCTATGGTATTCTGTTTTAGCACCCCAGTAGACTAAGACATCCATCACGTTTTGTTTAAAGTCGGAAGTGAAGCTCTTTCGACTCTGTATCTCCAGGTGATTCTCAGATGTCTTCATTCCTCTTCCCCTCCCTTTCCTCCCCCTACAATTTCTCTGTTAAAGAACCTGGATAATTTGGTAGATTTCCCAATGGTCGGTATTTTTTGCCTAGCATTAAAATAATAGGGTGCCTTGTTTTCCGAGATTTCTTGGCTTGGTTCCCAAAGGCTACTTTTTTTCTTGGGCCTTCTTATTCCTTTCTTCCTTTTTCCTATATCCTGCTGTATTTTGATTCCATTATGAACAGTTTTTCCTCAGTATCAAAAAGACAGCTTGGAAAGTCCCTTTTTACAAGCCACATAGATTAGGGTACCTGGGTGACTCAGTCAAATACCTGCCTTTGGTTCCCTCAGGGGGTTCCCTGCTCAGTGGGGAGGAGTCTGTTTCTTCCTCTCCCTCTGAACCTCCCCTCTGCTCCTGTGCACTCTCTCTCTCTCAAATGAATAAATAAAATCTTAAAAAAAAAAAAGCCACATGTATTAAACTGTTCTAGCTCTATCAGCTCTTATCATGAGACCCTATTGGAGTGGGGAAAAGCCATCCATTCAGTGATGGTTTTTAGAACTGGCCTGTGGCACTTTTCACCGAGTACCTAGTGGCTACTTTGGGTTCTTTTATTTTGGGTGGCTTCATTAATTCCCTTTGTTTTTTTTTCCATAAAGTGATGATATCAGGAAGGTCATAATGCTGTTAGTAGTTTGAATCCACCCACTTTTACTCTGGGGCTTTGCAAAATATCTTTTTACGTAGTTTTGGTGAATGTTGTCCGTGGATTCCTATTTTTGCTGTGTACTAACTCTGTATATTTTTATACGAATACTCAGAAGATTTAAAATGGTGTTTCTGCAGTTGCCATCATTTTCCTTGAATTCTTGATTCAGTTTTTTGATTGGTTAAGGGTATTTGAATGTATTATGTTAGAATATTTGAGAATAAGAATAGTAAAATAATTTGAGTTTTATTAAGTACAGCCACATTTGGATATGTGCAAGGTGGTTGTCATGTGAAGAAACTGGATAGGCATACAAAAACTACAGTAGGGATACCTACTCTTTTAGAATCATTTTCTCTTTGTTCATGTGCTATGTATTATCTTAATGAACCTTAAGAGAGGCACAGTATTTGTTTTTACCATTTTACAGATGAGGAGACTGAGGCTCCAAGAGGCTAAATATGATTTGCACAAAGTTACACGCTAATAGGTAGGGAGCTGGGATTCTAACCAAGGCTTGCCTAATTCCAAAGACCATGCTTGACCACTGTAATGCACTTGTAGTTGTTCAGCAAGGCCTGCTTTTGATTCTTTCCTTTCTTTTCCATTAACTTCACCCACTGCTTTAATCCTCTACAGTAGCTTTCAAAAATAACCCTCTGATCTTTTCCCAGCTTCCGTCATGATTGTTGACATTGATCTGGCCCCTTGTTCACCCATAACAGTATAGTACAAGAAATGTTAAAACCTCTGGGATAAGTTCTAGTTGGTCAGAAAGATATATGAATGAATGCTATTCCAGTTCACATTTTACTGTCACAGAAGAGATTTCAACTATTCTACCATTGGTTCTTATTTTTTGCCCGTTTCCAATTACTGCCCATTACTAATCCTGTGTTCTAGCCATATCAGGCTAGTCACTCTCTGTAGTGCTGCCGTTTATTTTCACTGCTGTGTTTGCTCACGCAGCCTTCTGTTTATGTAACGTTCCCTCTTTGCATTGCCATCCTTTAAAGCCAGATGCTTAGGTGGCCTGCTCTGTGGATACCTCCCCATTTTCCTCCAGTGAGGAAGCAGAATCTTTGACTCCTTATTTGGTCCTCACACAACCACAGGAAAGGATCTCTATCACAGCATTCATCAGACTGTGTTTAGGCAAGATATTTTTGATCCTGTCTGTTTTTCTAGACTCTGAGTTTACTGAGGAGTGGGACATAGCTTACTCTTTGTAAACCCAGAGCCTCCACAGTGCCTGGAACACCCCAGTGACTTAAATCAGTTTTGTTAGATGAATCCAATTAGTGTCACTGACGTTATTTTCTAGTAGTAAGATTAGCTTTGTGTGGTGTATGTTCTTTTTTTAAAAAAAAAAGTTTATTATTATTTTTTTTTTTACTGAAGTACAGTTGATGCACAATGTTACATTAATTTCAGGTATACAACATAGTGGTTCAACAAGTCTACATGTTATGCTGTGCACACCACAGGTGTGACTGACATTTGTCACCATGTAATGTTGTTACAACACCATTGACTACATTTCCTATGCTGTATTTGTAACCCTGTGACTTATTCTTTCCATAACTGGAACCCTGTTAGTCTTATGACTAACTTTAACTTCTTGATTAGAAAACAAATACTTAATAGTTGCATACTTATTTTGTCTTTCTATTATAACTTACAATATGTATTCAAAACTTTACCTAAATAGGCATGGCCGGATAGGGAAAGAGCATGTTTAACTAAATTTGCCACAAAATTAATCTTTTTCTTGTCTGGCAGTTCTCTGAGAATTATCTGAGTGTGAATAATTTTTTTTCATGTAGCTCATCATGCCCAGCAAAATTAAATATTTTAATTAACTTTTGTAATCAGCTTTTCCTATTCTTGGGTCTAGTGGTTTATATTCATTTAAGCAAATTGAATTTTAAAGATAAGTTAAACACAGCTTTACAAAGCCAACTTCAGTTTGATTCTCTTTTTTCTGATGTCACGTACTTTATCAGCTTACGTTTCTGTCATTCATTTATTTGTTCACTCATTTAATACATCACTTGTGTATTGAAAGATAATAACTGTCATTTATACACAGGTCTAGGATTCGCTCAAGTCAGAGTGATGGGTCTTTCTGGAAAACAGTGTGCTTTAAATTTTAAAATCATAATGAGGCAGAAATCACAGGACATCAAAAGACATGGACTAGACAAAATGGTTTTACTATTCATTTATTTTCTGATCAAATAGTTTAAGCAATATTCATAAGTTAATTGATTAAAACTTCTTCTGGTCCTCTTTTTCACCTAAAGGTGAATTTCACCTAAAGGTGAAATTATTCAATTGTTCCAGTTGGCCCAGGCTCCAGGTTTTCATTATTCTTTTAATGACTGAGATTAAAAAGTGAAGATATCTTACCGTGCAGACAACTTAAATACGTTATAGGCTTAGGGGCTCTTTTTAAAGAGGTAGGTTCTTGATTCCTTTTTCTGAGGGTAGAAATTATGGATCTTTGGATGACATTCAAACATAATTTTTTTAACTCAGCTGTGACACTTCAGAGAAAATTTATCTCTTTTCAAACATAAATATAAGAGCAAACAATTTCTAGGAAAATAGAGACTATTTGGTGTTTTCTTTTCTTTTTTCTGTTTTTTCTTTTTTTAGGATTTTATTTATTTGTTGTCAGAAAGACAGAGAGAGAGCACAGGCAAGGGGAGCAGCAGGCAGAGGGAGAAGCAGGCTTCACGCTGAGCAGGGAGAGTGATTTTGGACTCTATCCCAGGACCCAGGGAGCATGACCTGAGCCAAAGACAGATGCTTAACTGACTGAGCCACCCAGGTGTTCCTCTTTTTTTTTTTTTTTTTTTTAAGATTTTATTTATTTTAGAGAATGAGAGAGAGAGAACACATGAGCAGGGGCAGAGTGAGAGGGAACGCTGGTGGGGGAGAGGCAGACTCACCTGCTGAGCAGGGAGCCTGATGAGGGGCAGGGGTAGAGGGGACTTGATCCCAGGACTCTGGGGTCATGACCTGAGCTGAAGGCAGACACTTAACCGACTGAGCCACCCAGGTGCCCCAGTGTTCTTGTTTCTTACTGTAATTTGCAATTTCTAGTTTTGGAAAAAGGCATGCACACCTTAAGGTAGCTTGTTTAGGACCCTGGATATAGTATATACAGTCTGCTAATGTCACCAGTTTCCCACAAGATAGGAGACTTTTTTCCAGTGGGTGCTGCTAGTATTTTTGTCAGGCCTCATGGAAGAGGTTTTTCTTAAGGATTTGCCATGGACAAGGGATACAGACCCAAGTAATATATGGTTCTTTCTGTCAAGTAGTTTATAATCTAACCGGAAAAATATACAATCAGTGATTACAAATAAGTGTGACAAATTCTTTTGAGTCACTAATTTACTAGGATAGATGGTCTTATTTTATTTTTAAGTGATTTTCAATGCTGATGTAGATAAAATGTTCTCCTCGGGAGTAATAGTCTATGAGCTCTAATTTGGACATACATTTTAATAAGCTTTGTTTCCTAATTTCTATGAGAGAGAAAAGTTGGGGCTTGAGGATTTGCAGTTCGGACACATGGGGATTCAATTTCTGGCTTAATATTAATTGTGTGATCTTAGATAAGTTACTTAATTGCTCTAAATATCATTTGCTCCACCTGTGCAATGCCTCAGAAATTATTTTGAAGATTAAAAGAAATTTATGATTGTAAAAATTCATAGTGTAGAGCCTGGTACCTAACAAGCCCTTAAAATATATTTGCTATCTTTATGTTACTGTGATAATGCCCTGAATCCATTTTAAAATATTTTAAACAATTTACAATGTATCTATTCAAAGAAGTGTCAAAAGAGAAGGGAGTGAAATAAAGGTGTTACAAAGGGATCATGGCAGGGCATTGAGACCTCAGAAAGAGGCCAGACATGACAGGACAGATGGAGTATCAGTTGTCAGGATGCATCTTTTAAAATAGACTTATCAGGACAAGGGGATGCTTCCTACTTTGGGCTCATTTATAGTGGAGACAATTACAATTCACCAGCCAGAGCACTTTTGCCCCTTTTTAATATCCTGGACAATTTGGTCATTAGCTGTTTGCACAGTGAGCATAGAAGCAAATCAAAGATAATTACATTGACTTGTGGAATTTTTTATTCAAGTTTCCTAAAAGCCCCATGAGACCTCCTGACCAAGAAGAGTACACCTTTCTAATAACTAGTGTACTTCAGGGTCTCTTTCCTTTGGTCATCCTGAGTAAAAAAAAAAATCTTCCCAATCTTTTGCTCTTTTTCACTGTTCTTTTTCTAGTATTCTGTGAAGACCACCATACTAGTTTGCTGTTACAGCTGTAACTAACTGCCTCAAATTTAGTGGCTTTAAACAATGTGCATCTCACAGTCCTGGAGGTCAGAAGTCTGAATAGATCTCACGGGGTGGTGTTGACAGGGCTGTGATTTCTCCTGGAGGCTCTAGGGGACAGTCTGTTTCCTGCCTTTTCCAGCTTCAGGAAGCTGCCTGTATTCCTTGGTTCCCGGTTCCCTCCCATCTTCAAAACCAGCAGAGTAATATTGCAAATCAGTCTCTGTCTCTTTCCCCGTCTTTGCCTCTCTGTCTTTGTCCAGCTCTCCGGCCACTTTCTTTTACTTATAATGATCCTCGTGATTTCACAGGGCCTGCCTTGATAAGGCTTGATTATCTACCCCCTCCCGCCCCTCCATCAAGATTCTTAATCACATTTGCACAATCTCTTTTGTGTGTAAGATAACATATTCACAGGTTCTGGGGATCAGAGGGTGAAATTTGCCAGAAGCATTATTCTGTCTACCACAACTACCTAGTTAGTCTTTCTGTGTGTCTGGTAATACTGTTGATTGCATAATGACATTTTTCACATTTAACAATGCTATAATTAGATTTCCAGACTGCTCTTCAAGCATTGATTGGGAGAAATCTAGTCCTTTAGGCAGATTTCTGTAATAGCTCATCTTATTCCTTATGTGGTTATAACCTTATAGGTTAAAGTTATATTGAATTTCAAGTACTTCTTTTACTTACCAACTAGAAATCACAAGATGAGGTCATATATTTCAAAGATTTCCATCTGTAGGAATGGGAATTTCTTTTCTAAAGTTTATCTTCTAAAGCTGCGAGTTTCAGTTACCTGGGGTATTCACTTGCATGGAATTGCTCATTTTCTAGGGATGTTAATTCAGTTACTTATTACTAGAGCATATATATGAGTTTCTTAAATTTTGGCAAGTACTTTAATCTGACTCCTCATTTAGATGTACTCATGCTTTTCACTGTCCACTTAGGTAAATTATACAATAAATCTTCCTTTTTGAGGGTCTTCTAATGTATTTGCAATGTGTTTGCATTGACTTGATGAGCTATGATAGGTACTGTTATTATAGAATACTGTATTAAACAGCAAAATTTAAGGGCAGAATAAGCATCTTTTACCCAGGAGTGACTTCTAGATGGCATGTAGGCAATATTTTATTGCATTATCTATTCATTTTATAGGTCCTGAACTCATGGATAAATTGCAATAGCAGGGAAGCATGATCATGCCAAGGTAAGAAAATTGGGAGAAAGGGTTCAGAAGAAAGAAAAGAAGTGTATGTGTGCGTGCGCGCGTGTGCGTGCGTGTGTGTGTGTGTGTGTGTATGCACATGTGCTTCAGACAAGCCCTTTGAATAAGTAAAAATTATCTACATGAAGTCTTAGGCAAATAGCTTTATATCATGTTGGATAATTTAGCTAATTGAAAATATGGCTATAAAAATTATAACATTAATTTTAAAGTGTATTTTGAGTGTCAAGATAGTGATTTCTTTTTCATTCCATTATATACTTGAAGACTATTCTACCCAATTAAATACTCTGAAAATTTGTAATAGGCCAAGTTCTGCCTACCAAGTTAATCAAAGAAGCAGATTTTCTAGGAATCCCTTTCATAGAAGGCTAATTTTCAAAGATATATGGCTCCATGCTGACTTCTAGTAGATGTATTGCTTTTAGAAGTTGTACTAACTCTTCTGAGCCATTAAGCCAATGCGTAATATTTTATGGATACTGTTCTGAGAAATTATATTATAACTTGGGAACCTACTTATAATATCTATTATTTCTTCACTAAAATAACTTTGGAGTTTTATGAGGTAACTCAGGGCTGGTGGCTGGAGGGATAATATTGATAGTATGAAGTAGCTAATGGAAGAATATGTCTTGCTTGCTTTCCATATCCCAGTTAGTCACTATCATATTGTTGTAAGGTATAAGCTAGTAGCCCCACTTTCCAGGTAAGAAAATGGAGTTTCAGACAGATGTTAAATTTGTTACTGTAGATTAGCTTTTTAAAAAGAATCTTATAAACAAGGAGATCTATTCAGCTGTCTACATGAATATCTGCTCTCAAGTCTCTTTCTAAATTATTTACTTTAATTATCATGACATGATGCTTTGCTCTATATATTCTAGATTTTACCCCATGTTCAAAGTATCAAAATTTTGTCTACGGTAACTCATGAATGTTAGCTCCTAGGCTGTTGTAATGAAGTACCACAGATTGGGTGGCTTAAAACAACAGAGATTTATTTTCTTAGATCTCTGGAGAAGTCTGAAATCAAGGTTCCTATATAGGGCCATTCTCTGTCGGTGAGGCTCGTGAGTAGACTCTTTCCTTGCCTTTTCCTATCTGATTGTCTCTCAGCTCTTGGCTTTCCTTGGCTTGCAATGGCAGCTCTTTAATCTCTTCCTCGGTCATCCCATGACATTTCCTGGGTGTGTCTGTGTGTCTTCACATGACATTCTTCCTGTCCTCTTCCTCTCTCTCCTCCTCTTCTTCTTCTTCTTCTTTTTTTTTTTTTAAGATTTTATTTATTCATTTGACACAGAGGAGAGAAATCACAAGTAGGCAGAGAGAGAGAGGAGGAAGCAGGTTCCCTGCTGAGCAGAGAGCCAGATGTGGGGCTCAATCCCAGGACCCTGAGATCATGACCTGAGCTGAAGGCAGAGGCTTAACCCACTGAGCCACCCAGGCACCCCATCTCTCTCCTCTTCTTATAAGGATACCAGTCATATCTGAATAAAAGAGTATCCTACTCCACTATGACTTTGTCTTATCTAATTACATTGGTTACAACCCTGTTGCCAAATAAATTAATATTTTGGAGTCCTGGGGGTTAGAACTGCAATGTGTCTTATTCGGGGGACACAATTCAACCCATGACACCATGTGTACCACATTTGGAAAAGCGTAGATTTTCGTAATTTGTGTGTTTTGACATTAGGTTCTCAGCTTCATATCCAAGGATGTCACAACTAATGATTATAGGAAAATAATTATTGTACTTTTTATAAGTAAGTGTTTCTCCAAATTTCTTCCAAGAAATACTCTTTTTAGCATGCTCTAAGAAAAATGGAATGCATTATCAAATACTTGAGGGATATACTGAATATTATTCTACATTTTATTCACCCTTCTCCGAGACCTAGTGACCCTTAGGATGTTAAAGTGACTTGGAAGTCCTGTGTAGAGTCTGTTGAACTGACCCTAAGTTCCCTAAACATGTTTGATGTCAGAAACTATCATGTAACGCTGGTTACTTTCTATAGCCATCTTAGAAAATGCCACGTTTGTGGATCACAACATATATGCTATGTCCCTTTTCATCATGAACATGGGCAGATGACTTAACCTTTGTATGCTTCAGTTTTCTCAGCGATAAAATGAGAATAATAATTGTAGTTATTTCATAAAAATTATTGAAACTATTAAATAAGATAAATCAGGCAAAGAGCATGACCTCGTGTTCGACCTTGGAAAGAGTTCAATCAATGCATGTTTATCATTATTGTGATTAGTGTTCTATTTATTCAATATTTGTCACTTGACAATAATCCTGCTGATCTCCAACAAACAAGAGGGCCATGCTTAGAGCTTGAACACAATTTCTATTTAATTTACAGAGTAAAGCGATCTTACTTTTTATTCTCAAAACATTTAAGTATTTTACCTATTTTATTGCAATGTCTCAGGAAATGTAAAGAGAAGATGCTATATTAGAATTGGTGTAATGTCTAGTAAAAGGGAATTGTGCAGCACATTTTAGAAAGAGATTTTTGGAGAATGATTAAAATTAAGGTTTCTCATTAAGAATACTAGTTGTTTTATTGTGCTATTAATAAAATGATGCCCCAGGAGGAATTGAAATATACAAATAAGGCTGAAGCAGCTTGAAGTAAAAGCCCCAGAATCCTATGCTTTGGGTTTGTGTGAGTTTTTCCTATTGTCTTTTATGTCAGGCATTCAGTTGACAGTTTTGTTTTTTTCTCTGTTTCTCAGGCACTTTATTCTCTCATTTATTCTAACCACTTGCTGTTTTAAAATACACTACAAATTAGAAAACTGATAATGAAGATTATTCGGTTGTTTCTAAAATAGTAAGATTGCTGAAAGCTTTTTTCCCCCCTGTAGACTTTTTTTTGGTTTGTTTTTAAAATGATTTATTTAATTTAAGTTTATATAATTTAATGTCTAATAGTGGTTTTGTTTAACTGGCTTGCAAAGTTGTTAAAAATTCACATTAGACTCTGATAGCACACCACATGTGATAATATTTTTTAATACAATTGTTAATAGCTTATAACTGCTTTTTTAAAAATTTCAGTTCCAGTGTAGTTAACATACAGTGTTATATTAGTTTCAGTTGTACAACATAGTGATGCAACAGTTCCATATACTACTCAGTTCTCATCAAGATATCCTACACAATCTAGAGCATATTTTTCTACATGGTTGAAATTGCTAGCTCAGTGACTTCTATCCAGTTGGTGAAATGTTCTTGTATGTCCCTTAAAATGATTATTTTTGTGGAAGCTAAGGATAGCTCCCAAGCTACCATTTCACATTATTTCTGTCTCTGAATGCCCCTCTTTCCCCATCAGTTTCTCATAATTTCTCCTAATGGGTGCTGACCTGGCTACAACTATGCATTTTACAGCTAGACTACTCTAGTCAGAAGCTTGTCTTCCTGCCCATTAAGGGATGTGAACTGCTCTCCCTGTACTGCTTTATATTAGATGAGAGTTCTGTCCTGGAAGAGCTGCAGACAATCCTTGGGGTCCCCCTTGGATATATAAAAATCTCACTTTATTCTTTGTCAGTCATTTTACTTAGAAGAATCATAATGCTGAAAGGATGCTTAGAAATTTTCCATTCCGGTCTTTCTGATTCAAAAATCTTCCTTCTAATTTCTCAACTGTTAACTATGTTAAACCCTATCTTGCTGTTTGTGTATATGTCATTTGAGGGGATTTTGATGTTGTTGTTGTTAATAAAGAACTATAGTTAAATGTAACATATATAGCAGTATATATTATCCATTTTCACAGTGTTCATAGAACATATAATGTATAGGCAGCACTGAAAATATGCTACAGATATTTCCTTTTTATTTAATACTTAGAGGTCGTTTAGTGAGTCAAGGTTCTAATTTTAACAACTACTTTATGATTATATTTAGGAGTATGAATTAATACCTAATAGATTGCCAAGTAAAATCACTAGTCTATGCTAGTACTTTACATACACTGTTTCATTTAATCTTTCATTGGCCATATTATTTTGGCCTGTATTGCAGATAATGAAACCAAGGCTCAAGGATTTAACTTGCCCTTCACAGTAGATAGATGATAGGGCTGGGATTTGATCTCAGAGTTGCCTGAAACCTCAGTGTGTGTGTTTCCTACTCTACTGTACTGCTTTTGATGACATAAGGGTAAAAAAAAAAAAATCAGAGAAGCGGTGAAACCAGATTAACTTCTGAAGTATGAGGACTTGGTAGGCTATGAGTAGGAGAACAACTCTTGTGCGGAGAGTGGCGTGTGGGAAAGAAAATCAGCAAGTCAGAGACCTAGGGTTATTTATAGGACTTGAGGAGCATATTCTGATTGTAATGGTAGGGTTTGAGAGGAGAGAAATTTAGGTAGTGTTATCCGCAATAACAGACTGGGAAGTTTAACCTTGTTTCGGTAGATGATGAAGAATTATTGGATTTGATTCCAGGCTGATGGAATGTCTGATGAAGGTGCTGAATTAAAAAAAAAAAAATAAATGTGTTAACTGTATCAATTGAAAATTGAAAAGACAGTAATTGAAAAGACAGTCTTCAAAGCATTAAAATGAATAAGCAGTTTATTTAACAATTGAGATGAAAATGATGAGAATCTAGACTAGTTTAATAAATTGGGAGATTTTTTGAAGGCATTATCTTTTGAACTTGTTTGGGGATGAAGGAGATGAATGAGAGAGTGAAGATGCTGAAATTTATGTTTTAAATATTTGGAAGGATTGTGATAATATTGATTGAAGTAAGGACAACGCAAAGCAGTACTTTTTTGAGGAATAAAAAAGTAACGCATTTAGAAAATTGTAGGATGATGGTTAGAATATGGAATGGATATGTCTAGTGGGCTATATAAGACAATTGGAACTGAACTCAAGTGCTGGCTGGGGATTTAGGAGAAAAATTAGATAGTTATCTATATACATTTAACATCCAAGATTTGTGTTCTTATATTTATTTAGTTGTTATGCTTAATTCAAACATTTAAATACCCAACTTGAGCTCTTAAAATTAACCTGAGAACAGAAACATTTGTAAATACAATATGTAAATTTAAGAATAAAAATAATGTGACAAGAAGCACAGATGGGATCTCCTTCACTAGAATCACAAATATTTCTTTTCAAAAGAAATATATATATATATATATATATATGGTTAAAGCTGTCATTCCTTTGCGTATTTATGCTCCTATATCCTTTTCTTAGATTTGATATTTTATAGATCATGTTTGACTTAAGAGCAGAGCCCTATCTTTTGATGCATAAAATTATGCTTTGAAGTTGAATGTCCTAGCTATATTTAACTCATGAAAGATATCCATTATATACTGAGTACTTCACTGACTACCAAGAACTTGTCCCTTTTTTACCTAAACCTGAGAAGTGATAGTCACTGTATATTCATCTCCTTATCCTTGGATGCTGTTCCAGTGTGGGAAGTAAAAGAGGTATTCAGGGTACTACGAAGAAAGCAGAAATGTCTCAGTCTGAAGGAGACATGAAACTTTTTATTAGCCAGAATTTTACAAAGAAATGAAAATAGAGGTGTTGATCTCAAAGAAAGCAGGGCTGCCAATATATCATGTCAGTCTTCTAGCATGGCCGCCCCTTTCTTTTACTCTTGTCCAGTTCCCTCCAACCAAACCTTGTTATGAGAATGGCTCAGAGAATAAAGACATGCTTTGGGATGACAAAAACTGTCTTATTGCTTGTTCTCTTGAGGAAATACAGTAAGTCCTTCCAAATACTCATAGCTGGAGAGATGATTGATGAACTGATCACCACATTAACCTTGACCACCCTTAAGAAACTTCTCTTTTTTTTCTTGGATTAGGCTAAAACTGGATAACACCTTCTTCTTGGTAAGTAGGGCTATTAGAGTAGAGATCCTGAGAAGAAAACAGAGGAAAATAAGAATGACACTAAGTAGCCATGACCACTCCTTCTTCTACTCTTCTATGGTTATAAAGGCCTGACTGATCAGATCTTTGACCCTAAAGAAGAGCTCATTTTGCAAGTGATTTTGTTGTTTTAACCTAGCACCTCCTATGGGTATTTTAAATCCTTTTTCTATTGTTTTGGTTAGATCAAAAGCTGGCATATTTGGTC
Organism: Lontra canadensis; assembly: GCF_010015895.1. Lineage (NCBI taxonomy): Eukaryota > Metazoa > Chordata > Mammalia > Carnivora > Mustelidae > Lontra > Lontra canadensis. The sequence continues at coordinate 30,774,382 of NW_022630995.1, forward strand.
ATGAATATTAGATCTCAGGAGGTAGAAATCCAAATCTAAATTAAGAAGCCTCATGAAATTTAAAGTTAGAAAAATAAAATTGCAGTTAACTACTTTGAACTGTATTTTTTTTTTTAGGTTTTTCAAAGCAGGTTTGTCCTAAGAAACCCAAAATATTTTACTTCAAATGTTGCTGAGTGAAGGTGAACTGTGATTATTATGAAACAAGAGAGGCATTTAGCAGCTGAAAGTCTGACCTAAATTTTTCTCAACATTTCAGGGAATGTTGAAAGTGCGATTGCTTGACAAGCTTCATTACTTTTATGTGACTTCAAACATGAAATTAAATGTAAAATGATAGAATGTTGAATGAGTGTGAGTTAAGAGATTTCTTGAAATGCAAAACATGAGGATTTAAAAAATTAGATACCCAATTTCTGCATCTCATTATTCCCCTGGGTGTATGTCAGACTGGCTAGCTCTTGAGGTCATTCAGCTTATTTCCTCTTCTGGATTCTATCTCAGGCCGGAGGCAAAATTTGGATCACACTCAAGGACATGCTGATGTTCTAGGAGAAACTCTATATGGGGTTTGTCCAATTAGTGTCCCATTAAAGAATGATCTATAGACTATAATACATAAAGATAAAATGTCATACTTATTTGTCCTCTTGGCAATGTCAAGGCTCATGTAGATCTTGTTTGTGTCACTAGGCAAAATTTTCTCATTGGTAATTTAAAAATTTTGTACTTATGACCTTTATAAAGAGAGAAAGGAACAAGACATGAAATATAATGTAATAAGAACACAGCAAGGAATTTCATGTCTATTAGGAGAAAAAAATAACTACTTTTTGGCCTTCTAAGGAAAAAAAAACATCAATATATGACTTTTTCAGAGATGACCATTTCTTTTCAAAATGTAGATATCTTATATTAAAATGGACATGACATCTTTTTCAATGTCAGTACCAGTAAAATGATTTCTATTTTAGAGATTAATCCATTGAACCCTGACATTCTATGGAGACATTGAAACTGTGAGATGAGAGTGGATCTTAGTTTTGTAGGGACTGAATCCAGTGCAATATCAGGGGCAGGCAGCTCTCCTGAAAGAAGAATACAAAATAAATTGTGAATACAAAACTAGGTACAAAAGTGAATCTTTCACACGAGAAAATAAGTTACAACAATTTGCACATTAAAAAAAAAAAGGTGACAAATAGCAAAAACATTTCAAAGTCAATAAAAATGACATACTTCTACAAAGCTTACTTCTTTCACTACATTTTATGGCTACATGCTCATAGTGTCTATTATGGGCTGGATTGTGTTCCCCCAAAATTCATGTATTAAGATTCTCATCCCAAGTATCTCAGAACAAAGATAGGGCCTTTATGTGGTAATTAAGTTAAATGAGGCCTTTAGGGTAGACCCTAATCCAATCTGACTGGTCTCCTTACAAGAAGAAGATGAAAGACACACAAAGGGACACCAGGGATGTATACTCACAAAGGAAGACGATGTGAGGACACAGGGAGAAGGTTGCCATCTACAAGCCAAGGAGAGAGGCCTGAGGAGAAAACAAATCTGATGCCACCTTGAGTTTAGACATCTAGTTCCTAGAACTGTGAGAAAATATATTTCTGTTGTTTAAGCCTTCCAGTCTGGGATATTTTGTAACGGTAGCCCTAGCAAACAAAGGCAGTGCCTCTACATATTTTCTATTAAAATGGTTTTGCAATATTTTTATAGAGAAAAAAATAGAGAATTTAAATTTTCTTCTGGTATGATTGATTGAAATAGATTTGTTTCATTATTGGGTTGCATAAACCATGTGACTTTCCATATAGATGTACTGACTTTATGACTAGCAAACAGGGTAATTGTGATAAATTCTGTTTTGTTCAACTCCAACCCCCTCATGCATTCATAATTATATATGCTGCATTGTTGAGTATGTTGACAGGAGATGTCTTGGGTTTGAACCATGTTGATGAATTTCCTGTTTTCAATTATACATTGAAATGTTTGATAAATGAGGGAAAAAATCCCACAAATTAGCTTCTAGTGCCATTCATTTCCAATCTTATTTCTCCGTTACTGACCGCAGACTTTTAGTGCTGGGAGCCAAAGGACACATTTACATCATGGTAGAATCTTCAGTCTCTGCCTTTGTTTTGCAGAGCTGAATAAGTTGTCCCAGTGAACAGTAGGAGTGTTCTCGGAAGCCGTTTGTATACTGAGATGGCTAATAGAATGGAAGGCATTTAAAATCATTTCAATATATCTGACTCCATGTATTCCTAATGCAATTTCCCCTTAGCCAGATTCCTGAAGTGCTCACAAACACTAGTGCCCGCTGATGCAAGGGTAGGTGTGACAGAAATCACCATGGGAAAAGACAGCAATTATAATCAATTTTAGTTGAAATATCTTTTGCAAGTTTTATGAAAATTTAAATGTAAATACCATTGCTAGAGCCCCTCCTCAGGCCTAGGAAGGAGCCTTGAAGCTTAAGCTTTATTCACTACAGGGTAAGTTGGCTTCTGAGACTCTAGAGGTTTGACTAAATTCACACAGTGATTAATCGGGCCACTGCCCTAGGTCTGTTTCTCTATGTGGTTTCCTTTCTCTCTTTATTTTTCAAAGCATGGATTTATGCATTTTTGTTCTTGCTACTATATTTAAATGTCATATGACAATTAATTTCAATTAAATAGTAATTAAATACTGATATTCTGTTGAAGACTCTAATGCCAAGAGGAAATAAGGTCTTGAAATATTTGCATTAATAGATTATTATTTACATTATTCCGTTGAGCTAACGCCTGTGCTTAAAAGAGAAAAAAATACATTTGAAGTTGAAAGGCTTAAATCCAGAGATACGAAAATGAAAAATCAAACGGCAGCATAACTAAAATCTAAAAAGTTAAAAAAAATGTAACTGAGTCGTTCCTTATTCTGTTGTGGATCTCTAGGTACATATCTTTTTGCTGTATATGTAGTCATTCAAATACCAGGTTTACCTTTGTAGATTCAATTTTTACTCTAGAGTGTAGATTTTCATTCTAAAACTGGGAATTTTTTTAAAAGTGTAGAAACTTGAAATAACTGAGGGAATCTTTGTTGGACTACTTTATGTTTCATCATTTATTTCTGTTTGTAGAACTTCATGGCCCCTTGTATAAACTTATTTGGGGAGAGCTGTGTTACTCTTGGCAATGTAAAAAAAAGAATTTTCCGTTTTCAGGTGGAGTGGTGCAGGCAAGGCAATAAGAGATTCCTAAATAGAATAGTGATTGCTGCCACATATTTGGGATTTAGTATGTCCTCTTTCCAGGGTGAAACATACTGCATATATTAACTCATTTAATCTTTAGAACGACTCTGAGCATTATTTCCAGTTCCACTTATAAGTGAGGAGACCAAGGCTCAAAGATGTAAAGTAACTCATAAAAACATGACTTAAACCCAGACATTTCTACTTCACAGTCCATGTGATCGACCATCGGCTTATCCTGCTGTTTTCTTTTTGAGAGTGAGTCCGTGACAGCTGCAGGAAGATGCACACCATCTCAACACACTAAAAACAAGCAAGGATGATAAAGAACTCCAGTCATTCCAGAGAATTCTAAAACATTCATGCTTCTTAGATGGTGACTAGAGGAAAAGTACTGGAAGTAGGAGTCTTGTTTGAAAGCACTCAGCACCATGAACCTATTGCATTTACACGTCATACTAAACTGTATCTTAAGAAACTCATGATCAAAACAAAAATCATGAAATTTGCCCGTTGAACTAAAATAAGATAGCCATATAGTGAATTCCCATGAGACTGGATAAGCTGGCAGAATTGAAGGTGCTAAAAGAACTGCGTTTGATTTTTTTTTCCCCCCTCCTCCAGCGTGAGCATGGTAACAGCCTGCCAGAAGAGATGGAAACTAGGAGACAGGAATAGGAATCTGACTTGACATCACTATCTGATTGAAGCAGTGAGAAAGTAGATGAAACGCTAAGCTTTAAAATATTTTTAAGGGTCTTATGTCTGATTCAGACATTCAGCAGTTGTTACCTGGCAGATGATATGGGACATTATTTTGAGATTTGAAGAAATGTTATAGAAACTTATTATCAGGAATTAAATATGATTGAGAAAATTTAATCCCATCTTCTTCTAGGGATAGAATAATGAAGATTTATTTGCATAGAAACAGGCAATTAAAATACCTGTCACCCACTTTGAAATGTACCGTGGTGAGGAGAGTTGGTAGTAATAGTAAACTGTCTAGTTTCTAGCTAGTGAGATCTCTTTTTATCACAGAAAAAAATGCTGGATGAAAGGATGATAGAGTGAATTAGAGAACATCTAAAAATGTGATGAGCTGGGTAATCTACAAAGAATATATTTATTTTCAATACCATTTAGTGTATGTGTTCTGTAAAAGATTTATCCCGTTCACAGCTGGAGGGAGATAAACATAATCCCACTTATATTTGGGCCTTTTTCTTCTGTAGTGTGATTAATGCTCTCCAACCTTAGATCCTTATTAGGACTTGATTTCTTTTCTTTTCTTTTCTTTTTTTTTTTTTTTTAATTTTGTGAGGGAACTTGTGATATTTAATAGAATATGTCCTACCAATTTTGCTTTCTCCTCAAGTCCCCAAGCCATGCACTCAATGCTTTGTTGGTTGTCCTTTATCCTGCTGGGGGACCATCCCTTGTGAACTGTGCTAGCGATTTCTATCCTTTAAAAATGGCCATTGATCTCTTCGTATCTTGAACCTCTGCCCCTGGGGCCACTTTTCCACCTCTTTTTCTGTTTCCATTCCCTTCGGCCCCCTCTGCAATCTGCTTACATCCTCAGTCTCTCCCTTTTCCTTTGGGTCTTTCACCTCTACTTGCATCTAAACTAAAATTTCCACATCCCAACAAGAATTTTTTACTTTTGGTATTACTTCTGAGTAGTCTCTCTTCACTGATGTTTCTCTTATTCCCTTCACTTGTAAATTTCAGTTGTCTGAATTCTTTCACTAGTCAATTATTTTTTACTCCTCCACAGTCTGGCTTCTGCCTTTTCACTATTTTATTGAAAGTGTTCTCATGTGTTGGATATATGGAATGACCTGTAATGTTTGGCAAGATTTAATCAGCTCCCCTTCCCCACCTGAAACTCTATCTCTTGGCTTCTGTCACATGGTTCTGTCTTGGTTATCTCCATTATGTCCAGACATACTAGTTCTTATACCTTCTTTTCTGTACCAAATGGGTGAAGGCATTCTGGCAGGCTTTGTCATAGAATCTGTTTTCTCGTTTATCGACTTAAAATTAAATCCTTTCTCCATCCCGTGGAGTCAGCATGAACTGGGTCTGCCTTACTTTCTGACCTCAACTCGTACTTCTCTTCTTTGACATCAGTATGCTCCTGTCATTCTGGCCTTCCTTTAGTTCCGAGAACCACATGCGTTCTTTTCTCCACATGTGATTACAAAGCGTGGATCTGGCCCTTCACCTGCTTGGCTCTTTTCTTCAAGTATCAGTTCAAGTGATTACGTTATACACAACGGGTCTGCTGTCTGGCTGGCCAGTGAAACCAGCTATTAAATGAGTTTGTACTAGATGTCCTCTAGAGTTTGTTCTGGATCTTTAATTCTGTGATGGGCCTAAATGACTCAAGACGATAGAGTTAAAAGACTGCCGTAAGCAGAATACCTTCAAGTACCCCTTATCAACTCTGGGTCCACAATAGCTAGAATATAGTTGATGAACAGTGGATGGATATATCAGTTGTCACTGTGTGATTTAGGATTATGTCGCTTCTCTCTGTCTTCATCTTTGATATTTATGCTTAAGTTTTGCTTTTTTTTTTTTTTTTTCCCCCCTAGTTCTTGTGAGAAATGACACAGAGAATCTAATCCTTTCAGGACCAAAGGTAGCAAGTGTTAAAGAGGACACATTAAGAGAGATATCCTGGCACCGTTTCTTGCATTCTTGATTTAATGGACTTCAGTAGTTGACTTTTTAAACTTACTTCCAAGGAATAAACTTCAGGGAAGTAGGAAAATAAGTAAAAGTCTTTGACCTCTAAGGGCATAGAACTGTATAAATTTGCCGTTTACCTGACAAACATCATTTTAAAGATTTTCTTATAACTCCTATAAAATGAAACACATTTTGAGTTTCAGCCTCTGAACCCATGAATAAATGTTTCAGCTATCAATGATTTTACTATAGAAACATGGCTGTAAAATGAGTCCTTTGTATTAAAACAATACATCTAAACAAGGAAATTGCGACTCTTTTTAAAATGTAGATTTAACTGTAATTTGTTATGCTACAGCTGCTTTTAACCACAAACAAATTAATTCCATTTGTGAGATACTATAATTGCAATAAATTGTACTTTAAAGGACAGTTCAAAATTCTTATAATGTGTTCTCACATAGTAAAAACATTTTCCACTGTATTTTAGTTTTAACACATTAGTAATACTAAATCCCAACTTCTTTCTTCTAAAGAATGATTTGGTTCTTTTTGTAAGAAAAAGATACAAGCCCATTGTTAGAAATAATGGATAAGCCATACAGAAACATTCAAGAATAATAATAAAAAAGTTAATCAAATGTAACCATCCAGAAAATACTATTACTAATATTATGCTTATGACATTCTAATCATCCCTTTATGTAAGACTTGACTTCTTAATTTAATCTTGAGCCATGAACATCAACTCTTACTTACCAACTGATTATTGTTCTCTGTGTATATGTATATATGTTTATGTCTATATGTGTGGGTGGATATGTATACCCTAAACAGACACACATACATTTTTATCTTTATATATATGAATGTACATAAATATATGTGCATATATTATTAATGTATATATTTAAATAGAGAAAGGGGCTTACTATTTGCTACTAATAGCTAAGGTACTTATAAATAAGTAAAAATGGTTTTACTAAATGATGTGTGATCTATAAAAGAGGCTACTGTTTGTTAATGTTTCTGTAGTCCTCATTTTTATAGAAATTCCTTCATGTTTGGCATGATGTCTTTATTTTATGTCGAATTAATCAAAATTCATAATCTAGCAAATAGAACCTGAGAAACGACAGCTTAACAAAATTAAGGGGTTATTTTGTATTCATGTGAAAGGCTGGATGGAGGCAGCCTGGGAACTTTATTGAGGCCGGATTGTGTCCCCAGAAATCAGACTCCTCTGTGCTTTCTCAGCCTCTCTCTTGAGGGTATGATACTTCTCATAATTGCAAATGGGCTGCCAGAGGTCAGCCACCAGGTTTGCATTTCAGGCTGTAAGTAAGGGAAAGACAAAGGGCACAATAGGACATGCCAGCTAAGTTGGTTTCTTTCTTTTGAGGAGCTTCCTTAAAATTCTTTCTTTTGAGGAGCTTCCTCGAAAATTCCTTCCAGCAGTTTACATTTCCATTTTATGGGCTTGAAATGTGTCGTGAGGCCATTCCTGGCTGCTAAGGAAGGTGATTCTCTTAGTAAAGAAGTGGAGAAAAGATGCTGAGCATTGCAAGTTGTGGACTCTGCCACTGATGTTTTCCTAATAGGTTAGGCAAAGACTGGCTTGATGTTGTCTTTCTTTCTTTCTTTTTTTTTTTTTTCTTAGACATTAACCAAATCATTCTTGTATTTGTTTGTTTCGTCAGAGGTTTCATGTTGCAAAGTAGATCCATGAAAAAATTGCTAAAGTTGCTTTAGATTTTTGTGACCTGATTTTGAGGATAAACAAAATTGCAAGTATCTGTTTTAACCAGAAGAATTAAAAAATTCCTTCCTTGAAGTTCTTGAGGTAAACACTGTAGTTGAATCACACAACACCCCTTCACCTCCTCCTTCTTTCATTTCTGTCTTTTCTGTAAAGTCTGGAGAGCTGAACACTTCCTTCCCCCATGTTTCTTGCTGGTAGGGTTGGAAAGTTCACAGGGTTTTGGCTACTGGACATAGCAGAAATTATGCTAGGAGTGTGTGTAAGGTGCTTTACTTTTTCATTAAAAAGGGAAAACCAGGGGGAGACATTACCCCTTTCTCTCCATTCTTGCCCTGAGTACATTATGATGCCTGAAACCTGAACATCCATGTTGAGAACACAGAGGACCATGCATGAAGGAAAAAACCTAGATAATCACAGTTTTAAGTCCTAATATTGTTGAATCACTGGGCCAAGGTCTTTGTCAGAACCATGCCTTGTTAATGTGAACAAATGATCGTCACTGTAAGTTTTTCCGTTATTGTCAGGTAAACTCTTGCCCAATTGATGCTTTATCTGTTTCTTCACTGAATCAAACTAAGGTTTTTGTTTTTCTTTTTGAGCCTTTGGCCTGGTGTAGAGTTGTAATCAAAAGCAGGGAACACTTCATCTTTTAGACCACACATGTAATCCAAAACCGTGTGTGCTTACTTACCTACTTTGAGCTCTGTGGTTTTATTTGGTCAGGCAGACTTAAGTTTGGAGTCAGAATTTGAACTTGAGGAATTAAATCTAAAATAGGAACAATAGTGACTACATTTTTTTTTTTTTTTTGCCACATTAAAGGAGATAATGTGGGAATACATATTGCCAAAACATTGACTTTCTCCTAGAGGACTTTCAAATGACCAAAGGATTCCATTTTGTGGAGATTCAGTTTCCTTTGAGACATACTATGATATTTATGTTGGAATCATGGAATTTGGAAGCTCAAAGAAGACAAGTACTCAAATCCCACTTGTATCAATTATGAGCCTGGGCTACTTACTTGATCTTTCTGTTTTGTTTGCCTGTATTGAAAGGCACAGTAGTACTTATCCTCAACTAAATGAAATGATTCATGTGAAAACGTCTAGTCTTTGACATGCTGTGGAGCAATTAGTAGATGCTGTTTGTTCTTCTGATTCATTTGAATTTTCTACTCACAATTACATTTTAGAGTGAATGTCCCATATTATGAAATAAATATTCCTTTTGATACTTTCTAATGACTTAAGAGAAAGTGAACTAGTAACAATAAACAAGCATACAGAAGGGTTGGGAAATATTATGTTTTCTTGAACTCTGTATTCTCGTTGACTGAAACCATACTACATAGGTGATAAAATTCAAAGTAATTAGCTGTCGTATAATTAATGCAGGATTACTAAACATCACTTACTTTCATATTAATAATTCATAGGATACTTTAATATTCTGACAGTTACCATCAAGAAACTCCATTATTCTTGTGTAGTAGATTTTTTAAAATATTCATTTGAATTTAAAAAATTTGAGTTTAATATTTATCATAATGGGTAGCTAGATAGGCCCTTTTTCCCTGTATTTTTTTCAAAGTGACTTTTAGTAGCTGTTATTTTGAATACATAATATGTTTACTAACATTATTGATGTAATTTTGATCTTCTAATTTTTTGATTACCTATCTTTAACCCCACTGGTGTATGAATAACTATAATACAGTTTCAGGAAAAATTTTCGCTAGTAATTTTCTAAGGAACATAGTATTTGCAAAGCCAAATCTATGTTCTTCTTTTAATTTTCGTTATAATTTTAGGAAAATAGCATAACCTTTGTTTCTGTCCCTATCAAGTCTCTTTTACTGAAACCTGATCCTACTTTTGAAGAGCCAGCAAAGCTAGTTTGCTTTTATAATGCTCCTAAAAATACTGTGTTTATCTAAGGCCACGGAATTGTGCTCACTACAATCAATGCTTGAATATGGAAAGAGTACAGCTCTGCTATTGTCACAATATTGCATCTTTTCCCACATTTTGTGGCCTGTTTCCAGCAGGAATGGGGATTCAGTGTCAGCACTTTTCCCCACTATGACTTAGCACTGATCAGTATTCTTGCTTTGTAGGCTGGGAAGAAAGTGCTTCTCTGTCCTTATCTGTTCTGACAATTTGATATATTTAGGTTTATCTCATGAATATCATTTGATGTTATTTTTGGCATTTGGTAAAAATAGATGTTTTTCAGCTGTACAGAGCTATAGTTTATAATAAACTTTATATTGCAATGTTCAAGGAAGAAATTATGATGAATCGAGACCATTCTCTGCCTGTAAGCCAAATCTCACCATTTTTACTTCTCATTTAGCCTGGAGGGGAAGTTGTATCCTCCATTTGGGATTATTTCACCTGGCTATTCTTAGCTCCAGAAGTTTGTCATCATCAGCATGATTAAAAATACTTACCAAGCATCTTTTTTTTAATGGTTCTTTATCTGAGTGAATCAGCCTTGAACTTTTGGATGGTCATGAGTATTGGCAGGGAAAACCAAGGTAGTTCAGAGCAATTCAAAGTCTTCTCCAAGCACACCCAAACCATTTAACAAAGGTTGACTTTGATATTATAGGTAATCTGACACAATGGTAGTTGAAACTATATAATGATAATTAAAATACCGACCCACAAGCTCACTTGTGTGCGTGTGTGTGTGTGTGTGTGTGTGTTTGTTTTAGTACTTGGAAGACATGGTCCATAAATATGTTATTTAAAATATATTTAATGCCTTGTTTTTGCAGAAGGCCATGCATATTACTATGGGAGACTGCTATAACATTTCTGGTATAGGAGGGCATCACATAATAAACCCACTCAAAGGACTAACTATCTCTCCTTCCCCAAACCTTAATGTCTTTTCTCAACACAGCCTAAAATGAGAAAGTCTTATTATATTAAGCGTTAGGGACAGTAAAAACTTTAGGTCCAATGCTATGAGTTATGGAATGAACATGCCTGTAAATAATATCTGTGTGGGTTGGAGTAAGGCAAAGGGCTGCTTGACCAAAAATTTGTCCTTAACCTGTCTCCCAAAGTTTCTGAAATTTTCACAATTGGCAAGACTGTAAGTATCTTCTTTTCAGCTTGTACGGAAATTTGTCATAGGCCGTTAGATTTAGACTACGCTAGTTGGCTTTAAGGTCCAGGCTCAGGGTTTGGAAGATTGATTTGCTGAATGCCATCTCTGTGTCATTTCCATTAAACTTGAACTCAGGTGAGATCATGTGGATTAATCATCACATGATGTCTAATATTGTATAACAGTACTATAAACCCAGTATGCCATTTGATTCTGAAAATCTGAACATATCTCTATGATTTAAAAAGTTTTAAGGGGTGGCTGGGTGGTACAGTGGGTTAAGTGCTAACTCTTGGTTTCTGCTCAGGTCAAGCCCTCCATGGGGCTTCTACTCAGCATGAAGTTGTTTGAGTTTCTCTCCTTCTCCCTCTACCCCTCCCCACTGTTGCTTGTGCTCTTTCTCTCTCTCTCTAAAATAAATAAATAAATCTTAAAAAAAATAGGTAAAAAATTTAGAGGTAATAGAGTGAAAAATCTCAGAAATTTATTTATTGAAATAAAAGTGCATGTTAGTGTAAGTGTAAAATACTACAATGAGGATTAATTGTGAATATTCCTATTTTATTAAGGAAAATATTCATCAAAAATTTAGAAATACGTTGAAATCTAATAGATCTATTAAGGGTGAGTGCACTAAATAGACAGCCTAGGAAGAACTTACATTCTTTTTGAAACCACTAACATTTTTCATATAATTTTAATAATAAATGGCAGAATATAGTTATCTGACTTCACAATTCTAATTTTTAAGAATTAAGTGAAATTTTTGCATTGAAAGTCTTCACATCTTTTAAACAAGAATGACAAAGACTATCAACTTTGCACTTTCACAAATTCACAAGCACAGAAACCTTCAAAATCATACATGAGGTTCGTGAAGAATCCTCTTCAATACAGACAATGTAGGAACTATAAATATATAGTATATATGAAGATGTTACAGAAAATTAAGGTACGCCCTAAATATCTTTTTTTTTTTAACTGCAAAATGAGCATGTACGATTGCAGATGTGAAATTGGGTGACCACAGGAGCAATATGACAACTAACTCTCTATGCTGAGAAATTGTTTGTCCCACGCTAATAATGTTGATCTTTTAAAATTTGACCATCAAAAATTTTAATAATAAAATTATATTAACCATTAAAATTGTTCAATAAAATCTCAGCATTATTCTTGTATCTCATCATTTCATTATATAATTAAAATATCCACTTTGGCCTCAACTTTGGCAAAATACTGATTTTAACATGTGTTCATTCAGCATTTGATTTGTAATATGTAACTGATCTACCTTTATCTTGTGTGGATAGGTATGTTTAACTGAGTTGTAGAAGTGAGCCAGAAGACTAGAACCCAGTGTACCTTAATTTGATAATGCTGTTGCTGAACATTAAGAGAAGGAAAGTTCTGTGAGGAAGGTTCAGGATGGTGTGCATGCGTGTCCCATGATAGCACAATAATAGGGAAAAGATGAATTTTATTTACTTTACAGATTGTCTAAATTGTAAACGATTATTGATATTTATTTATATATACGATTATTGATAAAGTATATATTTGAATATGATGCTTTAGGAAACAAAACAGTATATGCTAGGAAATGTGCTATTTACCAGCAAATTTGTTCTTTTATCAGACAACGCTAAATTTACCATTGATGTACAAGAGAAATATGAAATATTATAATAGGTTTTATTTAATTGCAAAGGAAATGCCTAGTATATCAGTGAATTACAAAGTGAGATAATAAAAGTTTTAGATTTTGAGCATACTTTTAAAATACAAACCAGGTTCTGTGTAATTGCTAGATTATTGTGTGTATAATGGTCTTGCAGTAGAATTGATTTAAAAAATTAGTAATACAAAAATTAATGTAATTTTACATAGCAACAATACACAATTCCATTACCTAGATTAATATGGTGTTTCAGTCAAATTAAAAAGCTGATATCCTTTGCAATTGTGCTCTCTCATGGAGGATATTTTACAATAAAATATGAGGAACAGGGGATTTTAATTCTTAACCAGTTTATCCATTGTGATGTGTCATTACTCTTTTCTCCCTGGTATGCATGTAAACACACATACAGACAGATGCAGAAGACAGACAGACCCTCTGGCCCACATACACACTGGTTTTTACTCTACTCTATTTGTTTTCTTGGACTAATCACATGGCCTACATAGGATTTTTCAAAGACCTTTTATGTACAGTGATAATCAGTCCTCATACGAAAAAATCCTAATAGTAGGTCACAGGAGTTTATCAGCTCATAAGCTCTACTCCCAAGGTATGTTCATTTCAGATTAGGAATAGTGATAAACAAGTTCATTTTATTTGGTCTTTTTTTTCCCCCTCATTTACATTGTACTATCAAAGAGTAGGTGACTTTTACATTTGCATGGAGTATTATTTTGGTGATTTATACCAGCTGCTGAATGCTTCCTGAAAACATGTCCATCTCCTAATCCTGGAGACCTGAAAATACGTTATCTTAAAGGGACTTTGTGTATGTTAAATTAAGGATACTGAGAGGAGAAGGTTATCTTGAGTTCTCTGGGTGGGTGCAACGTAATCACACGGTTTTACAAGAGACAAAAGGTTTGGAGTCAGAAAGAGATTGGAAGATACTTTGCTGCTGGCTTTGCAGATGGAAGAAAGAGGTCAGAAGCTAAGGAATGAGGAATGCAAGCAGCCTCTAGGAGTTAGAGAAGGCAAGCAAACGGATTCTTCCCTAGAGACTAGAAAAAAACCAGTCCTGCCGACACTTTAATTTTAGCTTACTAAGACTGATTTTGAAGTTTTGACTTCCACAGCTATAAGATAATACACTTGTGTTGTTTTAAGCCACCAAGTGGGAGGTAGTTTGTAGCGAGAGGAAATTTTTAACAGCAATCAATAGGAAATTAATGCATCCAAGATATTTATATGACTATTTCTTTGTGATTGCCTTAATAAAATATAATCATGATATTGTTCATTGAAGTAATTGATAATTAATTAAAAACATTTTAATCAAGAAAATGTGAAGGTTATTATTAAGTTTGTGTTCATTCACTGTTTGGTATGTATGTACACACATTCACACACACACACACACACACACACACACACACACACACCTGGGGTGGGAAGAGATTTGGGACTGCCCAGAGACTGGAAGCTGTCTCTCTATAAACTACCATGCTCTGGGGTGAAATCTCAAAGAATTCTAAACTTCAGTCTGGCCTCCAGGTTGTTAAGACTGTCTATTTGTCAACATGCAAGGCTAAAGCATTTTTGTTTTTGTTTTTGTTTTGTTTTTTTATTAACATATAATGTGCTATTTGTTTCAGGGGTACAGGATTGTGAATTATTAGTCTTACACAATTCACAGCACTCCCCATAGCATATAGAGCATATTTAATAGTACGTTGGCTTGATTTATACATTTCAAATATTTAGACATACAATATTCAGACTTCTTTTTTATTTTTACTCTGGGTCCTGCAAATGTTAGTGTCAGATCTTCAAGCTCATTTTCTGCTGTTTCTCACTGATTCTGTGCACTCCAGACATAACTAATCAAGCACGGATTTCTCAATCTTCCATCCTGCTTGATACTTTTGCTTGTCTTACCTCCTCTGCCAAGAGTGCCCTTTCTTGATCTTTCACCTAGGAACCTGACACATGGTCTTCAAGACCGAGATCAAAAGTTGTCTCCAACCTTCTCTGGTCACAATTAACCATTTACCTATTGGTGGTCCCTTTGCTTCTTTTAGTCCTGATAGAACACTTACATCCCTAACATGAATGTGAGCATCGTGGTAGAAGGGCATTTTATTCACATCTGTATTCCCATTGCCCTGCTAATAGCCAGTATTAGTGAGAGAGAGTGAGAGTGAGAGAGAGAGAAAGAGCATACATTGTTTCTTACATACGTTGATAGTGTGAAATGAAAATCACTTAGTTTTCTTCCTCCTGTTGGTCCCAGCTGAGAGCACACGTCCACACTAGATGCACAGGTATTTCGGCTAAGAAAAATCAGCTTTATAAATGAAGACCCTATAGGCCCAAAGTGTGTGCCTCTCTGGTGAAAGTGTGTTGAGAGCATGACTATAACTTGAAGCTGAAGTGGGAATAGGGGCCCTACTGCCTTTTCCCCAAATCTCAGTCTCAGGATTCTTTGTAGGGAGAAGCTCTGAATATGTTTACAATCCAGCTTTATGGAGCATGCATGTCTTCATGCAGTCATGAACAGATGGGCCAGAGAACTCCACATCACACTAGAGGAAGGCTCCAGTATTGGCTCAGGAATGAAGAATTCAGGTCTGATGCTGTGTGCCTTCTGCATGGGTTGGAGAAGGGGGAAGAAATCTGGCCCTGATCCTCTGATACATCATCAGGCAGTGCGTGAGGGGTTGTGGGCAGTGTACTTAAATCTCCTTTCTGAGGAGCAATAATCATTACTTGTGGCAGCAGTCTTTCTAAAAACATAATCATATAATCTCTCCAATCACATAATCACTCCTTCTTGAGGTGGGGGTTAGGATGACAGAGAAGAAAAAGAGTGAGTAAGAAGTGGAGGTAGAAAGATGCGAAATATTCACTCTAGTACTTCCTGAATCATGAAGACAAAAGATGTTTCATCATGTACAGAAAGGAGAAACTTGGGATTGAGTATAATCTTCTAATGGTAGGAAACCAATATGATTTTGCTGCGTGGTTTAAGGGCTGTAATGACTGAGAAATCATGCATGAGGGCCGCCCTTTGTTCTGCCCTCCCAGTAGGCTCTCCACCCTGTTCTGTGCACCAGAAAGCTCATCTATTTATTTATTTATTTATTTATTTATTTGACAGAGAGATCACAAGTAGGCAGAGAGGCAGGTGGAGGTGGGGGAAGCAGGCTCCCTGCTGATCTGGGAGTCTGATGCGGGGCTCGTTCCCAGGACCCTGAGATCATGACTTGAGCCGAAGGCAGAGGCTTTAACCCACTGAGCCACCCAGGTGCCCCCAGAAAGCTCATCCTGATGAATTGTTTCAAAGCACTCTCTTCCCTTTTGGCTGTCAGTTGGATTAAGGTTTCCTGTAGACAACTGCAATGCAGGTGTGCTCAGGAGAACGTGGGATCTAGACATGCATGTCCTAGAATTATTAGACTTTGGCTACTCTTGAAGCCCATGGAGTTTTTGAAATCACCTACTGGAAACTCAGGAACGCAGATAAAATTCTCACAGTGTTCTTCCAATTCCTTTATATTGCAATTCTTTCCTGATGCATTGACTACTATCAATGGCTGTCCCCAGCCTCCCCATATTTTCTTATTTCACTTCAAATGCTTCTTTCACTTATAAAGTTCTTCTTGATTTCTGTCTTTATCACTTTTTTATAGAATTGCCTGGCTTTTTTCTCCTGCTTCAGACATCACCACCACATCCTGGACTTCTGTGTTTCCTGTTTCTCACCTCACTCTCCCAGTATACACCTCTCTGTTCCATGGCCCGTTGGTTCTGTCCATCTCCACTGACCATGTTGTCTGTCTCCTTTGTTGTCTCATATTCTGATTACATGGAAATAGCTTATATAATGTTTAATTCTCCAATTTTGAAATGTAAAAGAAAATGTAAAAGAAAAACAATTCAGGCTAGTGAATGTGATAATCCTGTTAAGTTATAAGGAAGTTGTTGATTTTACTGAATATACTATAATCTTAGTGGGACTCCATAATGTTTACCAAGCCAGGTTTTCCTTGAACAAAGACTAGATCTAGAGGGTAAGTTAGGCATACAATTATTTAGACCATTAGGGTTTCAGGTCACAAATTCCTGACTTAGTGCACTAGATGGTATATTCATGAGCAGAAAGAGTATATCATTTCTTTCTCTTGTAAGTCATATGGGGAATATGCTTCATTTATTTGTTTTTTCTTTGAAAGTTCCTTTCATTGGCCACCATTTTTTCTCCACTCCTGAACATTGGTCTGTAGGAAGTTACAGAAAATATTTAAGATATGACAAAAAGGGTTTCAATGACTCACCATGCAGTTAGATTTCCTTAGCAGAGATTTGAAGAAATGAAATAAATTCCATCTAAGACTTTTCTGGTCAAAATTATATTCACCCATTTATATTTTGTTCAGTGTTAGCTTTTGAGATAACTCTATTATAAATCACTATATAAAATACTCATATTTAGAAAACATATATAAACATTTCCAGATGTTTTCTTTCTAATGAATAAAAATTATTTCATGCAACTAAAAGTTAAATACATGAGAGACAGAGAAATGTTCCCAGAATACACAGTAATTTGGTAGAGTTACATGTCTGACTTGTCTACAACTTATCCTTTATTTGTAATTTGGCAATCTTTACTTGTTTAAAAGGTCGAATATGAACCATAGCAGCACTTCTTTATTTCTAGACATTCTATAAAGAGCATGGTTTTTTTTTCCCCCTTTGTCTGTCTACCTATCTCCCTGGATCTACAGTCACAGTTTTTTTTTTACACACAATCAAATAAACAAAAGTCATTATATTGAATCATTCTTTATTAATCTTAGTATCAAAGTTGATATAAAACATCTGATGTTTTCTTAACTTTTCTTAGAAATCAGGCTTTCTGAGAGCCTGTAAACACTGATAGTCTGGCATCTTTGCTGCTTTTACTATATTCACCACATGTCTTTGAATGTGAATTCATTTCTTATTAGTACATATGTCCCATATAATGATATTTTGTGATATAAGAGGATGATCCTATTTATTTTGGTTGCTTTTTCTAAGGAGACCATAAAAAGCAAAATTTTAAAATGATGTCTCATTAATGTGAATGCCCATGTTGAATTGAAATCTAAGAACCTGTCAAAGCCCAAGCCATTTAACTCTTCTTGAGAAAAGGGTTATTTGGGGAATTATTAATTCTTATACATGATTTGGTCCAAGTTATTTTTATCACTGTTATTATTATTTAATTAGCATAACACAGTGGAAAAATATGCCCTTTGAAGTAAGATAAACCAGGTTTCAAATCCAAGCTTGAAGTAGCTTTCTGACTTTAGGAATATCAGGTAATCTTATGAAGCTTCGCTTACTCAGTGTTGAGCCGGATACAAAGATTGATAACTCATTGATTTTTTTTTTTTTTTGATAACAAATGAAATAACAAATGTGAAATTTCTGTTATAGAACCTGGCACTTATTACATGCTCAGTAATTAATTATCCCTTTAAAAATATTTATTGGTAAATTTTTCTGTAGCTTCTAGATCTGCTAAAATACAGGAAAGTTTCTTCTTACCTTCTGCCAGCACTCCTTTCCATTTTGATTGTCTTTTCTTGTCTAAAAGCACTTTTACTTATTTTTTTGCATCAGTCTACACTTTAAATTTGGGCCTACCATCTGTGTATGGTAGAAACCTGTGTGATTATCTCGGAAGTTATAGGTAATTTTGGCTAACAAATATTGACCATGGTCTACATGATAGACTGGTATGGAGGCTTGCCCCATTTCTTCTGGAAAGACCGTAATAGCTTTCTAAACTACTTTGCGTTATTTCTAAAGAATAGTACTCAGGGAGAAATAGACTTAGATGTCTTTAACCAAGACCGACCTTTCCGTGCCACAAAGGAGGTGTGTGAAACTTCACAGTGTCTAATCTAAGGATTTTATAATGACTTGGAGTATTGGTTGGATGTCTGAAATGTGGGTGAGAGAGGGAGAAGGGAGAGTGAAGTAAGAGAGTATGAGGCCCAGGAGAGAAGGGAGGGAGACAGGAAAAGTGGGAAGAGTCAGATGGGAGAACAAAATCCCATCAACTATTTTCTTCCATTCATTTATTTGAAACATATTTATTATCTATTTGGTGCCAGGAGTCATGTTAGTCCTGAGCATAAGGTGATAGTTAAGTGACAAAAAAATAGCTGACCTCATACTGTACTTAGGAGGAGTCAAGTGTCAGAGTAAATGCTTTAAAAAATATTAAATCATTTTATTATTTCATCACAACCCCGTGAGGTAGATATCATTATGATCCTGTTTTACAAATGAGGAAATAGAAGAAACAGGTTAAGTACATGCCATCATAGAGACCTTGAGTGTCAGTGCTGGGATTTGATCCCAGGCAGCTCTGGAGTTCTCCCTCTTAACCGAAACATTGTACTGATCCTGCTTGAGGACCCTCAGTCCATGAACACTGTAAGGGTAGTGAAGGAGAGGGACAGTTAGTAGACATTTGTTAGAAGGAAGAGCATGAGAAGATAAGGGAGCAAATAGGAAAGACTTCTCTCCCATGGTTCCTGAGTTTGGAAGGGATTCCCAAGAAGGTGAGGTTTTTGCCCACCCATGGTTGAGTGGAAGTCAGTCACGTGAGGGGAAGAAGAAGGAAGCTCAAGAAAAAGTGAACTCCATTAGTAAATATAAATATTTCACATTTATTTTACATAAAAGCAATAGTATTTGCAACAAATGTATCATTCTGTATTATTGGACAGAAAAGTATCCTCCGTTGTTTTACATGAACTGCTAAATCCTTCCCTGGATTTCCAAGAACCACTGATAGAACTAGGATTTTAATTATGGTTGTGCTGTAATGAAAGATAATGTGGGTAATTTCTCTGCAAGCATTGCAACTTGTAGTAGTGTCCCAGGTTTTTTAAAAGAATGGAAGCAATGTCTCTGAAATGTGACCTGGTTTTCAGAAGCATAAATTAAGACACAAGTCTGTGCCTGGAAAGGCATCCTGTTATTGGCTTTAAGACCTTTTCTTTCCAACACAGCGAAGGATGTTTATTAATCAGAAACTCAGTGGATTTTGAAGTGAGTTTGTGAGTAAAGTGAATGAAGAAGAAAAATGCCCCAGGCTTCTTTCCTTAGAGATGAATGATCCTTCCAAAGATGTTCTCTTTGTTTTCTTTGAATGCTTTACCTTACTGCCTTCCCCTTCCCCTTGTTTCTGTGGTACGAATCTGCTCCAGTATTAGCTCCTTCATAAACACACCTTGATTCCTTCTGCCCCTAGCTAGATCCTATAACTTTCCTCTGTACTTGGGCACGTACCTGCACTTAGCATTCGCATCACTATTTTGTCTGCCTCATGTCCCTATAATTGTTAGTTCATCTGTTTGTCTTTCTTCGGACTATGAGCCCCTTGAGAGCAAGGACTGTATTTTATTCAGTCTAGTGGATTGCATGACACACTGTGCTTATTAAAAGTCTGAATCACTTGGGGCGCCTGGGTGGCTCAGTGGGTTAAAGCCTCTGCCTTCGGCTCAGGTCATGATCCCAGGGTTCTGGGATCGAACCCCACATCGGGCTCTCTGCTCAGCGGGGAGCCTGCTTCCTCCTCTCTCTGACTGCCTCTCTGCCTGCTTGTAATCTCTGTCTGTTAAATAAATAAATAAATAAATAAATAAATATCTTTAAAAAAGTCTGAATCACCTAATACCACTAAAATATTACCTAGTGGGGGATGGTGCTATTTCAACTAGAAAAAGCAAATGCATGGCTCCCTAGAAAAACAAGGCTGGTTACCAATATTCACCAATATCCCCCCCCTTTTTTTTTTTAACAATTTCTTGGCCAAGATTGGCCTCAAATGCAGAACCAGCAGAACATGGCTGTACGTGCTGCCGAAGTTCTCCTGAGCTGAGAAACAAAGCTAAAGCAACATTTTAAAAACTGGCCAAAAAACTAGTCAAAGAATTGGGAAGAGAAGAAAGCCGATTCTTTTGGATGACTAACAAGCGAGACACATTTATTTCATGATCATAATGAACTTTGGATGTTACCCATTTTACCTTGTCTGTTCTAAAGCGTAGCAGGATTACAGTTCACAGTAATGCTAAGTAAAGAGAATTACTTTATACAATCTGGGATTTATTTTCAAGTTTGCTTGTATGTGGGACTGGGATCACAGAATCACAGAATATACAGGTTGTATTCTGCCTTCTTCATTTAATATTTTGCTGTGAACAATCTCCAGTGCTCTTCATAGTTTTTTGACAATACAGTTTTAATGACTGCCTATATTCCATTCATTTATCACTCATTGCACATTCCTATGTGCTGAGCAGTATATTGTATCTCAGTGATACAAAAGCCAAGAGATAAAACCCCTGCTTTTGTGAATTTATTTTAAAGATGTAATTTATGTGGCCAGTACCATTGGTGGGCTAACCCAGCATTCATTTCTACCTCCTTCTTTCTACTTTCGGGAATTGAAGCTGGAAAAGAATTACACTTTTCGCACTTCTCTTTCAGGGAGGGTTGGCAGTGTAACCCAGTTATGGCCTCTGGGATTTCTGTAGAAGTCTTCTACTGGATTTCTGGGAAGATTTTGCTTTTTTGATGAAGGGGATGGATGTATTCAGATTTTTGACCATTATCCCCTTCTGAAAGAATATATGATGTGTGAGCTACATCTGCCATCTTGTAACTATGAGAGTACAAGCACCATTCTGAGGATGTCAGAACAGAAATACAGAAAAATCCTGGGATCCCGCTGGGATTGTTGAGCACCCAAAGCAGTGCCAGCTACTGTTTATCAGTAGACTTATTATGTGCGAAAAATGAACTCTTAAATGTCCATGACTCTGTTAGTCAGGTTTCCTGTTATTTGCGGCTGAATAGAATCCTAATGTTACATATTACTTAGCCAACCTGCTATGTCAGTGTCTTTAGGTTGATTTACATGTTTTCCAATTTTTAAATTAGGCTGTAATGAATAATACCATCCAAAATTTTGAGCCCATCTCTAGTTATTCCAATAAAATACACTTCTAGATGTAGAAGTGCTGGATACAAGAGTGATTCTTGATGCATTTTGGCCATATTTTTGTCTTGAAATTTGGAGTCAGTTTACAACCTCAAAGATGTGAGAGTACCCAGTTTAAATAACTGGTACTTCTAAACTATACATTTTCAACTCACTGTACTTTCAATGACAGTAAAAATTTGAGTTCAGAAAATGACCCTATGTACTCTCTGTGAGAAGGTGAAGTTAAAAGAAAAGTAGTGGGACACCAATGGATGCCCAGGAACTTTGTATAAAAGGAGAATATTTCCTTGTGTAAACTCCGTAGGTGGAAAAAGAACCCAATCTTGCTATCTGAGATGCAGAAACAGAAAGAACTGCAGTGTCAGGAGACACTTATTCTCATCTAAATTGTAGTTTCTTCACCATTCTGAAATATCTCAGTAATTTTTTTTTTTCTCAGTAAATTTTAACCCAGAAGACATGTTGAGGATTTGTGTAAATTCTGGGGATATTCCAGGCAATGGGTATGGTATTATTAAAAACAAAACAAAAACAAAAACCCTGCAAGGACACAGTAAAGAAATGCCAGTAAAAGCAACTGTATTCAAGTTTTATCATCTCTTACCCGATTTATTTAAAAAAAAAAAAGTGATTATCAGCTTAATTCAGCAGAGCTCAGAAGACTTCATGTTTAAGTGCTCTATACTTTGCCAACATCTTCATACAAAATGTGTAAATCCAGCTAGCATACTGGAATGGTTATTTTTTCCTAAACGTACTCTTACCGGGTTTCGAACTATATCGGATATATACTGGGCTAAATATTATGCACAGCTTTCCTATATAGAAGGCAAAAAAATCTCCTTTGGGAATTGTTTTTTAGAAGGCTACACATGGCCTAATTAGAAATACAGATAACCTTAAAGGAGCTTCAGTAATCTCTCTCCAGTCAATTCCTGCAGGCTCTGCTAAGAGAGTACTTCTCCCTCTTTAATGCTGTTCTATTCCATCATAGAACTCTTTTATGTCAGTAAGCACTGTAATTTTTCTCCTTTAACCAGAAAGGAGTATTTTCATTCTGTGTCTTCCTTACACTAGTGTATATTCAGCTACCACTTGAGTAGAGTCACTGGCATAGAAAACCTGGACAACCAGCTTGCATGCAACTTTGCAAAAAAGGACAGAAGGAGCTGAGCAGTGTCTATGCTGATGACTCACTGAAGTCCAGTCAAGTGTAAAATCAAGTTAGAAGCAGCCCAGTCCAGATACTGAAATGTGCCAGAAGGTAAGATTTCTAGAAAGTGTGTTTTCATAATGATTATGAAAACTTTGATCCTTTCCCAAAATATCATCATTGCCTTGCATATTGAACAATAACTCTGGTTTATGTTGCTTTCTCTGGAACAAGTGCTTTTGAAAATACTGAGGGGGTAAAGATGAGTGTAGCAGGATTTGTCGTTGGTTGTTTCTGGGCTCACCTGTTCACCTTATAGTTTATATAACATCTTTTCCCTTCAAAAAACCTGTTCCTGGGGGCGCCTGGGTGGCTCAGTGGGTTAAGCCGCTGCCTTCGGCTCAGGTCATGATCTCGGGGTCCTGGGATCAAGTCCCGCATCGGGCTCTCTGCTCAGCAGTGGGCCTGCTTCCCTTCCTCTCTCTCTGCCTGCTTCTCTGCCTACTTGTGATCTCTGTCTGTCAAATAAATAAATAAAATCTTTAAAACAAAAACAAAAACAAAAAACAAAAAAAAAACCTGTTCCTGTTCTGGGTGCCAAAATCTGCATTGTCTTCCTCCTACAAATTCTAGCAGTCAAAGGCATCTAAAACATAGCTTATTCTATCTGTATTTATAGGGGTTCTTCATACATTCAGTGTGGTCCTTCACTTAGTCTCACTGAACTGTAATTTTGTTACTGGGCACCCTGCTGTTAGCTTAGTGTCACTGAGTTTCAGCAGCCACTGGCTGAATTCCAGAGTATAACTCATGCAGAATCTGATTTACCTTTAAGAAAAATGTAAACCAGACACTGACGAAACTTCAGGAAGCTTTATGTGGTGTATTTGAAATCCTGGTTTTATCCTTAATCTCAAAGATTGGACATGAGTGCTCATATCAGAGGATTACAGCTCATTGCCTTTTTGATAAAGCAACCACACAATTTTCTAAAGAAAAAGACCCTCCCCCTACTTTGTCACTTCATTTTGTGGGGAGTCCCTATCACAGGTTCAGATAGTAACCTACACAGATAGCTTAAAAGATTGTATACAATCATGAATATCTTTGAATGGGTGATGGCTTCTCTGGTGCCATTTGCTGTATTTTATACATCCAACAGCTGGACAGATATTTAAAAGAGCATCTGCCTGGATCATCAAACATACAGTCAATAGAAAAGAAACACTGACATTATTTTTTTCTGTAGCGGCTCAGAGATTTTCAATAATGCCAATATAGTTAATTGAATAGATAGTGACATTAATTCTAAATTTCAAGTATGCTGAGGTCCCTCAAAAAGTTGACTCTTGAGAGAAAGTATCTTTGACTCTTACTTTGCTCATATTTAAAAATATTAAAAAAATACTTCTTTATAAGGTCAGTGGTAGTCTGTGGATACGTGATTCCTTGTTGTAAACTTAATGCACAGTGTAAACATTGTGGGCTGATGAGCTAAAACTGGATCTGGTAATGAAGGATGAGCCTTTGAGAACTTCATTAACGTTGAGATTGATTGATTGATTGATTCATTCATTCATTCATTCAGTGAGTTATTTGTTGAGTTCCTTCTACGTATCAGGCCGTATGCTGGCAAAGCAATAAGTAAGCAAAAATAGACATGTTCCCTGTACTCTTGGAGCTTGCTGTGAAGTAGAGGAGAGGGGTATTAATCAAATAGATCATGTATTGCCGTTGTGATAAGAGCATCAAGAGTTACACGATGATTTTATGTGGTTGCCTAATGAGGGATTTCACCTGGTCTGAGAAGTCAAGATGGGCTTCACAGAGGACTTGATGATTGAAATGACATGTGGAGGAAAGCAGGAGTTAACAGGGGGAATAAAAAAGGGAAGAAGCCTCAGCCTATCTAAAGACCCTGTGGCAGAAGGGAGCCCAGCAAGTCTGAAGGGCTAAAGGAAGGAAGATAGGGAAGCCCGGAGTGTGGAGAATGTGGCTCACTGTGAGGCTGGGAAGTGGGTGGGTAACAGCCACTCAGGCTGGGTCTTAAAGCGTTTTATCTTTATCTTGAGAGCAATAGGAATTCATTAAAGGTTTTTAAGCGGGTGGTTCAGGGAACAGGATAGAACACATGTGATAGGAAATTCCTCTCCTGAAAGGACCACTCATGCTGTGCGGGCAAAAAGAGCCGGAAGAGCAGGATGGGAGTGTGTATATACCTGCCTTCTGTTTAGGGCTTTGGAGGACTTTACAAATGACAGAAGGACAGGAAGGGGAAGACTGGGTTTGCTAAGCAGAAAAGTTAAGAATGTTAAGCAGGTTTTCAGAAAACCTCAATGACTGTTTTTAAGTCCATATCGTGTTACAATGAATTATGGATACAACACTTATTATGATAATAATTATGAGCCAGTAAGGTAGGCTAATCCATATGTAAGTCTTCCTTCATAGGTAGGGAAGGGTAAGTCTTCCCTCATGGAGGTCTTACATGTAAGCTCTCTGGTTTTGTTTTGTTCGTTTGCTTGCTTGCTTGTTTTAATTATTTTTTTTCTAGTTCCACATTCTTAAGTAAGATGTGAAAATAAAAGCCAAGATTCATTCCCAGCTCTCTTTCTTTGCACCCAAACACACACAAGGAAACACATACATACGCATGCATGCAGAATATTTTTGTACATACATCTTTTTATCCTTGTCTGATTATCTTTTTTAGGGTAAATTTCTAAATGACATTATCGGGTCACTTTGTATACACATTTAGTTATTTATATTTTTATATATGTTAATTTTTTATTTGAATATAGTTGATATACAATGTTACATTAGTTTCAGGAGTACAAGGTAAT
Organism: Lontra canadensis; assembly: GCF_010015895.1. NCBI lineage: Eukaryota > Metazoa > Chordata > Mammalia > Carnivora > Mustelidae > Lontra > Lontra canadensis. Next base: position 30,799,991 of record NW_022630995.1, read on the forward strand.
GATTTGACAAGTTTATAAGTTATGCTGTGTTCACCACAAGTGTAGCTACCATCTGTCACCATACAGTGCTATTAATAGTATCATTGACTATATTCCTTGCACTGTACCTTTTATTCTATTGTCTTACTCATTCCATAGCTGAAATCCTGTATCTCTCTTTGCCTCTTACCCATTTTGCCATCCCTTGCTCCCCTTCCCTCTGGCAATCAATCATTCATTAAAATTTCAATGTGTTTATAAACTATCCTCCAAAAAGCTTGAAACAGTTTATGTTTTATCAGTTTTGGAGGTGATTTCCATTTTATCACATCTTTGTCGAGGCTCAATAGATACATTTTTATTCTGATTATTGAATTTTGCCTTTCCGATAGGTCACAGGTTATATTTTTCCCTGTTTTCATTTGCTTTTTAAATTTTTAGTTGATGTCACGTTCTCAACAGATCTGTAGCACATTTTGGTGTATTCATTTTGCTTTTAGGAATCCATTTAAAATAATTAAATATCTTTAAAGTATTTCTGTGCTTAATATAATATATCCTTTCTTTGTAGACTTTAGAGTCAACTTTTTTATTCAGGGACAGTACAGGAATTTCAGTGGAACCAGAGGCAATCAACATTTAAAAGACATTTTTCTTGATGCTGTTATGCAAAGCCCTATTTTTCTCAAGACTAAACAGTTGACAAATGTTTTATCTAATCTTTAAAACATTAATAGACTTCATTTTTTTAAGAATACTTCTAGGTTTACAGAAAAATTGTGCAGAAGACAGAGTTCCCATATGCTCAACACCCTCTCAACAGCATTATCCCTGCTATTCTTGCATAAGCGTGGTACATCTGTTATAATTGATGAACCAGCATCGATACATTATTATTCAATATTGTTTATAACTTATCTTAACATTCACTCTTGGTGTTGTACAGTCTATAGCTTTGGTGAATTCATAATGTCACAAATCTACAATTATACCTTCGTACAGAATTAGTTTTACCACCGTAAAAATCCTCTGAGCCCTGCTTATACATCTCTCCTCCTCTTCTCACTCCTTGCCTGAACCTCTGGAGGCCGTTGATATTTTGTCTGTTTTTATTGTTTTGCCCTTTTCAGAATGTCATAGCATTAAAATCCATGGAGTACGTAGCCTTTTCAGACTCGCTTCTGTCACTAAGCAATATACATTTACATTTACGTTTTCCTCCAAGTCTTTGTGTGCCTTGATAGCTTATTTTTTTTTCTTCTTATCACTAAATAATATTCCAAACCACAGTTTTTTTATCCATTCACTTACTGAAAGGGATCTTGGTTGTTTCCATAATTTGGGGACATTATGAATAAAGTTGCTGTAAACATTTATGTGCAGGTTTTTGTGTGGTTTTAAGTTTTCTTTTTCTTTTTTTGGGGGGGTTGTAAGTTTTCAACTCATTCGTATAAATTGTAATTGCTGGATTATGTGGAAAAAACTATGTTTAGTTTTGTAAGAAACTGTCAGATGGTCTTCCAAAGTGGTTGTGCCATCTTGTTTTCCCACCACCAATAAATGAGAGTTCCTGCTGCTCCACATCCTCACCTGCATTTGATACTGTCAGTGTTTCTGATTTTAGCCATTCTTAAAGGTGAGTGTAAGCACATGTTTTAATCTGCAATTTTCTAATGACATATGTTGAACAAATTTTCATTTGCTCTGCTTATTTTCTATCTGTATATCTTCTTCAGTGTGGTGTCTATTAAAATCCTTTTACCATTTTTAATTGGATTTTTTATTTTTATATCAGTGAGTTTTAGGAACTTTTAATATATTTTGGGTACAGTCTTTTATCAGATATTTGTTTTGCAAAATTTCCCCATAGATTATCTTTTCATTCTCTTAATAGATTCTTTCACTGTGCAGAAGTTTTTAATTTTAATAAAGTCAATTTTTTTTTCTTCTTTCACTATAGAGTGTTGGTGTTGTAGCTAAAATGTCATTGCTAAAATCAAGGTCATCTAAATTTCTTCTATCTTATCTTCTAGGAATTTTATAGTTTTGTGTTTTATATTTAGGTCCATAATCCATTTTGGAGTTATTTTTGTGAAAGTTGTAAGGATTGTGGTTTTATTGTGGATTTTTTTTTTTTTTTTTAGTATGTGGATGTCCACTTGTTCAAACACCACGAATGTCCATGCTTAGAACCCTAAAACACTGCTGTGTTGTTGTTACTAAAACTACAGATTTAGATATAAACATGAATATTTTGCTACTTCTGAATAGTTTACTTGAAAGACAAAAAAAAAGTGACATGTTTATTCTAAGTGTCTTTAATTTAGGATGAGATCACTAGCAGGAACACTTCCATAATGTACAATCTTAATAGAACTGGTGTGTTATTTAGGAACACACAAAGGACTATTCAGAAGTTGGTGCAAAATTATAGCTGTGCCTAGAGGAAAAATTATGTTTCTTAACATCTCCCTTGCCTGCCCTGGTTCTTCTAACAGCTTCTCATTTTACTCTAGTCTGTGATCTTTGTCTTTATTGGCTTGCAGTGAACTTCATTCACTGATGCTGGAGGGAGAGTTTTCAGTTAGATGCCCTAGCTCCTGATCCATACCCTTGGAGACTGGTTGTAGTCTCAATATTAAAATGTGCAAGAATACATCAAAGATACATTTTTTAATGTTCCCCTTTAACCTTAGAATAAATAATTCGGAAGTATTTCTTTTAGTTCCTGGCTTTGATATGACTTACAATGGAATAAAAAGACAGGAGTTTCAGTTCCTTTTAATGCTTCTCTTCTAATAGTTCTGTGATTTGATACCATGGTGACAGGCATGGAGGAAATACTTAGGATTAATGATGCTTTCAGTTGATTTGCAAAAGAAATGTATTTTTAATTCCTCTAGCTTCTTGGTTAAGTTACCATCTTGCATACGAACTCCTGGCATAAACAAATTGAAAATACCGATTTCAATAAATATTTTAATCCATATAGCATGCACCGTGCTTATTGTTGCTAACTTTACCAGGTTATTTTAACCCTAATTATAGAGACAACAACAATAAAAAGAGTAAAACAGATGGCTTACATATTATAAGTATGTCTTATAACACTTCATATTTAGAGAATTACTTTTAGAATTGCTAAGCTATTTCTTAGTATTTAAATGTCTGCTGTTTCTTAAAATGTTTTTGGTCTTAAGTGGGTTAAAGTTCTAATTTTTTTTATTTTACCTTTAACTCAGAAAGAAATAGCCACTTGAAATTATCCGAGTGTTCCCTTTATGATACAGCAAAGAGTTTTTGTGTAGACTTTTTGCAGTGTCCTTTGACTTTCTTTCCCATTATTTTCCTGTGACAACCATTGCAGGTTTCCGCTTCAACCTGGACTTATTTTTGTGACTTCTTGATGTCTCTGACTAAAGTTTTTTCTTGAACTGTTTTGCCCCACACTCTACACACTGATCTTCTACAAACATTACTCTGTTCCTATTATTGTAGTAATTGTTCTCTATTGTGGTATAGAAAGAGTATGGATTTTGGAATAAGGGCTATGTACTCTCCCCGCGCTTTTGGAAGCACTCTGTAATCTCGAAGGCTCACTGTCCTTAACTATAGAGTATTGTCAGCACTCTCATAAAAGTTGGCATTATGATTAAATGAAAGCAGAGCTTGTTCCCTTAATACTTGTCACCTGTCTAAAGAAAACAGTCCAGAATTCTTATCTTGGCATATGAAATCATCCAAAATTTTTGCTCAGACAAGCTTTCAGCACTTAACATTAATTCACCTGTATGTGGCCATTAGCCAAAACCTAGACAGAACTTTCCAGTTCATTAAAGTGATCTGAAATGACATCTCCAAATTACTGATCAAATGTAGCCAGCCTAAAATGGCCTTTTTTCTTCCTGATATTTGTTAGACACTGATGTTTGTTTTCTTATGACACTTAACAATGACTGCTTTAAATAATAATTACTGATGTAGAGATCTTTTTTAAAAATTTTATTTCTATTTATTTTTTAATTTAAATTAAATTGATTAACATATAATGTATTATTTGTTTCAGAGGTAAAGTTCAGTGTTTCACCAGCCTTATGTAATACTAAATGTTCATTACATCATGTGCCCTCCTTAGCGTCCATCATCCAATTACTCCATCCCTCCCCTCAAGCAACCCTCAGTTTGTTTCCTATGATTGTTTCTTATGGTTTATCTCCCTGTCTGATTTTGTCTTGTTTTCTTTTCCCCTCCATTCCCCTATGATCCTCTGTTTTGTATCTTAAATTCTACATACGGGTGAGATCATATGTAATTGTCTTTCACTGACTGACTTATTTCGCTTAGCATAATTACCCTCTAGTTCCATCCATGTTGTTGCAAATGGCAGTATTTCATTTTTTTAATGACTGAGTAGAATATATACCACATTTTCTTTATCCATTCCTCTGTCAATGGTCATCTGGGCTCTTTCCATAGTTCGGCTATTGTGGACATTGCTGCTATAAACATTGGGGTGCAGATGTCCCTTTGGATCACTACATTTGCATTTTTGGGGTAAATACCTAGTACCCTATGACCCAGCAATTGCACTACTATTTTTAAATTTTTTTTAAAGATTTATTTGTTTGAGAAAGAGAGGCCATGAGTAGGGGGCGAGGCAAAGGGAGAGGGTGAGAGAATCCTAAGCAAACTCTGCTTTGAGAGCAAAGCTTGACATGGGGCTCAAACTCATGAGCCTGAGATCAGGACCTGACCCAAAACCAACAGTCAGATGCTTACCTACTGTGCCACCCAGGCACCCCCATAGAGATCTTTTCTAAGAGGTTGTGAGGTACTCAGCTACAAAGCCAGTGTTCTACTCATGCATCCTTATAGCACTGAGCCCAATATAAAACATTAAAAAAATGTTTTCAATAACCATTTGGTGAATTAAGGTATCATTTACCTTTTTAATATTCATCATTGTCCTACTATTTCAGTTATCTCTTAGAGATTTTTTCTTCATTAAATCTTTAAAGAATTGTCAAATTTTGGGTAATTTGTGGCTCAAGAATACTTATTAGACCATTGCAGAGTGATATCACTTTGGGTATTTTTATTATTATTATTATTATTGTTGTTGTTGTTATTATTTAGAAAATTAGCTCAACTGATTAACAGCAGAAATGTCCTTTAATGTATCAGAGATTGACAAATCTATACACATTAAGTAAAAAAACAATCTGAGGCATTGCTAGTTAATATTTCATATTTTTAAAATATCTAGGTTATTTTTGATCCCAAACCTTCTAAACATGTAAGACTCTATTGTATTATTGAACGAGTGTCCTTTTCTTTAGAAGAATATGTTCAGCAGTGCCTCAAATAATGTATAATATCTCATTAGAGTTATTGCAGTGACAAATGAATTATGCCATTGAAAAACCTGGAATGAGAAACATCAAGGAAGAAAAAAAAAACAACTCATCTTGCTTGAGATTAGGTAAGCATAAGGCATATATGATGGCTTTCAGTGATACTGCTCAGGAAAATCCTGCTTTGCACTAGATAGAATGAAGAGAGGTTAACACATTTTGAGGGAAGGAGAGAGGAAGAGAAAAGAGCATTTGAGGAAAGTGAAGAAGAAATTTTGGGAATTAAATGGAAAAATGCCATGTGGAAAGAAACATACCCATGAAATATAAATGCACAAAAGGGCCCCAAATAGGAGGATCATCCCTGGATTGCATCTTTAAGAGAGATTTAATGCCTATCAGTGTGAAGTTTAAAACTATTACTTGTACATTTATTTAACTGTTAATCTTAAAAAGAAATTAAAAACCTTTAAATACTAATTTTTTATGATTACTTTCCTTAAAGTTTTCCTCAAGGATTTCTGTTTTCACTTTGGTTAGTTTTTAATGAATTAATTAAATATAAGGATTGCCTTTCCATTCTCTTCTTGCAATACTCCTGGCTATTTGAAAAAAGAAAGCTTGATCTGTCTACTAAAAAAAAACACTTGTTGGGATGTCTGGGTAGCTCATTTGGTTGAACGTCCAGCTCGTGATTTCAGCTCAGGTCTGATCTCAGGGTTGTGAGAGTGTTGGGCTCTACATTAGGCCTGGGGTCTGCCTCAGAGTCTTCTCTCTCTCCCTCTCACTTCACCCCTCCACTGCCCACCTCTCTCTCTCAAAAGAAAAGACTTGTGATGAGCACTGGGTGTTATATGTAAGTGATGAATCACTAAATTTTACTCCTGAAACAAACAATATTACATCGTGTTAACTAGAATTTAAATAAAAATTTGAAAAAAAAAAAAAGAAAAGAAAAGAAAAGAAAACATTTGTTCAATGGTCCACCTCTCAAGACTTCCAGAAGATACAAGAATAATTAAACCCATCCATTACTATAGCTGTTGTTTTCCTTCTGGCAGGTTCAATTCTATTTTTCTTTGACTGCATCTAAGTTTTCTTTTTCTTTCTTTCTTTTTTTTTTAAGATTTTATTTATTTATTTGACAGAGAGGCAGGCAGAGAGAGAGAGGGAAGCAGGCTCCCTGCTGAGCAGAGAGCTCGATGCGGGACTTGATCCCAGGACCCTGAGATCATGACCTGAGCCAAAGGCAGCGGCTTAACCCACTGAACCACCCAGGTGCCCTGCATCTAAGTTTTCTTTAAGAATTTTGAGAAATTGTACAGGAAAGGTAACTCTAGGATCCTGAGATGGCACTGATAGAAAGCAAGCCATACACAGTTTGTGTGCAAAGCCTACCAAGGAGCAGGTTCTTCATTTCTTCTGTCCTTTCTCTGAGTATACATAAAGCAAATGAATATTTTGTAGTTTCATACAGAATTTGGATAGTGGGTATGAAGCAATCTGGATAAGTGACTTTTTTATTATATTACATTTATAATTTATATGGTCCATAAATCCCTTTTTATGAATAAAAAGTTTTTTAAAATAGAAAACATTTAGGTGTTGGATTACTTTAAGCATCTGTCTATTGGAAAAATTCACTGAAATATCCCCAGTTCCCTTTATTGTAAGGATAAATACTTCTGCTCTTGAGAGATGTGTGTGTATACCTTCAATAGTAATAATCAGCTGTGTTTTTAACCCTGATTAAATAATTCATTATTCCTTTTTTTTAAGGGCACATGTATGTATCTATTCACTCTATAATACATAAAGGTAGAATAAAAACATATAGTGTTCTTAAGCTATATTTCTTCAAAATATTTAGGGGAAAACTACATGCAGTTTTTTAAAAATAAATGTCTTGTCTGGTCTCAGTCTGGTCTTATCTGATCTCAATCTGATCAATGTTGAATTTATTCGGAATGGTCTTTAGAGATTTTGCCTAAGCCTAGAGAAAATATAGCTGTTCTACATGGGTTTAAACTTTGAATTAAGCCTCACAAACAGTAAGACTGAAATAGCAGAGTTAAATAACTAGAGAAATCAATGATATTTGCATAAAATGAATTAGAGTGTTTTGAATTTTATATTACTTCAGTACAAGAAAATATACATACAGAAGCCGTTCCACTAGTATTTCCTATATACTTTATTTCCTGCTCAGTCTCTGAGGTTTGCTTACTGTTCAGTCTGCAAATAACTAATGACATGGATGATCAATACATTTTGTCAGTGATGTATTGAAAACTTAATTCATTTTATTCCTATTACAAGCTTTCGCCTTCCATTAATTTCAATAAAATATCAATAGAGGAAGAAAATCAGACAATTTGATATGTTAGGGAAAGCCAATTAATAGAAGGAATGGTGTATTAAAATCTTCCTAAATAAATGAATCTAGGTAAGAGAAAAAAATGAAATCATAAGAAAAACAGATATTTATGTAACAAGTTTTTATAGTACTATTCTATTACTATTTACAGTATTCTACTGTATACTGTTCTACTATATACTAATATATACTACGGTATACTACTACTAAAATATACTTTATAATATTGTATACTGTTCTATATATACTAATACTATTCTATTCTATTTACAGTACTATTTTATTAATACACGTGGGGCTTTCCGATTTAAAAACTATTATTTGGAGAGTAAAATTTCTAATTTTATTTATTTTTTTATTTCAACTTTTTATTGGCATGATATATATTCAGAAAAGTCTCTAAAGCAACGTTATACACTATTGCAAAGCCGATCAGTACCTGTGCCTCCACATTCAGGACAGGAAATAGATCTTGACCCTCTTAATCACCACCTGTGCCTTGGCCTCCCAAGTTAATTTTTATGTTGACTTTAAGTTTACTAATTTAATGTTATTAATTTCCTTCTTTATAATTTTAACTCTCAAGGGTGTATCCCTAACAATGTCTAGGTGGCCATATTTTGAAGAAATGGAATCATCCGCTCTGCATCCTGGCCTCCTACACTCAGCATCATACTTGTGATATGGAAGCATGTGTGCAGCTGTATTTTGATGCCTTTCATTGCTTTAAAAGTCTTTATCATGTGGCTACTTCACAGTTTTTAAATATGTTCTGTTGGTGGACATTTGAGCTGTCTCTGGGTTTGATCTTCCTGTCTCTTGGGTATACACTTAGATGTGGAACAGCTGGGTACGTGTATCTTCAGCTTTAGTCGATAACGCCAAACTTTCCAGAGTAGTAGAACTGTGCACTCCCACCAGCCATTTAATATTTTCCTCATTACTTCACCTCCCTACCAACCATGGTATCTGTGAGGTTTTTAAACTCTAGCCACTCCAATTGGTGTGCTCTGGTATCCCAGTGTACTTTTAATTTGCATATCTGACTAATTAGGTTGAGTTCCATTTGCCCATCTGTGAAATATTTGTTTAAATCTCTTGCCATATTTTTCTACTGGATTCTCTTTCTTTCCCCCCTCTATTGATTATGATTGATACACACATCTGCACGTATAAAAATCCTGTGTTTGTTCTATCTGATGCAAATATTTTCTCTTAGTGTGTGGCTTTACTCTCTTCATGCTGTCTGCTGGGAACATAAAGAATTAATTTTTATGTGATCCAATTTATCAGTCTTTTTCTTCATGGGTATTGCTTATTGTGTCCTGTTTATGAAATCTTTTTCTGCCCTATCCTATACTTTCCTATATTATGTTCTAGAAGCTTTATTGTTTTGCCTTTTACATTTGCTCTATAGTTTACCCAGAATTGATTTTTATGTATTATGTGAGATGTCTAGTTTCATTTTATTCCATGTGGATTTTAAATTGTCCTAGAATCATTTATTGAAAGAGACTGTCCGCTCCCCACTGTATAAAATAATATGAAGTGATAAAAATCAATTGTCTGTATATGTATGCATCTGGTAATGAACTCTCCATTTCATTCCATTTGTTCACTTGTCTGTCCTTGTGCCAATCGTTTTAATTGTATTTTTGTGATAACTCTTGATATCCCATAGAGCAAGCCTTTTTGCTTTGTTCTTCCACAGCCGCGTCTTATCTATTCTTGGCTCTTGCATTTTCATCTTTTAGTGTCAACTTGTCAAATTACACACACACACTTCGCAAAGTTGTGATTTTTACTTGGAGTCATTCAATCACTAGAGCAAATTGAAGAGAATTGATGTCTTAAAATCTTGAGACCTCAAATCCATGAATGTGATCTCTCTCTCTCTAGTTTTTTAGATCTTCTTTGTTTTCACTCAACATAATGTTGTATTTTTCTGTGAAGAGGTCTTGTGCATTTTTAGGAGATTTAATCCTTGTATTTTATTGGTTTTCCTACTGTTGTAAATAGCATGCTTTACAGACATTTATCTAACACTCTTATAATGTATCTCACATCTTTGTAAATCTTTGTAGAATTATTTTATATACCCTATGTATCTAAATTCAGTACTTTAATTATATGCTTTGTCACTACCCTCTGATATATGGATTTTGGCTTCTAGCAACAAACTAATTTTGGCTAAGTTATGCGAAGGAGAATTTACAAGAAGAATGTAGGTGAAATTACAGATTTCTGGGCTTCTGGAGATCTGTTTTGGAAACAACTGAGAACCAAAGCAGCCCCAAAGTCCTTGGAGCATGAACTAGAGTTTGAAAGTATGATGCCTTTGTGACAGCTTTCCTATCCCTCTTCTTGTTTATGCTCGCATCTTTTCCTCAGTTGCAATATTCAAGGCACAGAGAATTTACTTCACCAAACTTTGATCACTTCCTGATTCTCTTTGTGTTGAGGAGAAGGGAAATTTGGTCCTTGGACTTATTTAGTGTAGGGAGCAGTTTCTGAGAATTGTCTTTCCACTAATGCTACACACATTGGGAAAGAGAGAGCAGAATATAATTCCTCAAAAGAAAATTGGGTGCTTTTAAGAAGAAGGTTTGAATGCTGAGAGCAAAACCAACAAATAGTCACTTCTCTTCAGGAAGATAATAGATGACAGTTTGTTGTCTATCAGGCAGTTCTTTCTAAAGTTTGTTAGTAAATGCTTTACAAAGTGTGGATATATACTGTAACAGGGTTTCTGAAGCATGATTGTTGTTGTTATTCTCTAGTGTCTCTCCCTCCTTGTCCTTCCTCCTCCCCTCCTCCCTCTCCCCCTCCCTCACCCACACCTCTTCCTCCCACCCCTCCCTCCCTTCTCCCTTCTCCTTTTTTCTCTTCCTCTATCTGTATCCCACTGTTATCCCTTATTGATTTTAATCTGTCAAAACATGATAATTTATAACAAAAAGGTTTAGTGAAGCAGAATGTTAGAGAATTAGGAAATCAAGTCTTGGTCTAATCATTTATATTTCTTTCTTTAGAAATTTGTATTATTAAGCAAACTAAGAGAAATGTACTCTATAACTTAATTTCTCCAGGAGTTAAAAATAAAGCATATAACATTTTATTTATCTAATACCACCATCATCATCATCATTATTATTACAGAGCAGTGAAGTTCAGGTAGTTGGTATTTAACCCTTTTTCCATTCTAGAGATGCCTCCAAATTCCAGCATGTTACTCACAAAATGAGTAACTTGCTGTGTAGGTTTTTCCAGGTGTTTTAGGCTTGTGGAGATTAATTACTTTTGGGGTAATGTTTACATATGTACAGGACTAAATGTTACAGTGACATGGTAGTCTACTCTTCTTTAAAGAGACTTCTGAGATCTTTTAGTTCAATCCCTACATAATGAGGGGACTTGGCTTATATCTCTGGAATTTAATATGTAGTATCCATTGAAAGTTTCCTGGGATAAAGAATGATACTCTTTGAAACAATCTTCTCTGTTATTGGACAGTGCTAAAATCACTTTCTTCATCAATTCTTTAAGATTCAGTGACACCAGTTACTTTTGATCTATTCTTTTACAAATGCAATTTAAACATTTTTTTAATAAGTCGTGTTTCTTTTTTTATAATCAGTGTTTTTTTTTTTTTTAACTATGCCGGTAGTAGAAAATTTTATGAAATAAAAAGTGTAATTTTAGAAGTGTCTTATACCACTAAAGTAATTCTTTCTTTACACAATTAATGCATATCTAAGTTCAGCCTCCTAGAGCAAGACAATGTGTCTGTTTACTCTTTCTTCACATAAAAGCACTGCAGGTGTTTGAACACAGCCATCATGTCCTCATTGTTTTTCTCCCTTTCTTACTGTGCCGTGTATTTTCAGTTGTTAAAATAAATATTTTAAGTGTATATAAGACATCTTTAAAAGAGAAAATAAAACTGCTTAATGTTTTCATGGAAACACTTGTATGACATTTGTGCAATTTGATTTTATTACCTAAATTAAGGACAGTACTGAATAGGCTTGCTTGACATTCTGAATCACATCTCAGCTAATACTGAGGTTTTAGGTGAAACCTCAGTATGAATACCTGTAGGTACCATTTATTTACACAAATGGCATTTTTGTTTGGGACACTGATTCGATAAAAAAGAAACATAATGTTGTTATTAAAATGTTATATGCTTATATTGTTAAAGATTTCTACATAACGGAACTGGTTATCATAATTCTCCTTTTATGATAGCATTACTTTAATTTGTAAAAACACTGCATTGAAAGATCCCGAAAGTGCCTGTGTTAGTACATGCATCACCTCTTTAATGAATAAAAGAAGTGTCCTTTCAAGGTCGCATGCATGTAATCTAGTTCCCATGAAAATAATTAATAGCAAATATTATCAACTCTTCTAATTAAGAAAGAGGTTCTTCCTGAGAAGACTTAACACAGCAATAGAATGAAGAAAAAAAAAAATGTAAGCCCATGATTGTGTCATTGAGATGTATTTCTTAATATTTCCCCCTAACTTGTATAATTTATAAGAAAATGATTATAATATGTAACTACTCAGTAATGTGTTTTTAAAAAACAATAATGTATCTTTGTATTCATAGAGCTATCCTTTAATAAAAAATAACTGCTTATTGTTTCATAGCTTGGGTGTTCTAAAAATTATTTTATCCATTGCTCTTCTAATGAATATGTAAGTCTTTTGATTATTTATAACAAATAATGTTACAAAGAATTTCTTTGCAAGTGGATGTGAATATATCTATCATCGATTCCTTGAACTGGAAATATTGGGTTCAGAGTATGTGATTTTGGTTATTGACATACAAACCCACATTGTTCTCTAATGACATTGTGATTTCCATTCACATCAGGTACATGGCTTTGGAGCATTACCTTCTTCGCATTCTCTCTGATAATGAAGAATAATTACAAGATTTTTAATTTGGGCAGATTGATAGCCAAAAAACATTTCATTTTAATTTTTAAATTTTTTTAGTTAAGGAAGTTGTAATTTGGGACCATTTGAGTATCTTTTCCTATGGATATCCTTTCCTCACTTTTATTTTTATTTATTTTTAAAATTTTATCATATTTAAATATAATTAATTAACATATGGTATATCATTCATTTCAGAGGTAGAGTTTGGTTATTCATCTATTGCATATAACACCCAGTGCTCCTCACATCGTATGCCCTCCTTAATGTCCATCACCCAGTTACCCCATCCCCCTACGCATCTCCCCTCCAGCAATCCTCAGTTTGTTCCCCGTAGTTAAGAGTTTCTTAAGGCTTGTCTCACTCTCTGATTTCATCTTATTTTATTTTTCCCTCTCTTCTCCTATGATACTGTGCTTTGTTTCTTAAGTTTCACATGAGTGAAATCATATAATTGTCTTTCTCTGATTAACTTATTTTGCTTAGCATAATACCCTCTAGTTCCATCCATGTCATGGCAAATGGTAAGATTTCATTTTCTGATGGCTGACTAATATTCCATTAAATATATATATTTACCACATCTTCTTTTTTCTTTTTTTTTTAAAGATTTTATTTATTTATTTGACAGACAGAGATCACAAGTAGACAGAGAGGCAGGCAGAGAGAGAGGAGGAAGCAGGATCCCCACGGAGCAGAAAGCCCCATGTGGGGCTCGATCCCAGGACCCTGAGATCATGATCTGAGCCGAAGGCAGAGGCTCTAACCCACTGAGCCACCCAGGTGCCCCTACCACATCTTCTTTATCCATTCATCTGCCCATGGACATCTGTGTTCCTTCCATAATTTGGTTATTGTGGACATTGCTGCTATAAACATTGCAGTGCAGGTGCCCCTTTGGATAACTATGTTTATATCCTTTGGATAAATACCCCATGGTGCGATTGCTGGGTCATAGGGTAGCTGTATTTTTAACTTTTTGAGCAAACTCCTTACTGTTTTCCAGAGTGACTTGCATTCCCATCAACAGTGTAAGAAGGACCCCTTTCTCTGCATCCTCACCAACCTTTGTTCTTTCCTGACTTGTTAATTTTAGCCATTCTGACTGTGTGAAGTGGAATCTCATTGTGGTTTTGATTTGAATCTCCCTGATGCCAAGTGATATTGAGCATTTTTTCATGTGTCTATTGGCCATTTGTATGTCTTCTTTGGAGAAATGTCTGTTCATGTCTTCTGCCCATTTCTTGGCTGAATTATTTTTTCTTTGGTTGTTGAGTTTGATATATTCTTTATGGATTTTGGGTAATAACCCTTATCTCACAAGACATTTGCAAATATCTTCTCCCATTCCGTAGGTTGTCTTTTGGTTTTGTTGATTGTTTCCTTTGCTGTTCAAAAGTTTTTTATCTTGATGAAGTCCCAGTAGTTCATTTTTGCTTTTGTTTCCCTTGCCTGTAGAGACATGTCTAGCAAGAACTTTCTGTGCTCGAGGTTGAAGAGGTTGTTGCTTCTCTAGGATTTTGATGAATTCCTGTTTCACATTTAAGTCTTCCATTCATTTTTAGTTTATTTTTGTGATTGGTGTAAGAAAATGGTCCAGTCTTTCCTTATTTTTAGTTGTTTTATTATTATTGATTTCTTATTGGAACCCTTTTAAAATTAAGGTTGTTATTTTTTGTCTATTATGTATGAGATGAATATCTTATTCCAGTGTGATATTGGTTCTTTAACAATAGTTTGTCTAAGTATTTTTTGCAAATGACTTTTTTTTCTATTATTAATCTGTCAGTCTTTTATAATGTATGATTTTCTGTTATGTTTATGGCAACCATTTCTTTTTAAAGATTTATTTATTTATTTGAGAGAGAGAAGGGGTGGGGGCAGAGGGAGAGAAGCAGACTCTCGGCTCAGCACAGAGCCCCAGGCAACTGGACCTGAAAACCCGAGCCTGAAGACCTGCTCTCAAATCAAGAGTCCAATGCTTAGCCACTGAACCACCCAGGTGTACCTATACCAGCCTTTTTAAACCCAAGATTATAAACTGTTGTTCTTTATTTCTCTTATTGATAATATTTCTTTTTTAACTGGATATCAAAATGGGAAAAAAACAATATAGTAATTGTTAATATATATTATGGAGTGCTTACTGTGTGGCAGGCTCAGATCTTTCCCTGAGATCTTTGCACTCACTAATCCATTTAATCTTCAAAAGTATCTGATAAGGTAGGTTTTTCATCACTCTGGATAAGGACAAAGAGATGAAGAGCTCACTCAGCAGGTATGTGATGAGTCAGGCATCAACCCTTTGCAGTCTGCATCTTCAACCTGTTCAGTAAACATAACGAATTACTCACTAATACAAGCAGGTTTAATCATGTACTATATGTTGGCTAACTGAACATAATAAAAAAAGAATTATATTTTAATATATCTTTGTTTCTAGCACTATTGGATTGCATTATGTGAAGGAATATGATAGAAGTTTAAGTGCTTCCCCCTTTCACATGGAATTCAGAACTAAGAAAGTTGAATAGTAACTTAAAAACAATGGAAAACAAATAAGATCAAGCAGTCAGAAAACAAATGGTATACTTCAGAAATGAGAAGCTCTTGGTCATAAAATTCACAGATTATGTAGCATGAGGTTTTCAGTTTTAGAAGTCCTCCTTACCTCTCTCTAAAAAATCAAAAATATGTGGAGTCACAGGACAGCTTTGGAAGAACAGAGGACACTGCATTTCTGAGAGAAAAAGAAAAAGAATCTCTTCAAATAAAAAAAAAAATACAGTAACTCAGTCTAATACATTATGGCACCTAAGAGGTCATCTGAAACAATCATTTTGTTTTAATAAAGAAGAAAAAAAGCTTTACAGAGGAAAGTGATGTCACTTGGTAGCAGTTCTGGGACTAGAACTCTGTTAGCTAGCTCCTAAATTAGTATAATTTCTACTACCTTCAAGTTTTTCTGCTGCATATCCTTTATAATGTAATAGCTTTGATTGAAATAATTTTTAAACTGCTAATTAAGCAGTGACCCACCTTGATATTTTAAGCAACATGTTTATGCTCATATTAAATTACAAGAAGTGTGTAGCTTCAAGAGAGGGGGTGGGGAACCCAACCCTGACCTTGTGAAGTCCTTCCTGTATGGATTTGGTAGAAATTTCCAACTCAGTTTCATCTTCTATATTTAGATACCTTAATAACATTCAAGGTTATCATAGGAAAATACTTCTGGCAGTGTTTCTTTTCTTTCATATGTTATTTTTTTACTGTATTAGGAAATAGAAAACAAAAAACAAATAGAACAGATGAAATCCAGAACATCCAATTAAACAATATTTATATGGTTAGAGAGGATCTTGGCTATTATGCCAGATATAATTATTTCTTAACTTTAATATTTCCTTTTACTTGGATGATGCCAGAGGGTAGCATTTATTCAAGCAAAAGGTACAATGTATAAAATAAAATATCTACTTAAAAATATATACAGAAGTTAATTGTATTTTTGTCCTTCAGTGTTAGGTTAGTTACAGAATGGTGGCCATTATATTTAGTGTTCCTGCTCACATCCTCTGAAGGATATATCCAGTGCTGGTAACTCCTTTTAACATAGTTTCTCACAGACTTTAATGAAATATTTTTTGTTCCCTTCTGTTGGGGCTTTAGGAGGGGAATCCTCTGACTAAAATATTCTTATAATACACTTCAGCTTTTTGGTCTTTTGTATGAAGAGGCCATGTAGTTATTTTATGAAATAATCTGTGTCTTCAAATAAATAAAGAAAGCTGCATTCATTCAGTCTTCATGCATTCAAATATTCATTTCTTTTTGTCTGTGGCAGTGATTTTCATAATGATCAAGGAGAAGAAAGAGAAGGAAAAAAGGGTAGACTGACAAAGAATGAACAAAGATTCAATCCAGAGCAGTCTCTGGAGTCAGGCTGCCTACGTTCCACCACTTTGCTGGTATAACATTTGTCAAATTATTTAACCTGTTTTTCATTTTGCTCATCTTTAAAAGGGGGACAAAATAGTGCAGTAGAGAAAGAGATGTTAATTAATGTGACTATTTTTATATCTTTGTTTCAAAGATTTTGCTTTTGTTTTTATTTTAAATGTCTTCTTTTCAATAACTGCCCTTAAATTGTGTTTTGTGGAAAATGACATGACATCTTACAATGGAGGATTGTCTACAAAAATAATATTTATTAATTTTATACTGTTTAGAGTTTTCAAAATGTTGTTCTAAATGTGGAATTGTTGAGTCTTATTACAATTTTCTATCATCGCCATCATGGTCATTAATCTCCTCATATAGACAAAGCCTCCTATTCTAAGGTACTCAAAGAGCAGGCTGAATGGGAAATGAAATATGGATCAGTAAATTCCGCTCTTTTCACTTGATATTATCTTGCCTAGGACCTAGGTACTTGATGGGAATAGAGAAAATGGGGATTTAAGAATATGTTAAGGGGGTGCCTGGGTGGCTCAGTGGGTTAAGCCTCTGCCTTCAGCTCAGGTCATGATCTTAGGGTCCTGGGATCAAGCCCCACATCTGACTCTCTGCTCAGCGGGGAGCCTGCTTCCCCCTCTCTCTGCCTGCATCTCTGCCTATTTGTGATCTTTGTCAAATAAATAAATAAAATCTTCAAAAGAAAAAAGAATATGTTAAGATAAAGAAGCAATTACTCTCATAATTGTTGGCTAATAATGCTTAGTCTTTCTTCTTTATTTTGCCAAAAAAAATGCAAAGGAAATTATGAAATGAGACTATATCTGTCATTCTTAACTGACAGCAAACTGCTTGTAATCTTTAAGATCTTAATAAATTTTATGTAAAGTAGGTAAAATATTAAGTGAAGAGTAGTAAAAAAGACTTGGTGCAAAGTTAGACACTCTTAAACTGTAATAAAAAATCTGAAAACTATGAAGGATTCAGAGCTAAAGAGTTGTTTACTACTCATTCATGAGGAAAGCCAATATGGGATGAAGAAGTTATGTATGGTGTATCTACCTATCTATCTATCATCTATCTATCTATCTATATGGTTAAATGTGTGCATTCATGTGTTTGTATAATTGTTTTCCAAGTTCAGATAGTGATTATTTTAGAAATTACTCTTGATTATACTCAGATTTTAATTTTTTAACATTATTATAAATTATATTGTTTCTTTTCTATACCTTTATGAATTTTCTTTAATGATTATATTTAACTCTTCCAGTAGCTTTATGCATTTATTGAATATTTTAAGTAACTACACTGCACCATATGGAATGCAAAAGTGAATAAATCACATTCTTAGTTGGAAATTGATATTATCGAACAGAGAAGTATGCTAATCTGGGTTGCCTGATTGTGTCCATGCCCTCAATATATAGACCAAATAACTTTCACTGAGATACTGGATAGTAAATTATTCTAGATATGTAAATACTCTATTTGTATAGAAGTCACATTCTGACAGCTCTAGCAGTTAAAGCAAATTCACTAAGAAAGTAAATGAAAACAATTTCTTACTGGAAAACACACTGCAAAAGTCCATAGAGGATTATAATAGGATTAGAACCACCCATTGTGGCAGGGAATATTTTTAAAATTTTGTGTAAAGTTATGTTACCTAATTTAGTGATTTTTACCTCACAAACTATTAACAGCATGGATTAGCGTTACTAAAAATGGAAAACAATGTGTCATCATTCTTAATGAGGAAGAAGACACAAGAAGCAACATGCCCAGAAATAAAGCAAATGTCCTTATTGATCTCGCTAACTCCTGAAGGCATGACTTTATAATTACGTAATTTAGAAATCAATATTTCTAATGACTGTATTATCAAGAGAAAAGATAAATTATATTTTGGTGTTCCCTGTTTTAAAGATATGGGAAAGCTTATGCTTTAACATTTTTCTCAACAATAACTAGTAATTTTTAAAATAATGTTTTATTGAATAAAGGGGTAAATTTAAACTTATGTGCAAACAGAATTTCCATGATGACTGTTAGTTACTGAGTGTTTCTCAGTTGACTCATTTTTCATTAAGTTTTCTATTCTAATTTTTAGTTTTAATAAAACAATTACCCAACATAAAGTATCAAGACAGCTAAAACCATTCTATTATTTACTGCCAGCTTCCTGATTCTTGTGCTTTTATTCATTTCCCACAAATCATATCAACTTATAAAAGAGAATAACATTTCATGAATATTAATTCTTACTCTTCCTGCCTTCCAGAGCAGGAACAAATACTTACCATGCTATGTCTGCTGTATTCAAAGTCTTTACTAAATATTTTGCAAAACCAGTGCCCTCGTACAGTTTATAGCTATGATACTGTAAGGATGTGCTAAATAAAGTAACACAGCATAAGTAGTACAACTTTAGACAACTTATTTTTCATTTCTGTGCCTTAGTTTCCCCATTTGTAAGACAAGGATAATTAAAGCCCTCACTCAATGGGACTTTATGAGGCTTGGATGAAATAATTGACAGACTTAGAAAAGTAAGTGACAGGGGCACCTGAGTAGCTCAGTCAGTTAAGTGTCTGTCTTAGGCTCAGGCCATGATCCTTGGATCTTGGGATCAAGCACCACAGCAGGCTTCCTGCTCAATGGAAAGCCTACCTCTCTCTCTCCCTCTGCTGCTCCCCATGCTTGTGCTCTCTCTCTGTCAAATAAATAAATAAAATCCTAAAAAAGAAAAGAAAAGTAAGTGGCATACACTGACTGCTTAGTAAGTTAATAAAATGAGTGTATTATAATGGCTTAGAAGAAGGAAGTTACATCTATCTTCTTTAGCCTTCATGAAACATATAGTAACTGAGATGGACCTTAAAAATGTGATTTTGGCAAGTAAAGAAGGCAAGGCTCTAGAAAAGGCTGTTTCAAATGGAGAGAACCATTGCTCACAGATGGGACTTCATGTTGTTTCACTGGTATGAAAAGTAAGCATGAAGGAATAGGATCAAACTAGCTGAAAATGTTATGTTAGGGACAGGGAGTGGGAAGCCCACTAGGCCAGTCTAAGAAGTATTTACTTAATTTAGAAATTGCAAAAATCAAAAAGGAGTAAGTCTGATATGATTAAAATTTTATCATAGAAAATCATAGGAAAAAAATGTATAGTATAGTTTGTTTAACAAAAGAGATGTTACTACAAAAAAAAATTGACCAAATAAAGCAGTAAGTTAGTGGTAATAAGATTGGGAAAGATGGAGTTATGCATGAAAGTTAGAAAACTAAATTTGTTCAGGTTGAGTATCTGCTAGATTTTAATCCTAATGTGGGTTGTAGGATGACTAAGAAAAATGCTTGGAATAAACCAAAACAAATTTTCCAACCATGATAGCATAATTGGGGCTGGAGTAGCTGTGTGTCAATAAATCACTAGAACACTGGATAATATAGAATAGAATGCAATGAGGAGAGCCCTGTGATCACTTTGGCTTTTTCCCTGAAAATATTTTCCAGCCGTGATGCAAGAAGGAGCCAAAGCAGAGTCTAGTAGTCTCTTTTGTTGAGGTGTCATAAATAGAATTTGGAGGTCTAGATTGCTGGAATTTGCAAGGTACGAGGGGGCGTATGGAGAAAAATCTTCAGAATTCTGATTAGTGGTTTCATTTGGGTCTGTCATTGAATACTAAGCCGGCCAGTTATAGAGGAAAATTCCATGAGGCTGATTAGGGAATGAATAGGGAGTTATAATACGATCAATTTTCACGGATCATCCAAGGCTAGGTATTTTCAGCTCTAACAGGCTAGAATAAGGAGAGTTGTTTGAACACCTAAGACATTCATAAAAGATCACATAAGGGTGACGCCTTAAAAATGGATGTAAATTTAGCAGAGAATAAAGGTTACACTGGACCTGTGCATGCCCACCCCCAAATAACAGCCCTAAAACAGGTCTCAAAAGGAGCAGCCTGGTCTGCACATAATTGCCTATTAATAGAATAGTCTAACACTTTTTAAAAATTCAACAAAATGCAGTACTCAATAATATAAGATTCATGATATCCAAAAATAAACAAAAAAATCATTAAATATGCAAAGAAAAACATAACTCTTAATTTCCTTAGGAAAAATCTGATAATAGAAAGTAATATAGAAATTACAGAGATGTGGAAGGGGCACCTCAGTGGCTCATTTGGTTAAGCTCTCACTCTTGATTTTGGTTCTGGTCATGGTCTCAAAGTTGAGAAATCTAGCCCCCCCCACCATGGGTCTCACTGCTGGGCTTGGAGCCTACTTAAGATTCTTTCTCTCCCTCTGCCCCCCACCGCCCAAAAAACTAAAGAAATTACAGAGATGTGGAAATAGCAGAAGATGACTTAAATCATTTATATTAAACATGCTCAGGATTTAAAGGAAAAAAATGAAAATAATAGCAATACAAATGGAGGCTATGTAAGAAAATTAAATTGAACTTTTAGAGCTGAAATATAGAAGACCTGAAATGAAAATTCAATGCATTAGATTAATAGTTTAGAGTAGAAAAAAAATCAGTGAATTTGAAGACCTAGAAATAGAAACTATCAAAAGTAAAGCACAGGGCGCCTGGGTGGCTCAGTGGATTGGGCCGCTGCCTTTGGCTCAGGTCATGATCCTAGGGTCCTGGGATTGAGTCCCACATCGGGGGGGGGGGGGTCTCTGCTCAGCAGGGAGCCTGCTTTCCCTTCTCTCTCTGCCTGCCTCTCTGCCGGCTTGTGCTCTCTCTCTCTGTGTCAAATAAATAAAATCTTAAAAAAAAAATAAAAAAGTGAAGCACAAAAGTTAAAAAAAAAAAACAATATAAAAATAAAAATAGACCTTCAAGGATCTGTGGGACCTGTGGAAAATATCATGGGGTCTAAGGAGGAGAGGGGGAAGAGAAATTTTTGAAAAAGCAATGGTCCGATTTTTCCAAGTTTGATTAAAATTATAACCAACAGATCCACAAATATCAGATAACCTAAACCAGGATAAAAATAAGGAAAGCCAAAACAAGCTACATCATAAGCTAATTGCTAAGAATCAGGATTAAAGAGAATGTCATAAAAGCAGTAAGAAAAAAAAGGCATGTCATATTTTGGGAGGGTGGGGAAATATCAGAATTATTGCAGATATTTCATCATAAGTAATTAAAGATAAAAGATAGGGGATTTTTTTTTTTTAAGAATGCTGAAGAAAAAAAAAAATCTAAAATAAATCTAGATTTCTATATCCAGCTAAAATTTCCTTCAAGATGAAGGTGAAATGTAATTTTTCCCCCCAGAGAATTTATCACCAACAAAACTGCATTACCAGAAGTATTATAGGAAATTTCAGGCTAAAGGAAAGTGATATTACATGAATCTAAACAGAGAAGATTATCTAAACAAATCTTCAACAAATTAAAGATTGCTGGTATTGTGACAGATATGTGTATATATGTAAGTGGATTATTTTCCCATTATAAAATTAAAAAATATAGTTGACTATTTGAAGTAAAATAATAATAACATATTGTATGATATGTAACACTTGTAATAGTCAAAGATGTGATAGCATCCTTCTATAAAGTTTTTGCTTTATAAAGTAATAAGGTATTTTTTGAAAGTATGGTGATCATAAGTACGAGATGTATATACATATTATAAACCATAAAGTAACCATAAAAATACCCGGAATAGGTGCAATTAATAGGCAAATGATTAAAAATAAGTTGGAGGGGTGTCTGGGTGGCACAGTCATTTGGGTGGCTGGCTCTTGATTTCAGCTCAAGGATTCTCTCTCTCCTCCTTCTACCCCTCCCTCCACTTTGTTCTCATTCTCTCTCTCTCTGAAATAAATAAATCTCTTAAAAAAAATAAATAAAAAGGCATAATGTTCAATTAATCAAAAAAAATAAATAGAAAAAATAACAAATCAGACAGAAAATAAAAAGATGATTTTTAAGCCTAAACTATTGATAATTACATTAAATCTAATAAAGGTCAATATACAAAAAAATTATGCTTTTTATATATAATAAGACACATGAAATACTTAGGTATATACAGAACAAAATACGTGCAAGATCCGAGCAACAAAAACTAAAAATAATTGATAAGAGAAATTATATAAGACCTAGGAGAATAGGAAGCTATTTCATGTTCATTGTTTGGATTGCTCACTATTAAGATGTGAGTTCTTAATGACATTGTTAGATTCAGTGCAATCCCAGTCAAAATCTCATCAGGCATTTTTTATAAAATTGACAGGCTGATTGTAAAATTTATATGGAAATATCAAGTACCTATAATAACCAAACCAATTTTGAAAAAGAAGAAAAATTGAAGGACTTAAATTACCTCTTTCAAGACTTATTATGAAGTCACAGGAATCAAGAACAGGTAGTATTAGTGTAAGTGTTGACATAGATATTATTGGAAGTAAACAGAGAATCCAGAAATAGAACCTGCACAATCTTGAGAAAGCAATTGAGAAAGATAATTAAAAAGTGGTACCTGAAAAAACTGGATAGTCATATGAAAAAAAAAATCAAACTTTACTTCATACATTATATAAAATTTAATTCTAAGTGGATCATAGACCTAAATATAATAGTGAAAATATAAACTTCTACAAGAAAAATTTTAGAAAAATCTTAGTGACATTAGATTTGGCAAAAGATTACTTGTAGCATACAAAAACCATGAAGTGTAAAAGTAAAAATTAAAAATATTGACAAGCAAAATCAGAAATTTTGCCTTTCAAAAGACACTTACAAAAATGAAAAGCAAACTATCATCTGGGAGTAAATATTTACAAAATATTTATCTGACTAGGAAATACATAAAAATATATAAAGAGATATTACAACTAAATAGTAAGAAAACCACCCAATTGGGCAAAGTATTTTAAAAGGTACTTAATTCATATATATGTATATATACATATGTGTCATGTATATCATGTATCTCCTATATATATGACATCTCTCATATATACATACACATACACACAAAATCTGATGCATTTCTGGCCTCTTTATTAGTGACTTTCCTGTCCCTGTCAATCAAGGGAGGTATGCCTTTTCCTAACCATCATCACATATCACATACTTAGTCACAAGTGGGCATGTCAGTGCTTCAGAGGTAGTAGAGTTCAAACAGGTCATTGATAAATGTGGTGATGTCACTGTGAGCTGAATAAAGTCCGTTTAGCAGAGCTAATACAGCCTTCATTTAGGTAAGCTCGCTTAATTTTAAAGCATACTGGGCTGTTTCCAAGATGGTGATTGATTTAAGGTAAGTGAGCAAAGTCTTTAAGATTCATGGAATGGGAAGAGAATGCTTGTGTTCCTAGTGGTGACCAGGCAAGAAGTCCACTAGATTTCCAGGATGGTTTCTTCCTTTCAACTATTTATTACAAAAACAAAACAAGAAACAAACTATTTCATATTTTCTTCCTTTTTAAGACTATTGCTGTACATGCAAAGATGAATGGTTATTTAATGGAGTTTGAATGTTGACTATAGAAAATGAAACTAAAATGTTGAAGAAAGAATAAATTATTTTCTTCAGCTCAATCTCATAGCTATAATTGATGCCATCCCTCTGTACTGAGTAATGTTCTAGGCAGAGAGATAATGTAAACTTATTGGAAGGTCAGATTCATGTTTCAAGGATCTTATGAACTCCTATGGGAATGTATTGATTCTTTAAATTAATGATATTTTCTAGATTTTTATGTTGTTAAAGTAACAGAATCTCATTCTTTAAATCTGCCCTTCCAAAGGAAATACTGTGTGGAATTTTACTGTATAAAATTAACAACAACAACAACAAGGCAAGTGGGAGGGGTGTGAACCTGAAGCTCTTCAACCTCAGAATTCAGTGTTCTTTCATTTCAGAAATCTCCGCAGAGGTCTAGAGTTTCTGCTGAGATCTCCTGACCTCCTAGGAACCTTATGGTTCATGTGCACACAATTTAAGTCAATAACAAAGATAATTTTGCAGCAGGTCTCCGTTATTTTTTCTGAAGACGTGGTCAAAACCTTACAGATGTCTAACTTGATTTTGTTACTAACTAAATGGGTTTGTTTGGATACTTTTAATGCACAAAAATCCTGCTTTTAATAACCAAAAATTGAACTAATTTCAGTCCTGTGGTAAAAATATCAGATCATCTAACCCATAATGTTATCTTCAGAATATCATTTATTCATTGCATGCCACAGTTATTTACTGACAGAGCCATTCTAAGTGCTGAGGATAAAACAGCGAATAAGATGAAGTCCATGTCCTTATTAAACTTTCATTATAGGGAAGGCGATTTAAAAAATTGACCAATTTAAAAAGTCGATAGTTAACTATGTCAGGTAAAATTGTATGTATGTGAGGACAGAGAACATTAAAGGAGTAAGTAGGGGGTTGAGGAAGCTGAGGAGCTATATTTGGACAGAGATCTGAATGAAATTGTGACACTGAATGAATCCAAGTGTTCCCTTCAAATGTTCCAGTTAGCCAACGTGAAATTCATTGGTGCATGTGATAATGGTTGTATTCAAGTAATGGGGATGGAAATCTGACTGCAGTGAATAGGAGGATAGGAGAGATGAGGAAGAAAGTAGGTATTGACATCTCTTTCAAGGGCTTTGGTTGATTAGGGCAGAAAATCAATTTTGGTTAAATAAATGATAGAAAAGTTGGGCTGGTTTTCCTGATTCATTATAATGCTCTTTTACATGGATGGCATTTCATAGATTAGTGGCTATCAAAATTTTTCTAAACATATTTTATTCATTTGACCAAATATATATCTTTCGTGGCGCTATCACACATTAACAGTTATCTTTAGAACATTACCAAATAATCTCATGAAGTTGTTAGCTTGCATATCAACAGATGATGTTACATTGAAATATGCAATGAGGATATGCTATTGCAAATGCCATGCTAGAAGGTCTAACATTTATGTTTATATATAAATGCATACATATACTGACCTTAACCTTATTATCCTTTTACTGTAGGAATAAATGAAAATAAATGGGTGCAGAAAAAAAGGGAGCATGCGACTTTCCATGAGTATTACCCAATTGATTTGTTTCGTTTTGTTTTTTTTTGTCTAAATGGTGGAACAACATTTTCCTGGGGGCAATCAGAAGGGGTTGGACTGTAAGAATTGAGATGATGGGTAGGATTTTTTTTTAAAGATTTTATTTATTTATTTAACAGAGAGAAAAACAGAGAGAGAGGGAGCACAAGCAGGGGGAGTGGGAGAAGGAGAAGCAGGCTTTCCATGGAGCAGGAAGCCCGATGTGGGGCTCGATCCCAGGACTTCGGGATCATGACCTGAGCTGCAGGCAGACGCTTAACTACTGAGCCACCCAGGTGCCCCAATGGGTAGGATTTTAATAGCCGAAGAGGTAGTGGGAAAATGATATGTTGAAACAGGGTCAGAGGTAAGGCATACACGGGAAAGTATGAGACATATTCAAGGTATGGTAAAGGATCTGACTGGATGCATGCAGAGGAGAAAGAACAAAAAAAGAAAATTAAAATGTATTGAATGTTTCTTGTGTCCTACAATTATCTCAATAAACTTGAAAAATATACCTCAGATATTTTCATTTTACTAATGAGAAAATAAAGGTGAATAAAATGTTACATCCCTAAAAAGTGGTAAATAGAATCAGCATGTTAAGCCTATCTCTCTGGCTCTGAAGTGTCTTTTCTACATCACTTTACTTTCTCTTAGATAAATCCATAAAGAATGACTGAGCTCATATTTTGGTGGGCCTTCAATGCTGAGTTAAAGAATTTCAACTTCATTTATTAAATAATAAATGTGTGATAAGAAGTGTTATTAAATAATACTGAAAGCTTTTGAATAGGCATTGGTACAATCAGAATTGTGCTTTGGAAATTTAATCCAATGGCTGAGTCTAGAACTGAGTGGTATGAAGAAGTCAGGATTGAACACACCAAGATTAAGTCAAATGTAGTCATATAAGTGGAAGGTAGTGAGAGGATGGCAGCTATGGGGTTGTGCCACTCAACTATACCTTCCAGAAAGAACCTGCTGGTCAGCTGCACTTTGGACAGTTGGTGAACAATTCCTACTGTTAGTGCTTTTGGGATCCACATTGACTTTTGAACCAAGGTCATGCTTTTCCTGAGCAGGTCTCTATCAGTGGCTGAGCATGTCAGGTGTTCTAGAGTCTGGCCATTTCTGAACAATGTGGGACTCCTGTAATAGGAAGTCCTTGCTCCAAAGCTTTCCCCTGGGTTAGCCAAGTCTTTCTCAGATCTTTACTGTGTTTTGAGGCTTTCTCTGCCCAGTCCTCCTACTTTCCTTCACTGAAATCTTTTCTTTTTCTTTTTCTTTTCATTTTTTTTTTTTTTGAGGTTTATTTATTTATTTGACAGAGAGGACACAAGCAGGGTGAGCGGCAGGCAGAGGGAGAGGAAGAAACAGACTCACTGCTGAGCAGGGAGCCCAATGTGGGACTCAATCTCAGGATCCTGGGATCATGACCCAAGCCATGCAGTCTTTTTTCTTAACATTTTCCACATCTATATGATAGTCTGAAGTCTTTCCTTACCCAGTCTTTCTTCCCCTTTTATCTTTTACAGATATTATCCCCAACAAATGTTCCTAACTCTATGTCAAAAATGTTCATTCTACAGTAGTTAATGTGGGGAAATCAAAAAGTGAAGACAGATGCTAGAGCTGCTTTGGGATGATTATGGTGATGATGATGATGATAAGATGACTTTAGCATCACTTAAATTCTTCAGCCAAAAATGCAGTTTATGAACGTGCAGTTTCTAGAGCTGACAGGGTATCCAAAGAGGTAGAATCTAGGAAAGAAAAAGTTAGTCAAAAAAAAAAAGAAAGAAAGAAAAGAGGCTCGAGGGTAGTAAGAGGAGATCTGTGTCAGCAGAGAGAAGAGTTTCATTGAGGAGGAAGGAATTGATACCATAAATGCTGCCGAGCTGACAGGGAGGGCGATTACAGCCAGAAGGTCATGTTACCTCTTTTTTGGGTTTCTGAAATATAACTTAATTCTTAATGTGAGCATAATGGGCTGCAAGCAACAGGGACTGAGAGGGGTCACTAATCTAGAATCTTGAGTTTAGAATTTAATGAGGTCAAAATCCCTGCAGCAGTAGGTATATTTTTTCTTATAAGTAATTTTGATAAGGAGTTAGTATAAGAATCATAACCAACTGTAGTTAAGACACACAGATATTCCTTACTAGAATAAATACCAGTTATCACAAGAATAGAAACTTGGAAGATACACATAACATTGAATTTGCATTAGTCTTTGTGATTCTGCCTATTCTGGTTGAAGCAAATGGAACTAAGCATAATATCTCTCTAATTTGGTTTACACCTATATTTTCTAGAGTGTGATTTTCAGATTGCTGTGACATATGCCATCTGCATTATTACAGTTATTTAAAACTGTGTTTAGAAAGGGGAACTTAGAAAAATAGGGTTTTGACTAATGGCTTTACTTATCTAATATTTAGGCCAATTAACGTTGTCATTTTCTTTAGGGGTTTTCACCACTGACCTGAAGATTTTACCATGCAAAGTTGTGTGCTCATTTTTATGTAATGTAACCATCTTAATTATGTTCTTAACTCTGTCCTTCCATGTTATTTGAAGCTAGATATTACTCATTGGGGAGGAATAGTATATTTCCAAGTAAAATTGGGCTGTAATTCCTGTACTTGCTGGGTGTATTAGGAGAACAGTTCTCCAACTGTGATATTAATATTACATTATTTATCATGAAGGAAACTTGCCGACTTATTTCAAAGGAAAGGCCAAGATTATGCCCTCTGGGGATAATAATGGCATTTATTTTTTGTATAAAAGTATTGATCTAATTATTTCCTTAATGGTACCAGGAGAAGCATATGGCTTCCTGCATTACCATTAGCATGATTCTAGTTTATGCATATAATATTAAGTTATATTTAAAACTAATGTTTAGGTCTTATAACTGAATAGTTTTATGTAAAATTCTTTTATTGATCATAAATGTCAGAATGCTGATAATGCTGATATATTTTTATGTAATATAATTTTCTCATTAATTCTACTAAAGATGTTTACAAAAACTGGACATAAAACATTAATTAGTGATTTACTAGGTTTTAGTGCAAACTAAACATTTTAATTGAAAAAAAGAAAAAAAGAACAGCTCAGGAGTACTGCATTAAACAATGGGGAATTAATAATGGCAAACAGAGGAATTTGTAGAACTGCTATTCCAAGTTCAAATTTGAGGTTGGTGGTTGGAAGGTCTCCAGTGACCAGTAGCTCTTGCTCTCTTGAAGAGTGCATTCTGGCTGTAGTGGCCACTGATGAGCATCAAGAAAAGGCTGGGTCACTTGCATCTGTTTGGCTTTATGCAGCCATTGTTTTGGTGCAGTCTTTAAATTTAGCTAGTTCCGTGAATTTTTGGTTTATTTTGTTTTTCCAGGGTAAATAATGCTATTGAACACCCTGTATATGCTTATGGACCATTTGTGTTTTTTATTTTGTAATGTCTTTTCAAATTATTTTTCCATTTGGGGGAAGAAGTTATCTTTTAATCCTTCATTTGAGTAACATTTTTATATTTATATTTTGTACAAATATTTTGTCAGGTGATTATGAAACAGTTGATTAATTTCCAAGTATCTGACAGTTCTCTGAAATAGAATTTTTAATTTAATGTTGTGGTCAAAGAATTTAAATCCTTCAAAGTCTTGGTCTCTCTTGGTATATGTTCCTTCTCAGTATTTTATTGTAGTGTTCTAAAATTGTCAATTATTTAAAGTTGGTTGATAATGTTGTTAAATCTTTTATATTCCCAGGGATTTTTTCCTTTATCAGTCACTGAGAGAGGAATTTTCAGTCTTTCAATTATAATTGTAGAACTGTCCATTTCTCACTTTAGCCATGTCAATTTGTTTTATGTATTTTGAAGTTCCACTGTTAGATGCATAGACACTTGGAATTGTTATGTCTTCCTGATAAATTGATCCTTCTATTGTTTAAATCATCTCTGTTTATTTTTGATAGTACTCCTTAACCAGAGGTCATTTTGATAATTAACCAGTATAATTTTCTAAGGATTGGTATTGTCAAGTAGTATCTTTTGCTGTCTACTTTTAAATCATCTCTGTGTTTATATTTAATATATAAATATAACTCCTAAAGATAGCATGTACTTGGGGCACCTGGGTGGCTCAGTGGCTTAAGTGGTGGACTCTAGATTTTGGCTCCAGTCATGACCTCAGAGTGCTGTGATAGAGTCCTGCCTTGGGCTTCATGCTCATCAGGGAATCTGTTTGAGGATTCTCTCTCCTCTCCCTCTGCCTTCCTCCACCCCTCCCACGCTCTTTGGCAAATGCTCATAAATAAATAAATAAACAACTCTTTTTAAGAAACTAGCATGTACTTAATTCCTGTTTTTTTTAAGATTTTTTTTTTATTATTATTTACTTATTTGACAGACAGAGATTACAAGTAGGCAGAGAGGCAGGCAGAAAGAGAGGGGGAAGCAGGCTCCCTCCTGAGCAGAGAGCCTGATGCAGGGCTTGATCCCAGGACCCTGGGATCATGACCTGAGCCGAAGGCAGAGGCTTTAACCCACTGAGCCACCCAGGGGCCCCTCAATTCCTCTTTTTAAATCCACTTTGATACCTGGTTCATTTTATTTATTTATTTATTTAGGCTTTTATTTATTTATTTGAGAGAGAGAGAGCACAGGAGGGAAGGCGTGGAAGAAGCAGAATCCCTGTTGAGCTTGGTGCCCAATGCAGGGCTTGATCCCAAGACCCTGGGATCATGACCTGAGCTGAACATAGCCACTTAACTGACTGAGCCACCCAGGCGTCCCTACTGAGTAGCTTTAAATATTCTATAATAGCCATCCTATTGTTATTTTTTAATTTTTGATTTATATGGTGAAATTTATTTTTTGCTTTACAGTTAATATAGATTTTTTTTAAATGAGTAGAACTATGTCCACCACCATAATCAATATAATAGAATGTACTATTAATACCCTATAGAGTCTGCCAGTTTTCCCACACCTGACCATTCATCTGTTCTCTACCCCTATATTTTTGTCTTTTCAGAATATGACATAAATGGAATCAGACAGTAAACAACCTTTTGGGTCCAACCCTTTAACTTGAAAAATACATTTGATAGTCATTCATATTGCTGCATGCATTGGTAGCTCATTTCCTTTTATTGCAAGTACTATTTTGTTGTATAGATGTGCCTGAGTTTCTTTAGCCATTCTTTGGTACGTTAGAGCTGTTACCTACTTTGGTGTTTATGAAAGAATAGGTTACAGATATGCATGTAGCTACTTTGTGTGAACATTAATTTTTACTTCTCTTGAATAAATATTTGTGCTATATCTACAGTGTAGCAGCTCTCAGTAGATATTTTAGTAAGAAATTGCAGGATATTTCTTTTAAATTTGACTTCTTACTTATATTATTTCATTCCTATTTGTAAATGTCAATATTTGAAGTGTTTTATAATGAAATTTAATTTAATTTAATAATTCATATGTCATTATGTTTTATAAACTTTACAAGGCATTCATTATTCTATGAAAGTCCTGGTTCTGAGTGTTTGAGAGATCCAGTAAAACAACTGGAATAGGGAACCTTCAAATTGTGCAAATGGACAAACAACACAAAGTCAAATTTGCAAGCTGTGTTAATGGGCAATAAATAGAACTTATCATAGCATTATGATCACAAGGGTGTTGTCAGAGATTAGTTTTTGTGTTTTTTTTTGTTTTGTTTTGTTTTCAAGATTTTATCTATTTGAGAGACAGAAATAGTGAGAGAGAGCACAAGTGGGGAGCAGAGGGGGAAGCAGTTTGAGCAGGGAGCTCAACATGGGCCTCAATCCGAAAGCCCTGACCGAGATCATGACATGAGCCTAAGACAGATACTTAACTGAGCCACCCAGGTGTCCTAGAGATTGGGGTTTGAAATTCATCTTCACCTTTTACTAGCTGGATGACCTTGGGCAATTTACTTTATCTAAATCTCTATTTATCTGTAAGATAGGGATAAAAATAAAATCTACCACAAGGGTTTCCTGAAAGTTTAATAAGATAATGTTAGTCAAGTATTTAGGATAACATCCAACATTCTATGTATAGTATTTGTTAGTAGTATTATTTTTAGTTATGCTTTTTGGATTATATTATTTAATGACACTCTGAATAATTAGTATAAATGCTTTATAATCAGTTAATGATGTAATTATATTGGACAGAACATGAGAATTTTATGGTTGTCATTTGTTCTGCCAAATGACTTTTAACATTTTCTCTAAGTGTGTGATTCTTTATGAGTTTTTTATTGTTTCCATAACAAATTACCACAGATTCAGTGGCTTGGACAACATGTATGGATTGCATGGATCCGAGGCCTAGTAGGGGTTTCACGGAGCGGAAATCAAGATGTCAACATAGCTGCATTCTTTTCTGGAGGCACTAAGGGAGAATCAGTTTGCTGATCATCTGGATTTGTGGGAGAATGAAGTTCCTTGCTGGCTGTAGACTGAGGGCTATTCCCAGCTAGAAGCCACCAGCATTCCTTGGCATGTAGCGCCTTCCTTTGTGTTTAAAGCCAGCAATACTGGATTGAGTGCTCCCAGTTTTATACCTTTCTGAAGCACTCTTTTACTACTCTTTCATTTTCAGAACTGGTTTTATTAGATTGGGCTCACCCAGATAACCCAGAACAATTTCTGCTTGGTTAGGTCCTTAAACTTAATCACATTGATAAAGTCCTTTGTCACTGAAGGTAATTTGTGCATAGGTTCTAAGGGTTAGGGCTTTTTAATTTTTTATTTATTGATTTATTGATTTTGCGTGGGTGGGGAGAGGGAAGCATTATTCTGCTTACCACAGATTCTAAGAATTTCTCAGAAATATCTCTTTTAGTTCATATGGGACATAACACCTCAAAGATGTCAGGTTTTGCCTTTTTAAATCCATTACAACTTCAAATGCTAACCCACGTTCTGTGTGCTCTTAGACAGGAACCAATAATTTTATGCTGTTTGTTATATCAAAGTTTGGCTAAGCAGTTGTTGCTGTATAGTAATAGGTGGGGAGAAAAAAGACCAAATTTGGGATAAACTAACAAAATAGAAAGGAACAAAATAAATCTAATAGATGCCAAAGCATTTGATTCT
This sequence comes from Lontra canadensis, assembly GCF_010015895.1. NCBI lineage: Eukaryota > Metazoa > Chordata > Mammalia > Carnivora > Mustelidae > Lontra > Lontra canadensis. The sequence goes on from NW_022630995.1 coordinate 30,832,850, forward strand.
TTTTGTGATCTTGTTTTAGTTAATCTTTGTTTTCCTTTTTGTAAATTTTGAGCAAATGATTGTATAGATAGATAGATAGATGTGATAATTTTCCATTATAAATACAAATTATGTTCCTCACTATATTCCCTAACATTTCTTTCCTCTAAAATGTCTGCTTCAAAATGTATATTTTAGGAAAATCCCTGATTAGCTCAATATTGACCCAACGATAGTTGGCTCAATTACAATTTGTTTTACTTTGTAATTAATTATTAGTTAGAGTGAACATTTTGGAGGTATTTATTATCTATGTGCATTTCTTCTTTTATAATGTATCCTTTGAGGTTCTTTTCCTGGATTAACAGGAAAAAACCTTTTTTGACATTTATTCTAAATACTTTCCCATTTGTAATTTTAACTTTAATTTGTTTTCATTTATCTTTTCTTCAATCATTTTAAACATAAAAGGGTTCTCTGAATAGAGATATATTATATAGCAATTTTATTTTATTCTGCATTTCTTTTGATATATAAAATGGACATATAATTTTATTCTTTTTTTTTTTTTTACAAAGTGTTCATCAGTTCTTTCTGTATTTTCCAGTAAATATATGTATGTAGTATGTAGTTTTCTCCCAATAGGTGTCACATATTTATTGTTTGGAATATTTTAATTTCATGATATTTTGGGTGTTTATATATTTTCTGTTACTCCTACAGAGAAAAGTTAGTGATTTTTGCACTTTTATCTTCTTCCTAGACATTTGAAGGAGATTTTTATCTCCAGTTTTTCAGTTGATACTTTGCAAATAGTTATACTTTTACAATTATAGCTCCTATTTATGTTTCATGTTTTTTGTTGTTGTTTTATAGACCAAAGTTAACAGCAATTTTTGGTTTTTTGATTTGGGTGCCTTTAATGGAGACATAAAAAAGTGCTATCTATTTGAGAATGACATGCTTCATGACTTAAAGGAATATTCTTTATTCCTGATTTTTTAATTGGGTGATATTAAAGCTTACCAAATTAAATTTTGATTCCATGATGTTCTTTTTTCTAATTTGTCCTATAGATAAGATGCATTATTTTGTTAGTAATTCTAACATTAAGGGATTTCATATTTCTGAGGTGAATCTTTATTAGGTATCTTTGATTAGTGTTTTAATATTCTATTAAATTAGATTTGCTAATACTTTATTCAAAAATTTAAAACTTTCTTTTATACTTGTTCTTTTATACTTGTATACTTTAATTTTTTTTGTTGTTGTTATAGTCAGAGATCCTTTGAGGTTGTACTTCTTTCATTGAATCAAAGGATGCTTTCCTTCTTTTGGATTCTCCAGGTAATTATAATTTCCTTATATCTGTATCTACTGGACCTATAACAGATATTATCTGTTCCTTAAATGCATTCTAAATTCACTAATAATTCTCAATTCACTAAGAAAAACTGCCACTTTTACAAGAAATTCTTTCTCATCATTACAATACCTCCTGGGCTGAGAGTTTTCTTCATGATTTTCAGGACTTTTGTTTATTTGTTTTTGTTAATAATTTCACTTAAAAATAATTTCCCTTTGCATTAGGATAATCAATTTTATTGATTAGCATAGGCTGGCACACAGTATCATTTTCAAATATTTTAATACATTCTATATGTAACTTTTTAATCCTAGCTTTATTTGTGTTTTCTACCTACCTCATTAAAAAAAAAGTTTTAGAAAAAAAATAAAAATAAATGTTTTGCCAGAATCAAATGCATATACTTGTCTATTTGACTACTTTTAATTTCTATCTAAAAGCATTTTATGTTGCCTGTTGTCTGATGAAAATGTAATCATTTATGAATTTGCCTATTGTGTGTTCACATTAGAAAATGTTTATGTTGGGGCGCCTGGGTGGCTCAGTCCGTTAAGTATTAAGCGTCTGCCTTCAGCTCAGGTCCAGGAATCAAGCCCCTCACTGGGCTCTCTGCACAGCGGGGAGCCTGCTTCCCCTCCCTCTGCTGTTCCCCCTGCTTGTGATCTCTGGTTCACCCTCTTCTCTGTCAAATAAATAAATAAAAATCTTTTAGGAAAAAAAAATGTTTAAAAATGTATGTTATTCTCATTTTAGATGTATTCTGGATAATATGCAACTGTGTTTGGATTTCACTTTGATGGTAAACAGTTGAGCAAAGTATTTCAAAATTTCCAAGGCTTTTTTATTTTATGAACTTGTAATCCTCCCTTGTTTCCGTCCTCAGCCTGTAACGTTTATGACTGTTAATAATAATGTTTAATTCCTTTATCATCATGTATTAGTTTATATCCTGAATTTTGTTGTTGTTATAGCAAAGGATTTTCTGACATTATTATATATTCTTCCTCAGACCTGTATTTTAAGTGGTTACATATAATTGCAATCATATAGTTGTCTTTAAAAACGTGCATTAATTTACAGTTCAATCCTTTGGAGACTTTTAATAATGTAATTAACTAATACCTTGATAAATACCCTTGTAAATAAGTCTGTATGCTCACCTCTAGTTACTTCTTAGAATAAACTCTCAGTAGTATTAACTCTCAGAAGTAGTATTACTGAGTAAAATTGCTGTAAACACTTGATAATAGTAATAATAATAATGACAATAATAATAATAAGCTGGTGAGGACTTTGTGTGCATATGCCCCATTTAATTTCTTCCCATGTCATATGATTAGAAGATGTATCCTGCATAATTTCTGCTTTGCAATTTTTGGGTTTTTTTTTTTGGTGGTTTACTACAATAGAACATGTACTGCATGATGAAGGGAAATTCATCTTTTGTTCTTTTCTGTGTCCCTGTTACTAGAAGAGTGCCTAGCATGTAGTAGACACCCAATGTATCCAGTGACTTCTAAAAAACTCTTAAGTGGTTTACTGGAGTAAAAAATAAATCTCACTGCAGAGTGCTAAGTTCTGTATGCTTTGGCTGTTAACTTTATTAATTTTAGTGTATAAATTCTGTCTTAATTTCTGTCTTCTTAATTGAAAATAAGTTGGTAGTGATATCTACAGTTTTATCTTGTTCAATTTTTCTCATAATTCCAACCATCTTTATACCTTTATTTTAAGTATACCTTTTCAGTGTATAAAGGGTTATACATATTATATCATTCTATGAATATGAATTTCAAAGTATATAAAGTGATTGACCCCCCTTTCCTTAATTTCCTTGGCAACTAGTAATATGGTCATTACTCCTTTTTTACATTTGGATTAGCCTTATGTTTTTGCCTTTCATTTTTTAACTTCTTCTGTCAAAAAAGTGTCCAGTGTTCTTATCGTCAACCTCATTCTCTTCACTACATTGCATCATTAGCTCAGTTGCTGTATCATCTTATCTTTCCTTTCTAATCTCTTATATATTACTAGATTCAGTGATCACTTATTAAGCATGTGAAGATGGGTGATGGGGTCAGTTAGGAGCAGTCATCAGGACATTCCTTGAAGGACTATCAGCTACTGTTACTAAAGTAACCATGGAAAGCTTGACCTTAATTATATCTGCCCATATGCTCAGCTCTGCCCTAGCCAACTCCCAATCACCTGGGAGATGTGAGTAAAACATAGTACTTGGGAAGTATTGATTTCTGTCTTTAAGACAGTAGCCAGGATTTTATCCAGAACATCTCCAATAAAAATTTTACTTGGTTTATTGGTGACTTATATAAGTACATGATATTCTCTATACAATCTGCTATTCTCTGTAATGTGAGACAGTAATATTGGTTATTGGCTTCACATCTTTTCCAGTCTCGGTATTAGTTGTTTTTCTTTTTTAATTTTTATTTATCTCCATTACCAATGAAGAGATGTAGTTTTTTCCAAGGTCTAATAAGGTACCTGTATGTTTTTTGAGGTATTCATTCCACTGTCTCCCTATGGTTAAAATGAGAAAGCTCCAAATTGAGTTGGTGTTTGGGCCATTTAAAAACAACAACAAAAAGGAATGACATTGCTCTCTATTCAGTCTGGACAATTGTGCTAATCACTGAAAATATAGCAGGTGTATTGAAATGAATTGGTCACTGCCTTTGGCCTCAATGTTGGTCTATCAAGTAGTACTCAGTTGGAGGGTGATTTTGCTCTCCCCTCCCAGGGGACATTTGACAATGCATGAAGATATTTTTGCTTGTCCCAACTGGGAAAGTGCAAAAACTATGTGGTGGATAAAGGCCAGGGATGGTGGTAAACATCCCATAGTTCACAGGACACTATATACCACTACAAAGGATTATCCAACCTTAAATGTCAATAGTGCCACGGTTGAGAATCCCTGCTGGATTGTATAAAACAAAAGGCATTTTTGAAAGAGCAACATGAATATGGAACATGTGTGATAACTGGTGCTATAAAAATAGAATCATTCATGATGAAATTAGTATGATGAATTTGGCTTTTCATAACTATTGAGTTTTTTTTTTTTAAGAGAAAGATTAATACAGTGAGAACCTACTCCTTTTTCATTTATACTTGTCTTGCCTGCTTCATTAATGGTAAAAGCAAGTGAGATAATGTGAGAAACAGTAAGTGCTTTGTAAAAAGTGAAATGGTACATAAATGTAAGGTAGAATTGCAAATGAAGGCATTCAAGTCAATAACCATTTATTGAGCACTTATGCTGTATGATTCTGCTGGGAATAAAAATGTTGAATAATATTCTATTCTCATGTGTCGAGAGACTGAAATTTATAGACTGGGGATTAATACTTTTAGAAGCGGGAATACTTGATTTGAAACAATATACAGGACATTTGTATGACAGAGGTGTGGGGCAGCTAAGCCTAAAGATCCTGGACCATGTTTCTCTCATCTTCATTCCAAGAGAGCAGCTCCACTGTCAGGTTAGACACATACTGCAATTCTGTATAGATTGTGATTGGAAAAGAAAAGTCAGCTGCTAAGAAGATCAGTTAGAAAACATTGGCTGAGCAAGTCCAGCTCCTTCATGGTAATTAAGAACACTGGAATTTAGAGGATGGGTAACTAACTCAAGATTCCATAGCCAGAAAATAATTGAATAATCAGTGAAATTTAGGTCTTCTGACTCCTTAGAGTATTTCTTTTAGCGTATTGCATTAAACTTTATGGTAAAAGGTGGTAATCTGAGAGAGATTTGTTTTTTGTTTTAATCGAGGGTATCTATTAGTTTCTGTGGAATAACTATAATAATTTCTAACCATGTGTCCCTTATGTCAGGTTTTTGAAAAATTGGTCTCAGAATGTTAGTTATTTGCACTTTTTTGTTGGATTTTGTAGGACTGCACACATTCTCTTTCCATTATATATATGTACACACACGTATAGTATGTCATATACATATCTGTCTTATATGTCATATATACACATATGTCATAGATATGTTATCTGTCTTGTATGTCATATATGCAGATATGACATACAATTTCTGTAAATCGCCACCTTCAAAATCAACAAGAAATATTTGCAGTGAATTTTCTACTCAAAAATGGTAGTTTTTCTTACAGATTGATTTGCAGTCAAATTATCTACTCCTGAGCTCTACCCCTCTTGCAGATTGATTTGAATTCACTTTGTGTCATGTTCATTATATCAAGAATAATATAATTATCCCATCACCAAGACCTTATCATGATCTGTTTTCTCTCATTGATAGAAAATCATTTTCTCAATGCTTTTGTGCATATATTTTTCTAAAAATAATTTTACAAAACTATGATTGTTAAAGTGTGTAGGCACTTTTACTTCTATCATCATTGAATTAAAATATCTTCAACACTAGTTGTGTCTGTACATAATTAATACTTTTGTCCTCATTTTTTTGTAACTTGCATTATTAGAGGCTGTAAAATTCAGAATATATACTTAGGGCCCAATGATTAGAGCTATTTATTTACTTCAAAAATCTGCCCAACTGAGAAGAAGCAGATTGCTTCAAAAATGTAATTTTCTTATATATTTTATTTTTTTAAAGATTTTATTTATTTATTTGACACATAGGGAGAGAGAGAACACAAGCAGGGGTAGCTGCAGGCAGAGGGAGAGGGAGAAGCAGGCTCTCTGCTGAGCAAGGAGCCCAATGTGGGGCTTGATCCCAGGACCCTGGGATCATGACCTGAGCCGAAGGCTGACTCTTCACTGACTGAGCCACCCAGACACCCCTATATTTTATTTTTTCACAGACTTTCTTTAGAAGTTATTTGAAACTATCATTCTTTCTTAGTTTACCAAGTACCTGGGATTATGGAACAATTTATTCCTCAATGAAAACTGTTTGACATGTATAATCCACAAAAAGTATAAGTTTTCTTGTCTTACCATGAAGCATCTCTTAGGCCTTAATGACATGTGATGAGGGATGGGGTTGGGGGATGTGTCTCAGGGTGGCATACCTCCTCTGTGCTCTGAGAGGACTTTTGCGCTAAAGCCCTCCCTTCTTGGGCTCAAATGGGAAAGTGATCAGAACTCTGAATCGCATCATGGACACAGTGTCTTCATCACCACTGTCATCATCATTATCATCATAGCTGACTCCAACAGAAATTGAGCCCCACTTTTACTGTATGCCATGTGTCTTGCATATATAACCTCATTTAATTTTCATGGCAACCTTTCTGGTAGCCATTTTCAAACCTAATATATAGACTTACTCGCTGAGGCTCAAAAAAAAAAAAGGTAATTTTACTCAAGTTCACACGCCAGTAACTGTCAGACTCTGACTTATAGCCAGTTCTCTCAGATTTTAGATTTTCCAATTTTTTTCTCTATAACTGAAAACTGTAATTAATGACTTAGTTTTTATCCTAAAAGCTACTAAAAGATGGGCTGGACCCTCTGCAAAGCAGATGACATCTTGGGAAACCAATAACATCCCTGAATAATAACAAAGCACTGATGAAAAATGCCATATGAAACTCAATCCCAGAGATACAAACTTTCTAAAAATTCATAAAGTAAGAAGAGAAATTGTTGCATTTGAGAAGGGCAGAATTAAATAAAACATAAGAATGATCTAGTGACAGTGTCATGGAAAAGTGAGGACAGCTTTGGCCTGAGGTTGCAAGCTAATCGACAGTGTGGGTATAATTTTTGTAAGTGAACTATCTGTCTGAGGCATGACCCACATTTGTACATCTTACAGAAAGTCCTAATAGCATATTCCTGATGGCCAAAGGACTCACGCAGAGATCTGCTTAACCACTGTGATTCAGACATAACTAATCTGAAAGGTGAGGCTTTTACTTACATTAAAAAAATAGAGTGAAAATAGAAAAAGCTGACAGGCTCATGTACATTTTTTTTTTCCCTGAATTGTTTGGGCTTTTCTTTCTTTCTTTCT